>NW_026570970.1:18782513-19023533 GCF_026225935.1 Boleophthalmus pectinirostris | reverse complement strand
TCATCTGTTGTCATGATTTGTTCTACCAAGTGAGGCAAAAGCAAAGAGGCCTGCAATGTGAAAAGGCTGCCTCTTATGCTTCGTGCCCTCTTCACTTTGAAATGAGCAAATGTGATCTGACCAGTATTGCCTCCAGTGTGAACACATCCATGGTGTAATATGCTGACAGCCCTGGGTCCTGTGCAGAGCTCTCCAGCTTTCTCGGCTGTTGTTGTTCACACTGGAGCGCCACACAAGATTGCTAAAATATAAATATTGAAGTATTGACAAACAAAAAATCCATATCACAAAAACAAAACGGCAAAACAGAACCATACAAAGTTTTCCATCTGAATCTTGAACTGAACAAAAGGTAAAAGGAGCTGTTAACATGAAAATTACCTCTTCATGACATCACAAGGTGGAACAGATCATTTTGAGCTTCGGAGATGCACACAGTGTAATAATGCAGTGTTAAGATGTGTGAATGAAGCAAAACATAACTCCGGTTATGTTTTTAATGAGGTAGCAACATTGTAACATAGCTTAAAACTCACAAGAGTTAAGGCCCGGTTTTGCCCCCAATTTTACCAGTAGCGCAAGTGTGGGGCATGGAGCTCTAAACAAGAGGTGTGCCATGCCTGAATATTGGATGGAGCGAAGCTGACTGAGGGTGTGGAGTGGCATGTTCACTGAATTGCCAGAATCGTAAATATCAAACTAGTTCACTGAAAATCTAAATGTAACAAGCTCAAGACTTTTTTTGTCTGGAAAGGTATTAGGTGGTAAATATAAATGCTAAATATATTCTTAACATGTTCGCAGGGGAGGACTGGGACCAAAAACGGCCCCCCCACATTTTTACCTCAGATGAAAGGCACGGGAGCGGGAGCGGCCAGGGGGAGAGCAGCGCTCAGCGGGTCTGGTGTGGGATGGGGAGTGCATGAGATAGACATTGGTCTGCACGCGGAGTGTTCGAAACACAAGAGCAGCCTGTTTTGTTATGGCCCATCCAAAATTCTATATTCCTGGTGCCTCTACTGGTGCGTACTTGTATTGTGGGGCTCCAGAGCTGTTTTATTGTACCCATATATAACTTTTTCCCACACCCCTCTTTGCTGCCTGGTAATGAGGCAAAGATTGCAGACATTACCCACACTGGCAGTGCTTTTAAATACTACAGCGGGCACAGATTGGTTCAGATGCCATCACCATATCTGTACCTGTACTTTTGCTTTGACACAATAACTGAATTTTTGCAATGGAACCTACCTAGATGATTAAGGGATTACACAGACTTCTTACTCTGTCAAAGTAAAAAAAGAATGATCTCAATTCAAAACAGTTGCATTTGCACAATCAATATAGCATTTTCCTCGTATCATGCAGGCCTTCTCCACACAGTGTCCCACGTGTTTCCATCAGCCCCTCACTGTAGTTCACCTCTTTGACATGGGGCTTGATTGATTAGTGGAGAATCAGCCTCGTAATGGTACCGCTGGCATAATGGATTCACTGCCTCTGCCCATCTATATTACCTATTGACTGTAACATTATGGCCTCGTTCCATTTCACTTTAAGTAGTGAGCTTCCAGGACTGCCTCCGTGTTAAAAGCCTTGAGTAAATCTAATCGGCGGGAAAAGTCTGGTGATGAGGTGATGAGCCATCGCTGAGGTCATAAATAAGGCAGTCAGCTCCTTGTAGGCCTGTCACGATAACACATTTTGAAGCACGATATATAGGCTCTGTGTGCACAACATCGCCTAGCAACCACACTGTTAGCGTCACTACTTCCTGTCCAACTGTTTGGGGTTTTTGATGAGTGGTGGTAAAATTTATAAATGTTTTAAGATCAGGCATTGGACAGCAAATAGTGGGTGGATGTAACTGACAACATGTTAAAAAGTACACAAATAATGTGAGTACTTGAGTGGAGGGCACTTCCCTTTTTAGAAAGCGACGTGTTTGTGTCTCAATGCTAATGCTAATGCTAACGTTGAGGCATTATAAATATTGCAACAAAGCTACATATAAAAATAATTGAGTTGTCTTTGAATTGATTGATTGATTTGAATTGATCAGAATTTTAATAGGTTGCTTATTTTATGTTTTCTTATTTTATAGCAATGTAACAATAACCGAAATATCGTGATATTGTATCGTCAAAATTCTCAAAATACTATTGTGGGCCATCACAATATATATCGAATTACAAGTCTCTTTGCTTAAATTAAGAGTTGTGGTGCAGCAATAAAAAAGACAGTGGGAACTACATAGACCATGATCCTTTGCTCCATTTCAGTGCAGACTACAAGAAGAAATAACAGTTCTAAGCACTTTTAAGTCTTACTTCTTTGGATTAAATCTTGTCAAGGCATTTTAAGAGGAAAAAGTAGCATATTAAAAGTTTTGTTTGCCTCCACAAAATTTTGCAATAAATATCATACCATGAGATGTATATCGTGAAAACATCGTACAGAGAGATTTGGTTATTGTTACATCCCTAATCATGAGCTAAATATGCTGTGACAGTATCGTATCGTGAGACTTGGATATCGTTACACCCCTAATATTTAAAAAAAATTTGACTGCTTTGAGATACAGTGAGCTAGCTATTGCGATAAATGATAATATTGAACCTACTTAATGCTACTGACACAAATTTGGATAATCCCAGTAAACCAGTTTTTAAAAAGGTCATCAAAGTATCATTAAAGGCATGAGCTGCAACAAATAAATATCAGAATGAACTAATAATTAACAGCAGAAGTTATTTATTCAACCCTCTACAGCTCAAATTTTACGTTATTACATAAAAATGGCAAAAATCTCTCCATTATTGAAAATAAATTGTACCCACGATAAATATTGAGCCCCAAACTATATTGTTCCAGCATTCATTTGTTGAACATTAAGTTGATAAAGTATATCATGGCTTAGCTACTTGCATAAGTGAACAGCCTAAAATGTAATCGACCTCCATCATTTTTACTTCATCTCCATTTACAGAATACAATATTTGACTAAGCCAGGTCTGCGATTTGGACGCACGCTGTGATCACGGTCATCCCACTCTCATTTAATTTTCATTGGCTTGTATCATACACATTCAACCAGGCAGAATTGAATTGTAAATGGCCGCCCGTTGCTTCATGCTCCACTTTTCTCTTAAACTGTAATGGCAGATAGACAAGTAACTGCTCAACCCCATTCATACATGTTTGTCTTGAAATACTAGCTGTTTAATTTTAAAGCTCCTATATTGACTTCTGAGCTTTAAGCCATGTTAAAATGTTGTTACCTCGTCAAAAACATATCTGGAGTTCTGTTTGTTTCATTCACATGTTTGATTAACCCTTTATTATTAGTCTGTCTACATCTCCAACGGCCATAATGTACTGTTCCACCTTCTGATGTCATGATGCTGTAGTTTTCAAGTTAATGGTTACAAGTTACGGTCCTTTGTTTTATAGAAATGAGCAATTCCAGGGTTAAAATTACCCAATTGATTCTTGTGAAAGTGTATGCAGTTTACAAACAAAGTGGAGCACTTTCTGCTTTACCTCATGACATGGAACAGAGGGTTTTCTGTTTGAGAGAAGAACTCAGCCTAAATATGCAGGGTTTATGTGTTAAACATGTGTAAATGAAACAAAATGCAACTTCAGGTATGTTTGTAACAAACATAATGGATCAAAAAATAGTGTAATTTGGGCCTTTTTAAATAGATATTCTAGTGACATTATAATCTTTTAAAATTATTTTTAGTACTTCTTTCTTGTGTAAATAAAGTGAGATTACTTTATGTAACTTTCGGCTCCACATGTGGTTTGCAGGACAAAAGTTGCTGAGTAAGAGCTTAAAAGGACTCCCAAAATCCTCTCACATTGACGCCCTGTGCACCTCATACCAAGAAAACGTGTTCGGAGAATTTTATTGTGGTTTGGGCAAAGTCACAAAACTCCTTATTGGACTCGAGTCGCTTGGATCAAAATTCTTTCATATTTTCCCTTCTATCCGAACTGTACAAACATGTCTTATGCTACAAATAACACATTAGTTATTATCATTACTTGCACATTCATTATTATTTTTGAGTATCATGGGAGCATAGTTAGTTTAAAAAAAAGTGATCAGGTAAAAATAAATCAAATACTGGTACTGTATCTGTTAGAAGATTATGTGTAACATTTTCATGCCATCTTTTCCTGACATCCTGGGGACTTAAAGGGCCCATATTATTCTATTTTCTGATCTATGTTGTAATGTTGTATCCTCATATGTAGACCGAGTTCTTCTCTCAAACAAAAAACAGACTGTTCCACCTTGTGATCATGTCATGTGGTAATACAGGAAGTTTTTCACTGTGTTTTTAAGCTCTGTACACCTTCACTAGACTAATTTGGATGATTTCAGGTATGGAATTTCCAATCTCTACTAAACAAAATGTAAAAGGTAATTGTTAAGTTGAAAACTGCTGCTTCACAACATCAGAAGGGACTAAGCATTTTGAGCTTAAGAGATGCTGACAGATGAATAATAAAAGGTTACTCAAACATGTGTGACTGAAACAAAACAACTCCAGGTATGTTTTTGATGAGGTGACAGCATTCTAACATGGCAAAAAGCCCACAAGAGTTAATTTTGCAAAATATAGGGCCTTCAAATTACAACAGTTCCAGTTTGTAACAATACAATACAATTATGACTGATGTATATAATGATAATATAATCATTTTGTTGAATAGTGGGCTGAGTTTAAGGGCAATGGAGGTAGCTTGTCCAGGTGAGGTAACAGGGAGTAGTCATCAGGGAGTAGTCTTCAGCTTTATTTTTCTCTCTATGACTAACATTTTGTACCATATGTGGGCTGGACAGTAGAGTGAAGTAATATGCTACAACGTGGAGTCATAGGCGCTTTCATCAGCTCAGCCTGCATCCTAGGGCTCTTTCACTAGATGAAGAGGCGCTGGGGGAGTGCACGTGTGGGAGGAGAGGTACTGTTCTCGCCAGGTGCCTTGAAGTGGAAATGAGTCGAAGGTGTGTTTGTGCATCAAAACGTGCTTAAGGGAAAGTCAATACATCTCCACATCGTGTTTTAGATATTATTCCTCAGTTGGGACTACCTTTTAGAACAAGACCTAACCTGTCTTTAGCTTGGACACCCCTGCACCTCGCTATTAGATGTGCCTCTATACACATGATATACTTGTTATTCTCGTCCCATCCTTCCTTTGTCAGCAGTGTCCTGTGATGTGCAGTGCGAGAGAAACAGTTGCCAAGGGAGCCATGTCTATTTCACAGTTCTTTCCTCTCACCACTGCCAGCCAGTTTCATGGTACTCCAGCTGAACCCTGCTATTGTACCAAACAATGTAAATGTTCTGTTGAGCTGTGACATTTCTGTGGCATTTCAGCAGTTCCCTGACACCAACTGGCTGATTAGCTGTCAACAAAGACCTACTTGCAATCTTCACTACATTTATAGGCTCTGCGCACGTGGCATATGCTGTGCCAGTGGTCCCAGTTGAGGTTCAAAGCGCGGGCAACCCAATTATGATTTTGACACAGATCTACTGTTATCGGGATTGACTAAAACTTGGGGCTGTGACGATGTAATTGAATTGTATTAATGTGATCATGTGAATGACCTAGACAGGAGACGAAGACTTTGATCCTGATAATCTTTCATTATTAAACCCACGACTCGGCTTTTCATGGGCCGGTCTACTCCATCTGTGCACATTTTCACCTGTGTGATGAGCTGTAGTGTGGACAGCATAGGTCCATTCTAGTGCCTTAATAATCTTAGTTGTATTTTTAAAGTCTTTTGTAGTTCAGTCATCTCGTTGATTTTACAGGCAGTTACATATTTTATTTGGTGGTTATACTGCTCATTTTGATAAATGATTATGCTTGTGAATTCATGCTTTTCAGGGATTGTACCATATATCATCCCACTGTGTTATTCCAAATTGTGTGTGTTATTCTTTTTGTTCTTGTTTTGATGGCCTGAAAGTTCAGTTTTTGACCTCAATTAGTTTTTATGCTGACCTGGCTGCATTCTGCTCCCAAAGGAGTTTCTTCTTTCCTGATTTATTTTTGCACAATTCTGGCTCATCTTAACCTCTTGTCCTTACTTTCTTGTTAGTTTTCCTTGTGACCATGATTCAGTCCATCACAGGTGGTTTATATGTTTTGCATCTCATTTAACAGGCAAATAACCAACAATCAGCAATGTCTGAAGGCATTTGTTTTGTTCTGTAGGTTTGGGGAAAACAAAAAGGAAGACCAGTGCTAGAGACACTTCTCCAACGCCGAGCTCTGATGCCGAGTATCCCTCAAATGGCAGTGGTGGAGGGGGCGGAGCCGCTGAGAGAATCTATGATCTCAACATCCCCGCCATAGTCAAGTTTGCCTACACTGCAGAGCGTGATGACGAGCTGACCCTGGTCAAGGGCTCCCGTGTGGTGGTGATGGAGAAGTGCAGTGATGGCTGGTGGAGGGGCAGCCAGGGCGGCCGTGTGGGCTGGTTTCCTTCTAACTATGTCCAAGAGGAGTCGGGGGGAGCTGAGGACGGAGGGGAGGGGGACACCTCTCGGGGATACCTCAGCTCTCAAGGGACATTATTGGCCAACGGGCGAGCAGGAGGTCGTGTTCTGCACCTAGTCCAAACACTCTACCCCTTCAGCTCTGTGACAGAGGAGGAGCTGAACTTTGAGAAAGGAGAAGTGATGGAGGTGGTGGAGAAGCCGGAGAACGACCCTGAGTGGTGGAGGTGTAAGAACTCACGAGGGCTGGTGGGGCTAGTGCCTAAGAACTATGTGATGGTGCTGGAAGAGCGGCCTGCGCTCTCCTCCTCCACCTCGGGCTCCCCCAACCGCCACATAGCCCCGGCACGCTCAGGGAAGTTTGCCGGGAGGGACTGGTACTATGGGGCTGTCACCAGGCACCAGGCAGAGTGCATCCTCAATGAGAGGGGGGAGGAGGGAGACTTCCTCATACGGGACAGTGAGTCATCGGTGAGTCAGGATCTCAACACACTGAAATTTGACATTCAATCAATGTAAACACTTTCACTTAATATGATTTTGATAGAAATTGACAATAAACACTAGAAATCCACTTTTAATAATTTTAGTTTTACAAGCTTTTTACCTACTATACACACTATCATGTCCCATATACTACATATATTAGGAACTTTGTCCTTTTAGTGTTACTTGGCATAGACATATGAAATTAATAAAGCAAGGTTAACTCTTTAGTGCAGTGAGATAAATAATTGAGGGCTTAGTACACACTGCCCTCTGTTGGTGGAATTGCGTGCCTCTAACCTATTGTCTTGTGTATCTGTTGCAGCCTAGTGATTTCTCCATCTCCCTGAAAGCGGCTGGCAAGAACAAGCACTTCAAAGTGCAGCAATCTGAAGGGGTGTATTGTATTGGCCAGCGCAGGTTCAACTCTATGGACGAACTAGTAGAGCATTACAAGAAAGCCCCCATTTTCACCAGTGAACATGGGGAGAAGCTGTACCTGGTGAAAGCGCTGCTGTGATAAACCCCTCCTTTGTCTACACTGGATCTGACACAATTCTTAAGTCACTCCCGTCTTAACAAGCCTTAGCCTTGGACCCTGCTTCAGTGAAGGGGAACGTGTCCTCTCCTAGGTTTTGTTTTTCACACACAAATTGTATCTAGTGCCCTCCAGTGGAGACTCACAGAATCTGTGCTTGGTCCATAAAGTCCATGGAAATCAAGCACTGTGTGAACTTGCAGCCACATCCCTGCACTAATTTGCCTCTTTTTTGGGGGTGGTGACTAGATCCACTACAATAGACGCCTACAGGGCCTTGTGGGAGTGGCGCTTTCATGATGTCATACATAATGTCCATCTTCTACAGCACACATTTAAGTTACACCATTGCTCTTAATCCACTCAGCAGGACGGGGACACTTTAAGAGGACATAGCCTCTTTGGACCTTACCCTGATGTCTCTTGTCCTGTTTCAGCCATGTTTTATTTTTTTTGTTTTTAAAAGATACTAAAATACCCTTTTCTGAGCTGTAGATTTTTCAGATCTCTATAGAGTGAATAATCACAAATGATTTCACAAAGTGACCAGTTACTCTTGCCTTTACCTCCTGTTTTTTCATTGATCATCTACATGATTTCTCTACTTTTATGCCATCAAAGCCCGTCTTGTCTATCTTTTCACAATCTAGGATTGTGATGGCAGTTTCCCTGTTCTATTTGGAGAACTGTTGCAATAGAGGAGATATTAGTAGAGTTTGAATGTTTTAGTGTAACCAAATGTGCCACTTTGTACCCATACTGCTGGCTTCAGGTCGGCACTGCACCCATTAAAGTTCCATTTATTTTCATGCTCTTTACAATGGATCACAATCAGTACGTCCCAGTATATGTCTGTGAACACACCAGGACTGATGAATGATTCAAACACACTTACATTATAGCCCCTACAGATCAATAGAAACTTTTTTGTGTTTTTGTGATAATATGAGGAGCCTTTATGGGACATGTGATTCAGACACTAAAATATAACATTAAAAATTAAATGTTTGCCCTACTTTACATCATTACCCGTACAAAAATCTGGATGCTGAACAATTATTTATTATGGCAAGCTGGCTTTCACTGTTAATAACCAAATACACTGTCACATGGGTTGTAGTAATAAAAAACCTACCAAACATCTGATTCTGTTAGTACATGTGTTTACCAATGGAAGTGTTGATGGTGGTCTCAGCTTTTATATATCTGAATGTTATTGAGCATTGTTATTTAATTCTTGTCTCCACTGTATGTATATAATCAAAGGTGCATATATGAGATGATGAGATCCAACAATGGTACTGTACCACCGACAATGATGAGAATTTAAATACATTTGTTCAATAAAATTTTTGAAGAATACCAAGAATGAGCTGTGTGGTTCTTGTTACTGGGCAATGGAGGGTCAGAGGCATTTTGGTGTGTGTGTGTATATGTATATATGTATATATGTATATATATGTATATATATATATATATAAATAAAATATTTTTGCATTGTTTTTTATTGTTTTTCAATTTGACTAGACCGTTTTGTGTGGTGGCCCATTTTTGTTCAAGATTTTACAATAAGGACACTTACACGATACATGTGAAACATTATTTATGAATTATTTTCTTCACATTATTTTATCATGCAAGAAGGTCTAAATTATTTTTGCTCCAATTGCTCTTGATTACCCCTGGTCTCTAAAAAACTTTGTACAATTTTGGATGGGCTGGCAATTCTTCCTTGATATCACTAGGGGGCAGTCTGTAGCTGTAGCTTTGTGCATGTGTTTGTTCACAAATACATGGGGGAAAAAAAGTGACCTCAGGTATTTCTCAATTGTATTTGCTGAGGTATTAATTTAAAGCGTGGAAGGCTTCATGCTAACTGGGACTAAAATGTGCACATTACTTGTTGACTTGTTAATCAAATATAATTAAAAACGAACAAAGAAAAACAAAGAATATGGAAGCTTTTAATCAGTCAAATGCAGGCCGTTGCACGTTGTCAAGGTCATTGTCAGGGTCTACTTTTATTAAATGTCTTATCAAAACAGAAAAAATAACCCTCCCAAACAACAGCCCGACCTTATCAAAGGCAGACTCCACGTTTCTGCACTGACATGAAACCAGCCGCTGAGGAAAACTGGGAGATTGATGTTTGCAGCGAAATGTCTGGACAGAAGTGAGTAAATAACCACCAGCCTGTGTGTGTGAGCCATAGGTCTACTCAAATGTTTTTAAAATGCTTTGAGGAGCACAGGATGGCCTAGATTTTATAATGCACCACGGATAGATGGGATTTCTTGGAGGTGACTACTGCTAAAATGCAAGTCAAAAGTTTGTTTGGAGAACATGCGTCGCCATCTGGCTCAAAAGAGGATACAGCTGTGGTAAATAAGAAGTGCTAAAAACAGCCTAAGGGAAGTACTGATCTATACTCCGAATGACATGACCCAGTGAAATGACTTTGATTTGATTTCCTGTGACAAATGAAGTCCAATTAAATCATTTACTTTTATGATCTGAAAGTAGAAAGGCTGTAAAAAAAGAATGATAACGTCTTAATGATTGGATATGTTTCTTTGATCTATGTTATAATTTTGTTTCCTCATTGCAAACGTACCTGGAATTGTGTTTTCTTTCTTTCACAAACACTGCATATTTAAGCTGGCTCTTCTCTCAATCAGAAAACAACATACATCTTCACTAGTATTATTTTAATTTAATTTCAGCCTTGGAATTGACATCTCTACTGAACTAAAGGGAAAAGGTAGCACTACATGGCATCACAAAGTGGGACAGAACATTTTGAGCTTTGGAGATGTAGACAGACTAATAAAGGGTTACTCAAACATGTGTTAATAAAACAAAACACAACTACAGGTATGTTTTTGAGGAGGTAACAACATTATAACATGGCTTAAAGCTCACAACTTTGTATAATACAGAACCTTTAAACACTGATTGATTTTCCTGTTCATTCAGAAAATCTTTTAATTCCTTCTATAAAACCTTTTCAGTTCAATGGTAATTTAATATGCATTTCTTTGCCAATGACTACTTCATACATTTTCCTTTACAGACTGAAATCAAAACTGTATTTGATTTGAAATGATGTCTCAAGCTGCAAGGCTCTGCACTGAAGTTACAGCCTTGGGCAAATAATAATCACAGCACATCCAGGCGTCTGGAAACCTGGAAGTACCATACTGGTGATTGACGCATGTAGTGTAGGTGATGCTGGATTAGATGTAAGGACAGACACGCACATGCACACACACGCACATACAAACACAGCACCTTTAAGTGCCAATCTGTTTGTGAGGCCAGATGTATTGATCGCGAAATCAATGTATGCCTCCATTACAGTATAATCAAGCATAAGTCTGTACCATCTGCACATAGGACTAATGGAAATGCTTTCACCTCACACTTTGGCTCCTGCATCTTTTCAGAAATACTTTTAAGGTGACTTCAGACGCTGGGATTTGAATGGACAAAGTGGCACCGCAGACTTTGCCCGGCATTCTCTCTCAACACACTGAAAAGTCTTAACACATTATCTTGTTAGTATAAAATACCACTATTCATTGAATCTCTCCCCTAAAGAGCGAGCAGACCACAAAAGACAAATACATCAGTGATAATAAAATAAAGGAAAGCCAGGAGCTACATTTGAACTCAAAAGCACTCTGCCTTGACTGCCTTTGTCTTAGAGTCAAAAGTCAAAAATCACCAGACAAAATATAAACATGCACAGAGCAGATAGTGACTGTGCAGTGAAAAATACATATAGACACATGTATTATTATTATGTGAAGTAGGGGTGTGCAAAAACTTTTTGGTATCTTTTAGCATTTTTTATATATTTTTTTGTGTTGCTTATTTAATGGAACGAAACTTGTTCACTATTTTCACTACAATTAAAATAGATGCACTAAACACAAGTAGTAGTTTAACAAAAAATATTGTTGCTAAACTGTATTTGGTTCTTAAAAACAGCAATATATGACAGAGCATAAAGTGCAGTTTATCAATTATCGCATGTATCGCCATAATCGTGATAATATCATATCATGAGCCATTTATCAAGAATCGTAACGAATCGTGAGGGACCCTGTGATTCCCAGTCCTAATCTGAAGTGGAGCTCTGGAGGCCTAGCTGTTTGCTCACTCAGCTGCTAGTTGATGGATTGACCCCCTGTCCTCCAATTAATTCTGTTGTGTCCTTGGGCAAGACACTACAACCAGCTTGCTCCCAGTGTCATGGCAGTGTGTGCATGAGTCTGCGCCAGGGCAGTGAATAATGGACTTGTGAGCTTTGTGTGATTCTGAAAGCATGAATGACCGTTCATGAGCCATGACTTTAATATAGCCTCACTGACACATCTAGATATTGTATTCCAGTGTCTCTACAAAGTATTTAGTACATGATTGTATCTTCCCTTGACAAGTTAGAAACTATATGCGACGTGGGAGTGAAAAGGAGCAAAGCAGCCCAAGGCAAGAGCTGAATCCAAACTGCTGCTGTCTGCGGCCTTGTGCACCCTTTGCTCCTTCAGCAATAACATTCTGAGAACCATTATATACACATGCACCAATTAGCACTGAGAGAGATGTATGCATACAAATACTAAAATTATTGTTAATTTTTTACACAGTTTAGTAGTGATCAGGCCTTAAAACTGGACCAATTAAACAGTTTAAAGCTATTTAAGCTGTTTAACTTTTTAAAACCACATTCTACTAATTATTTTTCATTGTAGGTAATGGATTGTCATTTTGTGTTTTTCAGAGGGACAAGGGCCGCAGTGAGACAACTGTAGACTTCACTGTGCTCTATGTGAGTGTAATCCCTCCATCGTCCAGGGAGGATCCATAGCAAAAAAAATCAATATTGTCAACTGGACAAAAGTGTTTTTTTTTTGTTTTTTTTTACTGAAGACGTTTTGCAGCTCATCCAAGCTGCGTCTTCAGTTTTGGTCAGATTGCTGATGGACATATATCTGCCTAAAGGAAGGAGCTAACTACACTGAAACTAATCCAATCCAACTTTATTTGTATAGCACATTTTACAAACAAAACAGTTTCCAAAGTGCTTCACATAGCAATGCAAAACATTTTACTTTAAAAAGAAAAAAACTCAACAGAAATATGTTTAATAAGGACACTGATAGAATAAATTAATAAAATAATAATAATAAAATCAATGAACAAAAATAATAAAATCAATACATAAAAGCAGTCCTAAAAAATAAAAGAGATAAATAAATAAATAAATAAAAGACACGGAGGACCAACCACACAAGTCACACGGTATTAAAAGCCAGAGAATAAAAGTGGGTCTTAAGACGAGACTTAAAACACTCCACTGTGGGGGCTGTTCAGATGTGGGGGGGCAGAGCGCTCCAGAGTTTGGGGCTGGCCACAGAGAAGGCCCTGTCCCCCCTGTTTTTTAAGTCTCCACGAGCTGGAGCTGGCCCTTGGACCTCAGAGTGCGTGCGGGGGTGTAAATTTCGATGAGGTCCGAGATGTATTGTGGGGCCAGTCCATTCAAAAACAAATAATAAAATGAAAAAACAAATAATAAAATGAAACTAACATACCTACTTGTTTACAGTGTTTATGTTAACCAGGTCTGTTGAACTACACTATATCACTTAGGCACAGTTCACATTTAGTGTAGTTCATTAGACCTACAGACAGAAACTGTAAACAACTAGGTGTGTTGGTTTCACTGCGGTTTCTCCTCCCTTCAGGCAGATATAAGGCAGTGTCCAGCAACAATCTGACCAGAACTAAAGAAGCAACTTGGATGATCTGCAAAACGTTTTCACTCAAAAAAAAAAAAACCTTTGTCCAAAATAACCTTTGCTACTGTAATCAGTGATAATAAATGTAGCTTATCACTATCAGGCTACATGTCTAGAATCAAGAAGAAATTACAAAAGTTTTTTTTTCATAGCCTTCAGCCTAAACAGTCTATTTTACGGTTTCAAGGTAAAATGAAGCCTGTATCTATTCATGAATGCTGCCTTTTCTTTAAGTTATTGCATTTGCTTCTGAAGAATGCTCAAGATGTTATTAGAAGATGCCACTATATTGTCCTTCACAAATGCTTTAGGGGCACAACAAAGGTAAAACAGCACTGACAATCAAACATTGTCATAACACGCGCCTGGAGGAAAAAATGAGTCATTGTGTGATAGAAAACGTGGTGTACTGAGTAAATTCCGCTGCACATGTGCTTTGTCGCCTCAATCCCTTTAAGCACCGCTCACCTTTAAAGAACAAATATAAAGGAAAAGTCCAAAAAGCGCGAGGTCCGGACGCGCAGAGGGACGTGGCGAGACCAGGTGCGAAGAGCGTCCGTGCCCCTGGTCTCCTCCCCGCGGGCTCTCCAGTCCTCAGACCCCCATCACCTTGAAAACCCATCAAGACGTACAACGCCCACGGCCACCACAGTAGCTTCCTCCAAGTCTAATTAGGAGCGTCTTTTATTTCATTTTCACAACATGACAAACGCAACGGGACATTTTGCACCTACGAGCGGAAGGAGATGTCAGGAGTGGAGCTATTTCCAGAAGAACACAAGCTGGTGGTCAAGGTGGCAGGTGCTTGCAACATGGTTAGCCACATATAGGAGCCACTGATGGGAAGAACACTTAGAAAATGTATTTAGAGTCTACAGAATACTGAATACTTGCATTAAAGAGTATTTTGTAACATTTTCGGTTACATGAGCCAATCAGAGTATTGCATTCTGTTTGTTAAAGGTGCATTTTGTAACATTTCTGGTTGCAGGGGTTTGCTAGTTGCTTATCTCCATAAACATTGCATTGCTTTTTCAAGAATGTTTCACAATATGACATTAAATGCTAGCATGATCGGCTTATTCAATTACTGATGTTTTACTGATACAGAATATTTTGAAAAGCATTCATAGCCTGATTCATCAGTTTCACTTTGTAGAAACCGTCTGACCTCGCAGCGTTAGAATTTGTTCGCTCAATGGCAGGCGGGTACTTTTTTAATTTAACTAATCACTGCTATTTGGTCGTGATGTTTGTAATGCACCGCTAACAGGGCAAACTGGTATATTAAGCTTTTCCCAAATCCCGTAGGAAGAAGGGCAATAACGGCTTTCCTTTTGATAAAATTCACCAAACATTGTTCTGGCTTTAAATCCTCGATCTTGGGAATCGTTGCCAACACAGAATATATGGCTCTTCGCTGATTGGCTGGTGCCCAAACTCGCACTTCTGGTTTTCTTGCAAAGTGTCGAGTGTATTTTGATTCCTGACCTAGTCGCTGGAGAGAAATGAAAATGAGCGGAGACACTAGGTGGCACCAGCCTGGCTAGCGTGGTCTCGCTTCTCCACAGATCTGTCCTGCCACCTGCCTCCAGTATAGTGGTATATTTATACTATACTGTGGAACACTTACGGTGAAGCACTAAAATTGCTATGGAAACAAGCAGGCAGCGGATCCTCACCCAAAAAGTTACACGGTGCACCATTAAGCATTGCCTATCACTAACTGGAGAAGGAAAAAATATTCATGCACTCAAAACAAGAGCTCTGTTTTCTATTTTTCTCACTAATAATGTGCAGTTTGAAGCCTAAATTGTGAGCTCAAGTACTGCATGTATTCTTTTGATTTTAGAAAAGTATCTGTATTCTGAATGCCACCAAATGAAAAAGTGACTGTACCAGAATACAGTTACTCAAAATTAGCATTTGGAACACGTATTCTCGGTACATGTATTCAGTTACTTCCCAACACTGGTAGGGGCAGTATTCTGTGAGGAGGACATAATATCACTGTGGTAGAATATCAGACCACGGCTTTGTCTCTGATGCACAAACATGGATTTCACAGTTGTTTGTGCACAATGGAAAATATGAGTCATTTTATCCGCTCCAAAGTATATTATTTTCAGGTCAGTGTGCCGAGTGGAGAGAAATCAAGCTCTATGAAAGACTTCAAACAGGTCGAAAAGTGCATTTCCTCCTCTGCTTCATCTAATTCTGAAATACCTGCTCTTTACAATATTATGTGACAGTGGCACCCATGGGATACTAATTTGCATTTAATAAAGCCATACATCTGCTGTTATTGCATCACTCAAATAGAAAAAAAAGTACCGCAATATGTTCTTCAAACAAAAGAAAACCTAACATGACACAGAAAAGACAGGGAGGAACTTAATCCTTCAGAGTATGATTTTAAAGCGCCTAATATTACCCTATTTCCTGATCCATGTTATAGTTTTAATTAATTTTAACTTTTCTCCTCATCATAAACATACCTGGAGTTGTCAGATGAAGAAAAGAGGAAGAGCGCTTCACTGGGTCATAAAAAAGTTATATCAGTACAGGTGCTCTACGAGGGTTAAACTTGTAATCTTAACAGAAAATTATTAAAGTTAAAAGTCCTTTATTACATGAAGGGATGCCAACCCGTTTCGACCAGCAAGATAGTCTTCGTCAGGGCAAAAAGTTGTGGTTGTTTCATTCACACATGTTTAACACACAACCCTACATCTTTAGTCTGAGTTCATCTCTCAAACTGAAAACACTTCCACCTTCCACCAAGACGTGCTCTACTGTGTTTTTTAAACTCCGTACACCTTCACTATAATCATTTGGATAATTTCAGCCCTGGAATTGCCAATCTCTCCTGAGGGCCTGTTTACACAAAAATGACAAAATATTTTATTGGAAGTGCCTTTTGTTTATACAATGATGGCATTTTTGCGGCTTAAAAACGCAAAAAATCTGAAACCACCTTCCAGAGTGGAGACGTTGAATACTCTCTGCCGTAGCGTTTCCGTCTACACTGCCCAAGACGCAAAACTCTGGTCAGATTTGCTCACATCGTGGATGCTTTTACATGACATACATACAGTTCACAGAAAACTGGCATGCATACTCAATCCAATTCCACACACTTTTGCGTCACCGTGTGCACGCAGATTTCCTCCCAAAAATGCTTGTCTAAACGCGGAATGAAAAGTGAAGGCGCAACACCACTTTTGCATCTTCTGTTCAGACTGGCATCGCATAAACGTAGCCTGAACTAAAGGTAAAAGGAGCTATTAACTTGAAAACGACACATCACAAGGTGGAGAGAGAATTTTGAGCAATTTGAGCTTTGGAGATGTAAACAGACTAATAATGGGTTACTCAAATGTGTGACTGAAACAAAATACAACTGCAGGCATGTTTTTGATGAGGTAAAAGCATTATAACATGGCTTAAAGTTCAAAGGAGTCATTTTTGCATAACAAAGGACCAGGTCAGTTATGAATGTGTGATCCAAGAGTTGACCACTAATTGATGGTTTAATTTCTTTCCATCCCATTGATGCAGTTAATGTGCACGACACTTGACCCACAAACCTCCTTCAGTCACTCGCAGTATGCGGTTGATGGCAGTATGAGCACGCAGAGTGGATACCTTGATAAAAGATTGAATGATACTCAAGATGAATATTCAGCTGTAAGAACACTTCAGGAAGAAAACACTGTATAATCTCTCCGTTTAAGATTACAGACGATTTGACCTCATTTAATATCTCTGTAATTACCCTTCCACGTGAAGCCAATCTTTAATGATGTAGGGATGTAATGAGTAGCTTTTCAGCTGGGAGTCGGTCACATTGTTTCTATGGATATGTCATTGCTCTGCTTCAAATGTTCCACAGTATGACAATAAACAGCTCTACCTTACATTTATTCAATAACAGGTGGTTTTATAGCTCAAAATTACCTAGAAAAAAACATGTATTTCTGAATATGAACATGGTTGCCTCTCCTTAGATCTGACCTGTAACTTAGTTTGCTTTGGTCTCCATGAAGATAGAAAGGTTTAATGCCATACTGTGAAACATTTGAGACAAAGCAGTAATATCTCCATGTAGAAAAGCATTTGACGGACCCTCCACCAGAAAAGTTACACAGTGCATCTTTAAACAAATGTTCAACAATTGTGCATGATTTGTTGGTTTCCTTTTGTATTATGCGTCTAATATTTTTGGGGTATCCTGTTTATTTAATGACCTGTCACCCTTGGGTCCTTGCCACGGAATGTTTATGATGACCACCTTGAGCTCTTCCCCTATTTGCCTGATGAAGACCTAGTGCAGTTGATGTCCTATTACAATCACAATTTGTAAGTAAGACTGTGTGTAATATTTTTCTCTGTTCATGTTTTTGGGCTGCTTCCTCTCCTCCAATGCAGCCGCTTCGAGAAACTGCTGTGCAAAGTTCTCAGTGATATTTCCTTCAAAAATACAAATCTCCAATAAATTTAGAGCCCCTGCCATCTGAAATTATGACATCTTCAGACTGTCCAAAGTGAATGGAACCTATTGTAAGGTTTTTAAGGAACATCTGCAAAACATTGATTTTAACCCTGCAAACTTTTCCAGATGTGACAGGCACTGAAAGAGTTCTCAGCACTGGTGGAAGAAGTAGTCAATTGTGTTACTTAAGCTAAAGTAGAGGTACCAGAGCAAAAAAAAGGATCAAGAAAAAAGTATTACATAAAAAATCTTCTCAAGTAAACACAAGTACCCACTGAAAAATGTACTTAAAGAGTAAAAAGCAAAGGTATTTCACACAGATTTTGAGATCTAATAAATCTTCAAACGTAGTGATTTTGATAATGATTTGTGCTGAATTCTGTACAAATTAAGCAATTGAATCAATAGCTGTTTTTGACAAATTAATTAATGTGTTCAAATAAAGTCTGAGGTACTTTTACTTTTCAGTCCTGTTAAAAATGTTTTGGAAAGCAAAGTAAAGATACCTGCTCTCAAATGTAGTGATGTAAAAGTAAAAGTATGCACTGTAAAATCTACTTAAGTAAAGTACAGATACCTAAAATGTACACTTAAGTACAGTATTTATCTACTTTTACTTTATTACATTCCACCTCTGCTTCTCAGTTCCCCCAGTCTACACGTGTACAACAGATTTTCTCCTCAACTTGCATAGTAGTGTTCGCCAACCGCTCCCTGTCTCCTTTCTACATGCATAGCACAGATGTAGAGTATGTGCACTGGCCATTTGTACAACTCAATATGTAAGTGAATAATTGCATATTGATTCAGTTACTGTGAAATGCAGAACTCAATGTTTAATGTACAAAGTCTAGAGAAGAATCAATGATACCAGTAGCACATTATTAATCTTTTGGAAATATGGAATAGGAAAGACAACACTTTTCAGCAGTGTCTACCAATGATTGTTCTGACAAACTTTCATTTTGTACATGTGACTCCTTTGAGTGAGTAACCCTGAAACTGAAAACTCTTGAATGTCCATCAATCTTCTTTGCTTTGTTTCAGGTTTGTTCGAGGTCCATACTGAAAGCTGTGAAATGCCAAAGATGCATTTCTATTCATGTGTGGATGAAGAAACTGAGAAAAAGCCATCTTACTCTGGCTTGCTTTGATTTTCTAATGCACATATTTGAAAGAAACATAATTCAGTTTGCGCTTTTCACTGATGCTGTAGCCTGTTTACGAGCTAAAGGTAAATGAGGAGTTTTTTCCCATGCATTTTTCCCTTCAGAAACCATGATTACGAGCAGCCTGTTCTGGTGCAGTCTGGGAGGGCAGGCTCTAAACATTCCTTTGCCATGGGCCACTTTCCACTCGGAAAAGTTTGTGCTGTTGCATTTTCCCCTCTCCTGGCTTTGCACAGTTTCACTTGGGATTGAGCAGTTTTCTTCAAGATGGCAAACCCACATCTCTATCTGAGGTTAATGTGGTTGGCTCTGCTCTTCACGATGCTGGCTTTTCAAGGTGAGTTCAAAATGTTATATTGTTGCAGTTTGATAAAAGAAATATTTTAAATTGAATGCAGAGTTTGGAAGTTTCTACTGTGAACTTCATAAATGTATTAAGAGCACATTATGACTTATGATTTTGAGCTACAGAAAAATAAAAAGAAACAAATAAACAAAAACATTTAAACAGGCAAAGAATCCATAATTTCACTGTCATTTACGCTTGCTCATGAGCTCTGCAGATGTGTTGTGCATCTGATCCTGCAAATACCATATGGGTCAGGTTTTACATTTAACATACAGTAACATACAGGGCATCTGATCTGTGCAAAAGCCACAGCACAGATCTGCCCTGGTTCTGAGGGAGAGCGCAGAAGGCAAATATTTGCACTCTGACCGCCAGCGAATCCTCCTGTGAGCTGTTTGGTCTCCTGAAGCCATGACTGAATCAATGGCCCACTGTGAGAAACAGCTGAGGCATCATCCTTCAAGAGATTTCACAGAGATAAACTAAACTGACAGTATGCTCAAATTATAGGCCATTTAAGTAATAAGTGCATTTAAGTTTTGAATGGCCTTTTTCTGGGGTGAAGAGGCTGCTCTGACAAATATATTATTTTCATCAGGTGTATCCAGTGACCAGTCAACATTGCACAAGATCTTGAAAAGAAGTGACAGTAAGAACAGTCTTTTGTGCAGCAGATCCTATTGGTTGCGTCATTAGGGATGCATTGATACTGGTATTGTCTATATACAGGCATATTTTATCCTTGAATTTTTTTATTCATATTAAAACATTCAAGGTGCTGTGTTTACACAACAGAATCCCTTGTGTAAGAAGTTAACTGTGTTTTATGGAAGTAAGAGTCATTTTCCTTCCCTACACTGGTATCGGTTAATATCGAATACAAGCAGTTATGTAAAGCCAAAGTATCAATATTGCTATCAAAACTGAAATAGCTGAGTGGTGCATCCCTAGTGTTTTTATCTCTGGTCACTGGCAGGATCAGACAGTCGCTCTCTGGCCTCACAGCCTGTGGTGGTGGCTCAGTCCAAGGCTCAGGAGTTCCTGTCCAAGCTGCGGCGCCCCAAGAGGCAGGTGTGGGACCGCAGCCGACCGGACGTGCAGCAGTGGATTCAGCAGTTCATGTACATGGGCTTTGATGAGCAGGTACGAGCTGTTTAAATGGAGTAATATTCTACAAATGTTTGAGAGCAACTTAAATATACTATTTTGAATTAACTGTTTATATATGACAATAGCAAATTGAAAAATAAGTACAAGCAGCAA
This sequence comes from Boleophthalmus pectinirostris, assembly GCF_026225935.1. Lineage (NCBI taxonomy): Eukaryota > Metazoa > Chordata > Actinopteri > Gobiiformes > Gobiidae > Boleophthalmus > Boleophthalmus pectinirostris. The sequence goes on along the minus strand of NW_026570970.1, from coordinate 19,002,899 downwards.
TTTTATAGACACCACTTCAACCAACATCCACTTCAAACACAACAACTCACACATGATCATGTTTTAGGAACTTATATTTCTGGTAGGCAGAAAATTCTTGACAAATGTCTACATAGTACATAATCTCTAAAAGGCACAGATTGAATGAATAAATACAAAAGGGAACACTATATGTCACTTCCCTTTAATACAAAGCCCTCCGCTTCCTCTGGGTCAGAGGGCACTTTCAGCAGAGATGACAAACCATGAAAAGAGCAGATAACAAGAGGAATTGAAGAGCCTTGTCCAAGGACATGCATGTGTGTACAGTGAACATTTCTCTATCAGCTCCATACTCAGGATACAGGCTCTGCTGCTTTTTTAGCCACAGACCTAAAGCCATCTGGAGCGAAGGCATGTTCCGTGTTTCCCTGTCTCACAGCATGTGCACCACATCCTCCATCTGATCTTATCTTCAGACTCACAGTATCCACTGACTCTGGTCTTTTCCTCACCAGAGGCTAGAGGCAGACCTGTCCTATTGGATGGACCAGGCTCGGTCACATGACCAGGGCCGACAGCACCATTATGACGAGAACTCCCCTGTGGGCCCTCGTGACCACACCTCCTACAGACACGGGGCCAACGTCAACTATGACTACTATTGAGAAGCAAAGCCACAAGAGCAACTCTGCACCTCCCATCACCTCCAACCCCACAGCGCAAACAGCCCAAACAAACAACATTCTGACTTATAGTAGTGGCACTAAGTAAACACCAGAAATGTAAATAAACAAATGTGTATTTGTACCACTGAGTCTTCTTTTTTACCTACAGTTACAAGTATGTTTTACAGGTATCACTTTTGCCCTATATTACAAAACATTAAATAGTTTCATAAAATATCAAACATCTCATTCACTTGAAACTAAATCCATCCACTTGATTCTTTGACAGTCTTTTGGATCACTTCGCAGTAGTACAGTGTCTTTTTTTTAAATAGCAAAAGCACAAAAAAGCTGCTTGATTGGGTTTATTCTTCTTATTAAGTCTCAATCCTTCCAGCCTCAGTGATGGAGCTGCAGTGCTGCCAGAGTCATTGTTTTGTTTTTTTGTAAACAGGACCCTGCACTGCTCCTTCACAGCTGTCTCACAGAGATTCTTGTGCTCAGAACCATCCCTGTTTACAGATGGTTAGAGTCAGTTGTGTCGCGGCCGACCTTTCTTCATGCGTGCAGCTTTAGGTTTGGGGATGTACTGATTGTTGGCCTGGTGCTCCAATTCTCGGTTGAAATACTGAATGGTTTTATTCAGGCCTTCCTCCAGCGGCACCTGTCCACACACATAGATCACGTCATTCATAGAAAATATGGATATTTATCCAGAACTGTCAGTGTAAAGCAATACATACCACGGGTTCCCAGCCTAGCAGCATCTTGGCTTTGCGGATATCAGGTCTTCGCCTTTGTGGGTCGTCCTGAGCCTCCGGAAGAAACTGGATCTGACTGCGACTCACTGGCCACACACAGAGTAATCAGGTTATACAAGAAATCTACAGTTTTGAATTGAGGATTTTACTATAGCTGGAACTGAAAAAAATCCACTTTACCGACAAGGCTTTTGATAAGCTGAGCAAACTCCAATATAGTGTGCTCCTCTGGGTTGCCCTAAAAATAACACACTTGAGACGTCACAAGAGCTCACACTGTTTAGATTAATTTAAACTTTTCATTTTTTACACAGCTCACCAGATTGACAGGGCTACTGATGTTACTGTTCATCAACAGCACCAGCCCATTCACCAGATCACTGTATCACAAACAAGAGAGATGCATTTGAATTAGTAAACAACTCTCATCAAGGCTCCACATTGTACTATTTTCTGATGTATGTTATAATGTTGCATTCTCATCACAAACTCGAGTTGTGTTTGTTTCATTCACACGTTTAACACACAAATCCTGCATGTCAAGCAGAAAACACTCTGTTCCACCTTGTGATGTCATGTGATAAAACAGGAAGTGCTCCACTGTCTTTTAAGGGTTATTCAAAACAAAACACCAGGTATTTTTACGATGAGGTAAAAATATTATAACATGATATGCTCACAAGAGTCAATTTATGTATTGTGTAATATAGAACCTTTAAAGACAAAGACAAAGAGTAAAAAGTGATTTTACCAGACAAAAAATGAATCACACACACTACTGAACTGGAACTGATCATTTAAGCCATGCCCTTACTCTTTAGTCTTTTTTGTTGCTGTTGTTGTTTTTTTGTTTGTTTTTGATGGAGTTAGTTTGTATGTGAAAAAATGTTACATACAGTAGAAGCCTCCAAACATTGTTCATGGCATCAAAGCCTGGTATCAAATTAAAGAATGGTGCTAAAGATTGAATTGCAATTGATACCTAAAATGTATACTTAAGTACAGTACTTTATCACTTTTATTGATAAAAGTGGAATGATGACTGTTGAAGTAACCCAAAAGCAGATTTAAACAAAAACTGCTCAAAATCTACAAATCTGTAAAAAAAAAACAAAAAAAAAACATGAGCTGCAATAAAGGAGCAGCAGAATGAAAAACTTCAGTACTTAGATGCATCTGTAATGAGTCATAGAAGCCAAAGAATAACCTCAAAGCTGTTCTAGCTTTCATATATGAAACAAAAAGTAAATTCAGTAAATATCGTGAAGGAGGTACTTAAATGAGTACTGACCTAATGATAAAGTCAAGCCCATGAGCTATAAGTATGGGACAATATACAAATTTGGTGTCACGATCATCATGAGCAAAATAATTACAATTGTATCACAGTAATTATTAAAGTTGCAGGCAGTTAAAAAATGTTATGGACACAACAATAAATCATAATTAAATAACAATAATCACAATTTTAATGTTATGAATAAATATATAACTTCTATATAACTGTAAACAACTACAATCCAATGAGGATCATGATGGATAAATAGCTTTTTTCTGGACATTTTGGTAATACAGTGGTGATTATCTTTGTTAGCAATTATCACAATTATACAGAATGTCCCACGAACGATTACTGCCTACCCTTTTGATCACGATAAATGATATTATCGTTTATTGTCACATCTCTAATGTGCCATTGTATCGGGTTCTGAGATGGACTCTGCACAGACAGACATATGACATGGACAGACCTGTGTCCTGTGCGCGGTCAGAAGAAGACCTTGGCTTTTAACAACAGTGTGAGCGAACGGGGCAGCAGGTGAGCGCTTTGAAGAGACAGGAGACCTTTAAATTATGCATCACTGCTCTCTTTTCTTCTTACTGCTGAAATTAACGTTGTTATCACCGGTGTCAAACCTGATACACATTCTTTTATCCTGCCACATTTACATATTTCTGCTCGTCTAGATAAATATACATGCGTGTGCTGGTATTTAATGACAACCTTTTAAAAGACCAGTGGAATGCCTTTTTGTGGTCTATTTATCTCATTGCACAAAGTGCCAGAGGTTGGAGGTCAGACTTGCTCAGTGCGAAACATTTTATATTATTGTAGTACATTAATTACAGCCTAATTAAAAGAAATTCAATTCAAAATTATACACGAGTATTAATTTTCAATGTCTTACCTTACATACTGGAAAGCTCTTGTTTGTGAGCCAGTACCATACACCTAGAAATGAATATAAAACATGTATTAATATTGTTTATTTTTCATACCAAGTTGACTGTTATATGCATGAAATTAAGAATTAAAATGTTGATTGAGAAGCTAGGTCGCTCATCTCCATGTTATCACCTCCTCTTCATTAGATTTATTCCTATTATTCTCATGGCTTTAGCTTTCAATGCAGACCATTTGAGAATGACTAATCTTACTTGACACTAATGGTTGTCCAGAGGCAGAAAATGAATGAAATGAAGCTTGAAATATTTACAGTGAGTGGTTCTCCCTGTAAAGCCTGCAGGATGAAGTTGCTGACCACGCGCCCATCGTTCATGTGCATTCGAGAGCCAAAAGTGTTGAAAATCCTGGCCACCCTCACCTCCACTCCCTCCTGTGGACAAAGATTTAAGGTATGGGTAGAAATTAATATCTAAAAAATTATGAAAATCCACTTTTCTTTTCTTGTAGATAGATAGCTACGTTATTGATCCCAAAGGAAATTCAAAGTTCGGCAGAAGCAACATAGAAACAAACATAGCAACGTAAAAACGATGTTTAAGGTGCATAGTGTAACTTTTCTGGTGTAGGGCTCCTCATCTGCTTTTCTCCATGGAGATTTTGCCTTGAATGTTCTAAAGCAGGGGTGTCCAAACTTTTTTCATCAAGGGCCACATATCTAAAGACAGACAAAGCAGAGGGCCGATCGAGGGCCGTAGACTTGAGCTCAATACAGTGAATAATTAAAATATGTGCATGTTTAACACGTTAGAATGAATAAAGATTAATGGCTCATTCTTAGATCCTTAAAACCACACACTAAATATTAAATATGTGCTTTCTCCAGGTAGATTTTCAAAAAAACTTGCAGTAAAAAGTTAATTTTTAATTGTTGCAAGGTAATTTGGACCAATTCACCTGGAAGCCTGAGGGCCAAGAAAGATTTGTCTGAGGGCTGCATTTGGCCACCGGGCCATAGTTTGGACATGCCTGTTCTATGGCATTAAACTTATTTATCCCTATGGAAACTGCAAGTGGCACCAAAGGAACAACACAGTAAGAATGTGAGGTAAAAAAAACAACACATTATTGAGTAAATGCAAGATGGATATGTTTAATGTTACAATGTTATCTCCATGGTGACAAGCAGGTAGCTGATCCCTCCACTAGAAATGTTACACAGTGCACCTTGAAGTCAGTTAGAGTCTGTCTGTGGTGCAGGAAAGGGACAGGGATATCATAATTACAGATCATTACAGTATAACAGTCAATGCAACATGCGCCAACCTCTCCAAGGCTATGGTCCTTTTACAACTGGAGTAATTTATTATTCATCAAGAGTATAATTCAGGACAGAATATCCAAATCAAGTTATAAAACATGACACGCTTCATTCTTATCACGTCATTCTTCTTCACTGGTGCTTCGATACAGCTCTATGAAGGACACCAGTACAGCTTGGATTTTTTGTTTAAGACTCAATCGTGTCAATTTTATGTTATATATAAAATAAAAACTCAGATATCGGAAAGAAAGCCAGGCTTCAAAGGTCAGTGGAGCAACAACAACTCATACAGGCAAACCCTGTCTATTTCAACTATTATCAACAGTGTAGTCTACAAATTAGGTCTTTGGAATCGGTAGTTCAGATGCAATTAATTTACATTTTTGGTGAACATTTGCTTAAAGGTCCTACTGTATATTACACAAAATTAAATCTTGTGACCTCATCAAAAACATATTTTATATATATATTTTATTTCATTCATGCATGTTTGAGTAATCCTGGTTTATTAGTGTGTGTTCAAAATACTCTCCTCCATATTGTAATGTCAAGAAGTTGAAGTTTTCAAATTAAGTCAGATATCTTTTAATTTTAGTTCAGTAACGATGGTCAATTCCAAGGCTGAAATTATCCAAATGACTCTAGTGAAGGTGTATGGCGTTTAAAAACACAGTTCCACCACATGACATGAATGAAACAAAAACATACCTAGAATTGTTTTGATGAGGAAACAACATTATAACATAGACCGTAAGATAAGATAGACCCTTTAACATAAAAAACACACATTGCATTCATCAAAGTAATGTTCAATGGTTCAACAGTAGTGTTTCTCAAACTGTGGTAGGCAGGCTGCCTCTGAGGTACACCGGGCCTACTGCAATTTGAATATTTCTTTCATTTAGAGACAAATCTATGAGTGGTATGAAAAATTAGAGAACCACCAATCAATAGCCATCTTTGGTCATCCGGAGAAACTCAATTTAAAACTCAGAGGCAGTTTGTACATTCATTTCACAAGCCCTAGTTTAATATAAAAGACTCTAAAAATGAAGATTGCAACTCAGAATGGACATATATTGCCACCCCCTGATGTGCTTCGAGAGAAAGCCCTATACAGCTGCAGAACACCTGATTAAGAGTGCCAGTGATTCTACACAGTGCCTCTGCTTGACACTTATGCAAGGCCCGATGCCTTGCATAAGTGTCAAGCTGAGGCCATTGATTTTAAAAGTCGTCTTTTCAAAGTCCTCTAACATGAATAAAAACATGGATATTATGGAGATCCTACTCATGGACATGTACATGAAATTCAATGGATAACACACGGGCATATTCAATGGGTCTGATGGAACAAGGACGAACTGGGGACAATATGATGTAGAGCTCCTGAAGGCAGTGTGTGTGTGAGTGTGTGAGTGTGTGAGTGTGTGAGTGTGTGTGTGTGTGTGTGTGTGTGAGGCTACTTTCAATAGAGCAGGTTAGAGAGAGTATCAAAGCATGGCCACTAATACTAATTTGATCATAACACATCTTATTTTAAGCTGTGCTTATTGTTCACTACAACACTCCCATGTTTGTAGTCTACATGTTGTAAATGGCATTTTATATATATATATATATATATATATATATATATATATATATATATATATATATATATATATATATATATAAAATGCCATTTACAACATGTAGACTACAAATTTTTTTTTTTTTTGGAGCAGAGCTTAAATGTTGATGATGAATATGGTGAAAATGCCTCAAATGCAGAACAATACAGGTTTAGTCAAACAAACATGAATCAATCAATTCTTAAGTTACTGCTGAGGGAACTTCATTGTAGCACACTTAAACTCTCATAAAGGTCCATTGTACATGTCTTGTCCATTGGCTTTTGGAACATTTGTAGCTGAAGTAGAGCTGATGAGAAAAGATGTGAGGATTATATGAAGGCTCACATCAGTATGTGATGACACGTGTGTAAGAAATGTCAAGCACCACACTAAGATGTTATTCTGGTGTTTACAACTGTTCACAGACAGAAGTTATGACATGCATACAAGAAAAAGAGATCTACATCTTAAAATTAATATGCCAGTGTGGTCAGAGAAAGTTAAGTTTTAAGTGTAATCAAGCATCATCCTTCAGATAAATATGAAATGTTTAGTGAAACATTTTTGGTACGGTGCATAAAACCTAGACTCATCACTTTTAAATGTTAATGAAGTACAATTACATGACTGAGCAGTTGATGTAACACAAGATATTTCTGTCTTTTTGCCTCACTGCCTGACAGCTGAACACTGACATACGTCCATTTCAGAGAATTCTCAAATAAGATAAATAATGAGCGGCGATGGTGAAGCGGACAACAAAGCAGATAAATAAATATCACCTGTCCTACAAGAAAATCAGAGCTATCAGTTCATCAAAGGCTGGCATCAATCACACCACAATATAAAATGATTTGTAAAGGATTATATAAGGGGGCTCGGTAAACCTGCACTGAAGATGGCCATGCAGTACTGCAAGTACACCTCTCAGTATAGAGTGGCCATTTTAAAGTATAATAAAGCAACTTGCAAATGTATTAAACTACATATGTATTAAACAGGACGTATACTGCTCATTAGTGAAAGGTAATATTTAATGTATGTTACCTGCTTCATGTATGCATAGCACATAGTCTCTGCGACGCGCTTCCCCTCGTCATAGCAAGCCCGAGGGCCAATGGGGTTCACGTGACCCCAGTATTCTTCATTCTGGGGATGAACCTCTGGGTCTGAAACACAAAACAGGATTTTTCCTCCAAAAACCCCAGAGCATATTCAAGCGTCTTTAGCAGAAATACATCATGCCTATCATGAGATCAGTGTGATTGGCTGAACAGCCTGCAGGCAGTAACAGCACAAGAAATACACAGATCTATTTAATAATCTGCATATAGGATCTGGTCAAAGAAATCACTGCAGTCACATATTTTTTACATTTACTTATACAATATTACTTTATTAAGTTTGATCATCACATCGCAAAAGGGTCTTTATTAGTTATTTTCCTTGCAAAATCCCTTACAAATCCTTCCCCTCCTGGTGGACAGTAATTCATAATGCTGAGTAGATATTCCCACTTCCAAACATTTCTCCAGGCTTTGGACTAGCGTGTGTGACACAAGATTTGAAAAGTCAAAAGGGACAGATGTACTTACCACCGTACACCTCAGAGGTGGAAGCGAGGAGGAGCCTTGCACCAACACGTTTTGCTAAACCTACGACAATCATCAACAGAACAAACAGAACAGCTCTGTCATACCAAATACTCAACACGTTTCCATTATTAATGTTATAGGTTCTATTCATACTTAAGTCACAAACCAGAAAGAGGTTTGGAAAGATGTGATTACAACTTCCCAGGTCCAGTTTTTTTTCATCTGCATGTCATTGTAGCATTCCGTTATGTTCGGCTAATCAACAATTACAACCATATCTCAGTTTTCATCATTTCCCCACTGACGCACAACTACGAGCGCACTAAGTACACGCAATTAGAAGAAATGAGGACATCAAATTCAAGATGATTCCAAACAGCACAGTCTTTATTTTACTGCTGATGACATTTACGTCAATGGGTTTTATTACTGTCAGCTTTAATAGATCCATGGTAGGCGAGCCCAGTGTCAGTAACTACACCGGAAGTTGTAATCGCATCATTCCAAAAGTCTTTCTGGTTTGTGACATAAGCATGAATAGAATCTATTATTGTTTTCTTTATGGAATAGGATCAACATGTGCTCTGGGCTCAGGTGTCACCTTAAAGCAGCACTATAACTTTACTGATAGGGGTCTGCCACCTGCTGTCACTATGGTGGTGTTATGTGCCATGTTATAGCATTAAACCTATTTATCGTGCTTTTCTTTACAGAAAAAAAAAAAAAAAAACTTTGTAAAACACACATCCCTACTGTGTGCAGGGTACCCTCTCCACAGACCTGATCTGTAACTGGAGCCTGATGGAGTCACCTGATTGTCTTCATGGAGATAAGTTTAATTCCAGATAATGGGACATTCCAGGCAAAGTAATAACATCTCCAAGAAGACAAGCAGGTTGTGGACTCTCCTAATGAACATTTAAGCCTGAGAAATGGTTCAGGATAAATATAAACGGAGCACTTACCGAGCATGTTCAGGGTGCCAATTGTGTTTGTCTTGAGTGTTTTAATGGGGTTGTACATGTAGTTAGGAGGTGATGCAGGAGAGGCCAAGTGATAGATCTGGTCCACTGTGAGAAATGTAAAAAATTATTTCACTTTTAAAATAAAGATGATTTATAGGTTGCACCAGCAAAGAAAACTGTCATGTGCCCACTGCCCAGGTAACCTCTGCCCAGCAATGCTTATTTCATACAAAACCTTTTTTCTTCCAGTTTAGAATCACCTTTTGAACCAAATCAAGAAGTCAAATTGCCTAAGACTTCCTCTAACCTCTGTCTATTCAAAGCCTATTTCCTGAGTTTCTCATCTCCATGTAGCAAAGGAAGGCAGGAAAGGAGTACCTCAAGACACTTATTGTGAGTTGGATGACCTAAATACCCAAGTCTAAGCAGACCACTGTTTCAGAAAGCGTTAGTAGCTAAGAAACTAAAAGACCAGTAACAGTTGCCTGTATTTGTGGGCTTCGTATTTTATAATATTGTAATTTAAATGCAACCTAGATTATTGCTCAAATCTACATACAAGGCCAGACACTAAAACATCATTTTACTAAGAATCTATTAATTGAGTAAAAGGTTAATGTTAATGTTGACATTATGTCGGTACTTTTGTACAACCAATCAGTATTTAAAATAAATTGCACACATCGAGTTGACACTGATCTGATGCATAAGAAATCCACCCAAGTGACAGCCCAAGTACAGCAGCCACTGAGACTTTCTACAGAAGGGCAAAGAGGGCTCCATTTTCTAAGCATTGTTCAACAATAAAAGAAGAATAATTTATACAACAACAACAATTACAGTTTCTGTTTTATTCAATGTTTTGGGGGTTAAGCTTATTACTTTTCATAATTTCCTATAATATTGTCTGCACTGCATGTTCTTTCTTGACCCATTTCATAAGACATAGAACTGCAACAGTCTTGTATAATTATTAACTGTTAGATTGTAACCATTTCTGAGTGTATGTGTGTGTGTGCGCGCGCGTGCATGTGTGTAAGACTTTATTGTTGAGCACCATTCACAGACAAACATCACATAGTATTTTACAACACTATGCAATAGTAAAATTTAACATATTAGAATTTGCAATAGAGAAGGGATTTGAAAAGTGCAGTGTCTCAATGTCTCAATGACAAATGCCATTTTTAAATCTAAAATTTGTTGATATCACAAGTATTAGGGTATGGTCTATTATTTTCATGACTGGTTTGTCAATGAGTGTTTTCGTTCATCTCTCGAGTCTTGTCACCCACTGAGCCATAAGTCGCATATAAACGTTTTGCGAATGAGTTGCTGGCGAAGCTTTTCATGTGTAAAAGTGAGAAGTGGCCTGCTGTGCCCAGACTTCCCCATCAGCACTCCTACCTAATGCCTTTTATTGTGCTACACCAACACTGCTTTTGGTCCCAACTTTTCAAAAATCAAATCAACTGACAGTTACAAACTTGACTGTTACATGATACACATATGCTTCAAGACTTGGTAGTTCCAACTGACTTATACTGAACCATTATTAACTCCTGCATCACTGTAAAATGCATTTCTGTGAAAAGATACTGAATACTTAAAGGTGAACTAAGTAACTTCTCTGGTAGAGGGCCTACCAGTTGCTTATCTCCATAGAGATGTTATTGCTTTGCCTGCAATGTTCCAAAGTATGGCATTACTTGTCAATCTCCACAGAGACAACAGGAGATGTAACCTGGATAATTTACAGGTGAGATCTGTGAAGTGATGACCCTACTCACAGTAAGGATACATATCTTGGGACAATAAAAACACCCATAATTGAATAAACAAATCTTATTTAAGTTTAATGCCATATTGTGGAACATTACATGGAACAATACATGGAACAATATCATACCCATGGTGGCGGACCCCCAACTCGAAAAGTTACGCAGTGCACCTGTAATGATTTTCAGCAATACAATCTACTCTAGAGTGATCTTACCTTCAATATAAAGAGGTTCCACCACATCATGATTGATCAGTTCAAAGTTTTCGTGGCCGATCCAGTGCTCCACATTGCGTTTTCTGCCTGTGAAGAAGTTGTCCACGACAGTCACCTCATGTCCGTCCATCATCAGTTTGTCAGTCAGGTGTGACCCAACAAATCCAGCGCCACCAGTGATCTAGCAAAGGTTTCACAAAACATTCAGGGAGGGCCCATGTAAGGCTGACATTTACATCACTGTACAGAAGACTCAAATCGCAAAAATAAACTCAAGTTTTTAAACAGTTGAAAGCGGCTCATTCAAGAATCATTCAAGGTAATACTCTTATTGACAAATGAAAAACACTTGTCTTCAGTTGTTAAAAAATAATTAAAAGTATGCACGTTTATAAAAACTTTGAGACACTAAATATTTTGATTACATACCAAAATCCGTTTTCGATCTTTTTCCGACAAGAACTTCACTGGAGGATATTTCTGAGAAAAACTGAAAAGAAAATATAAATATTACACATTGTTTGACATAAATCTTAATTTATGCACAAACAAACAGTGATGCCTCTAACCTCTGTTCCAGATCACGTATCTTGTCTCTCAGAGGACCCACAACCTTAAGAGGAAGATGAGAGTATAAAAATATAAGTATGCAGTAGTATATACAATCTATGATACTACAGTAATCCCGAGTGTCCCAAAGGCCAATTTATCCTCACGTAGGCAACTTCTGAATGCTGATCAGTTCAAGTTTCCACTTTTAATAAATTATGTTGAATCTAGTGTGTATAGATTTTACATATATTATGTATTTGTCATTATTATAACATGAACTCTTAAAGTTAGCCCTCTCACTTAAAGACATCTAAATATTCATGAGAAGTATGGCTAATATCACATCAAGCCAAAATTATAACTGATAAGAGAGAGAGGTGTACATCATCTCTGTTTTGACATGCACTCTGTTTGCACTTTGCACTGTTTTTGCCCTGCATGAAGAAACGCATGGTGTAAAATATTACACTTAATTTGGGAACATGGTTTTAATTAAACTAAAATGGATAGATTTCTGAGCAAATAGAACACATATGACTAGCACCACAAATAATATTCTTGTTGGCCACATCAACTACAGTAATAAAAATACCATAGAAATTATAATGTGGGCGTGGATGATATTGAGAAAAATAAATCTGTTTTTTTTTTTTAATGGCCACCTTACCATCTGTTTTTAAAGGACTCTTAAAAAGAATTAACTCACTTCTTCGATTCGCTGCTCAATCTTGACTTCTCCATTTTCTTGTATTGATCTATGAATAAAGGAGGAAGCAGGAAAAAGAGCAACAATCATAAAACCTCACACAATACACACCCTTCTCGGATACCACTCACAAATGATATACCTTATGACTATTATGATTGTGTACTTAATGAGTAATTACGAACGGCAAGCCCAAAAAGACTCACTGGGCACATCATTTATTGTAATAATTTCCACATTTTCGTCATACATGATCAGTGTCAATTAAAAGAGAATTTATTAGGTAACTTACCTCATGTTTGTGTATGTCCCCCAGACAGCTAAAAAAGACAAACACTTGTTTTTATATAGATATCAGGACCAAATTTGACAAATCAAATGACAATATCTGCAACCAGGCAGCAACTCTAAAAGCCTAAACCACTGGTCCTCAAACCTTTCACATCAACTAAGAAAGGATTGGGCTTTCCAGGGACCACCAGATCCAAACCAGGTCTAGAACAGAACTATTCCTGGTCTAAATTAAAGTGCACAATTGCCAGAGTAGTACACATCACAGTTTGACAAAATCTGGCAATAAAGAAAAAACTCCAGTAGTTTACACCTTAAAATCTCAATTGTTTTAACATTTTAACATAACAATATAACAGGTTGATTCTTCTAATACAAATGAAAGGGATTAGACCAATGACTTTAATTATGATGAAACCTTAAAAGAATAATTCATTCCTGATTCAATAAAGAACCAAATTTCTAAGTATTTTTTTTACAGGGAAAAACAATGAAAACAATTTCAAGAGTACAGTTTCTGCATTCACTCACACAAGAAACATCAAAGTATAAAACAGAAACAGCTGCTTGACCTATCACCTGCCTGGCCCCATGAAGAAGTTTTATGCCAAACAACCCAGGCTGTCTGCTGTGGGACCATGGATGCGTGACAATTGACAAGAGCCATATCTGATAATTCTCAAGGGTATAATAATATAATAAGTGCTAGGCTGGTGACATGCGGCTGGCTGATTTTGTGAAAATGGGGGAAAGGATCATAGTGAAATGGGCTTTTAATGTAAAGATAAAATACACATTATATGAACTGAATTAAAACATATACGAAGAAAAACAATAGGAATCATGTATGAGTTTTGTGTAGAAGCATGTAGAAGATTGCCATAGAACTTACAGGCAATGTAGGCGATCAAGGCGAGAGCAAAAAGGAGCTTCATAATTCTTCTGTTTATTCCTGTTATGAGCCAGAAGACCCGCTTCATCCTCCGATCAATACAACTGGACCAGGTCGCCGACACGCTGCCCCTTCACGTCCAACTAGTACATTTTGTCTTCGGCCCAGAGTCCCAACTACAAATATACAACCAGCACAATTTTCAATGACACGTTTATCTCGTTGTGATTTGACATATCAAGCATGTTGCTACGTCAACACAGGGGCAGATTAGTTTACGTGGCTAGCAGCGTGCGCACAGGTAACCCGCTAATGTTAGCCGCATCCTATGATAACCTGATTGTTTACATCACTTTGCTTACTTTACACTCCCACAGTGTTGTCAGCACATCTACAAATCCACGAACTTTGTTTTCTGTACAAAATACATGCTATATGGTTTAATCTCTAATAGGAGGTAACAGGAAGTAAATGTAAATAGTTAGCTTCTTGTAGCATCCCTAATAGCATTTAGCAACACAACGGGCTATGCTACATGACAGAAAACAGCTGTCGTCTAAAGCTTCAGAACAGACAAAGACTGGTCTGGTTCACATGTTAGGTATATCATAGTTACAAACCAGAACATGGAATTGAAGCTCATTTTAGCAGCATTCAACAGGATATGGCAGCAGCTCTTCTCTGTGGCAGAATGAACAGTAGAGGAGCGATTACTCTGTGTTTGATTGGCTCTCCTGGCAACTAACTGGAAACATGTACATAAGTTAAGCATGCGTTTTATAAACTGTAGTTGTTGTTTCTGTTGATATTAATATTTACATTCAGTATTCCTCTTATTACAATCATATGTGTGTCTATTGTATAATGTAATTAGGACGATGTAATACAAGGGCCCTTTCATCCATTCATAGGTTTTCACTGTGCTGCTGTGCAGAAAGAGAAGAGGCATGAGGAGAGGCTGAACTCATCTGGCTGCTGATTTCAAACGCTGAACAGAGCTGCTCAGGTGAGCTGCTGTGCAAAATCTGTCTTTAAATGCTGCCTAATTCAACATGGGAAATGTGTTTATCTGAAGGTTGATTTATTGTGATAACTTTGGCTGTGGCTGTTTGATTACCCTGAAACAAAAAGATGTGTGTTTTTAAATGTTTTTAAACATCTGTGAGTTTTTCATGATTTTATGGCAGATTAAAAAACAAAATACACAATTTGTGTGAAACGCTCCCAGTGTAAGCATTTTTTCAACAAGGCACAAGGGTTAAGTAGCACTTGTGCCACTCTCCATCTCTTTCATATTCATATGTTTGCCTAATGGCTATAACAGCAAATAACTCAGCCTCTGAACAGCAAATAACTCAGCCTCTGAATTAGTTTTTGATACATTTGACTATTTATGTGTTTGATCATATGAAGATGATTCCACTTGTGAAGTGGTTTTACAAGTATGTTTTGCGCAAGTGCCTTTTTAAACATGCCAAAACACACTTTATCTTGACAATACAGGCCTACATAATAATATTAATATTATTTCACATGAGACAGGCTGCAGTATGCTCAAAAAACCCCCCCCAAAAAAACAAAAAACAAACAATAACTGCTCGGCAACTCGTATCAAAATCAATTCTCAGGTTTATTGTCAAAATTGCAATACAAGAGGCAGTCATGTTCAATTTCCGACTTGGCATTTATTTATCACAGTTCCTCATGGCATATGAAGGCAGCATAAGCCGTATATTATCATGGATCCAAAAATGGGCGTTCCCAACACACAACATTTTAATAAGGTTTTAACAGTTGGCCTTGGAGGGCAGGTCAGAATTCCAAATTAACAGCAAATTGCTTTGAAACTACAGCTTTGTTGACTTGGTTGTCTCCCTAATAAGAGACTTATGTACATGAAAAAACTGGTATAAAATTCAATGTCGTCTCTATCATCTTAAACAAACATTTTTACAGCACCTGAAAAGACATGAAGACATTAGATTGATTTGGTAAGTTTGTTGAACCAATCCCTAACATATAATAAAATATGAGATTTCTTACAAATGCAATGCTCTGTATTTATAAAGGTGCCTGCTCCATGAAAATAATCATATCGTGAAATTCTAGAATGTAACCTAAAAGGTTCGCCTGCAAAATCCCAACTTTCATATCACACTTCTCAATGAATTGAATGTAAATATTGTTTATAATCATGGGCTTATCAAAGGTTACTAGGCTATTACAAAGCTAAACTTTATGTTGTGGTTCATGTAGGTCATGACCCTTGTCAGCTGCTCTGTTCACTCCTATACAATTATCCTTGTCAACAGTAGTTTTCCTGGCTGCTGTTGCACAACACAAAGAAATGTATCTAAAAACAATATTCTTAAAGTTAAAATAATCAGCTGAATACTTCTGTGGAGTGACACTGTCCTGAGGTAGAAACTGTTTTTGTGGGGACCCACTTTATTTTCAGTTTTGTGCTAAAATAATAACTGAAATAGGCTATATTTATTACTCATTAGTTTAAATCATTGTTAAAAGTAGCATTACAAAAATCTCATACATGATTTCATAGAACTCCAATTATTATAGTACTTTATTAACATTAATACATTATCAAATAGGCTTATGTAAAATAGCCTATACAATTAATTAAAGAGTACTCTAGTAGTTACATGTTACATTTTAGATGAACACTCAACAACAGAAAATTTTGTATGCTACAATCCCACAAGTTAATTATTGACTAGTGGTGAAAATGACGTTGTTGGGACATTTTACTGATATGTTTATTGACTTTTGCAGAGTATGTGGTCATTATAACTTAGCAGCACATAATTAACAGATCCATATCTCCTAATTACATGATATAGGAGGGAACACATCATCTCAGCAGTTCATTTGCCAAAACTAAAGAAATTCCCATTGGGGAAAATGAAATGTGTTGAAAAACATAATTTAATTATGCTGCTTTCTATTTCATGCATAGCAGGGGCAGTATTTAAATAATAGAGAATTAGGCCTACGGAGTTCATGCTGTTGCCCAGGGCACAAATGCCATTACTAAAAGAAACAAGAAGAAAACATAACTTTGTTCCATTATAAAAGAACATTAGAAAGCCAATTTCTGTTCATTAATTGGTTAGTCTGTCTGTTTCTATCTCCTGTCTTATAGGCTACTTCAACAAACATTCGACTGACAAGCATTAGTTGAAGTAGCTCTTGGACAAATTACTTGGTGACATGCAGACTCTTGAGAAGGTGAAAACACTGCCATCATGCTAGCCACCATTTTTATTTCATTATTAATTTTGTTTAAAATTATTTTTTAATAACAACATCTCCAAATGCTGGTCACACCAAATATTTTGTCTAACAGGTTTAAGTCATGATTTACATTTTTGTCCAACAGCCTGGAGCCCTGATGACAGAGGCGGATTATTCTTCAGTCCTGTGGCGCATTGCTTGCAGCCACAATTTCGTCTGCCAATTTCAAAAACGGTAAGGTGCAGTTGGAGGCTGCATAATATGGGGGACTTAAGGGGGGAAAACTAAAATGACATCATTGTGCAGTTTACTCATCAACAATTTTTTGTCAAGTCCAGTTCCTTGGAGGCTAATTCATAATTCTGCTTGCTAAATTGAAAGTTAGAGCCTATACTCTACATTTAACTGGTAAGTACCTCTCTGCAGGCTATTCGTACATTTCCAATTTAGCCATAACCCATGTCGAATAAGAGCTGTCCAACATATAGCGCAATACTGAAGCACACACGAACCCATATGCGCACACACTCGTGACGTAGACAGTCACCTTTAAAAGCCTCGTAGTGGATCCGCGCGCGTCTGATTCCAGTGTGGACGGAGCGCACGGATTATCTACTTCTCCTAAATGTTGAGCGAAGATGGTCATAGTTAATGGAATGCAGTTATGAAAGAAACAAAAATGGTTTTGAAAAAGCTCATTTGCACCTGAAAACGGCGTAGAAGACGCACGATGCCTTTAGGTAACAGGTGCTATTTGAAGTGAGTTTTATAGAGCTTGTCAGCGAATATAACTGAATATGTGATGTATTGATGTAATGTATTTCAAAGCAATGTGTTTAGTTACATTAAAATTACGCACCGGAGACGCGCGTCCCCCAGAAACGATAACATGGACTCAAGTGTGGACACGAATCTAAACTTTCTCAAGCTGTGATCGACGCCACTCAAGGGTCAGATGAATGGCCCGCAGGATGTTTTCTGGTCAGGCTGCTCTGAACTACAGCCTCAACCTCAGTGATGAGCAGGGTCACTCGGACTTTACCCCGGGCGCAGGCAAGCTCACTCCCCCCGGCTTCATTGTGCTGTCCGTGTTCCTGGGCTTCATCATGACTTTCGGTTTCCTCAACAACTTCATAGTGCTCATTTTGTTTTGTAAGTTTAAGAAACTACGGACTCCGGTCAACATGCTCCTGCTGAACATCAGCGTGAGCGACATGCTCGTATGTCTTTTTGGCACCACGCTCAGCTTCGCCTCCAGCATCAGAGGACACTGGCTGCTCGGGACCAGCGGCTGCAGCTGGTACGGATTCATCAACTCCTGCTTCGGTAAGTTTAGTTAAGACTATCGGTATGGACCCAGAGTCATGAAGCGCATTCTTCCCAAGCTTATTTGAGCGCAACCAAAATGTAGCCTAAATATTGCATCTTTTTGTTATAACTTTTTAAATGATCAGGTGCTTGTAGCCCACTGTTTTCACTTTTACCCTTAATCATAAATTAGGCGACTACACATTATTAGAATCAATCTGTAGGTTATTAATAATTTATGTAAAATATGAACATTTGAAACGTATTTTTTTAAATAGTCATACAGATGTATTTTATACTTTCCCTGTAAATCATAGCATTAATGTTTCAGGGTCACACTGTAGCATAAAAAGTGCTATGCATCTGAGGCACTTTATGCCATGGTTCTGAAATAAACTCTTTACTAAACTCGTTTAGATTCAACCTGTGAAACAACAGCCTTTTTACAATTGCACCATTAGAACCCATTTATATAGAGGGCCTGTTTGTGGACTTCCACTTAGTGTCAGTTTCCATAACATTCAAATAGGCATGTTGCTTTCACATACACAGACTGTCAAAACATAAAACAGCGATATTAAGGCCCTGCTTATTTGTTTTATTTTCTCCATGAATCCCATACTGTCACTATCCTGTCATGCATCCCATGGGGAACCAAAGAGTGCTTTTGCACTGAACATACTTGACACATTTACAAAAAGCATACCAAGAAGGCACTGTTTACTCTCTTGATAAGTTGTTTGTTGTATAAGTTTGTTTGTATATCTTACCAGTGGTCCTAACTTTAGTGAGTTTCTGACATGTGTGATGCCTCTAAGTTCACTAACACAAATCAATCTTAATTTGCATGATCTTTTTCCATAGAAACTGTATAATTTGTCATTCTTTTCAAAGTCCGTTGTACATCTATAGGCCTAGTCATTCATGATACATTATGCCCTCATACACTAAACATCGTAAATTATTTAAACTGGTGGAAGCTACAAACATGTCATTGCAGTCAGTTCCTCCAGCACCCACACTTAGCACAGCAGGTGGTAACAAAACAGTATGTTAACTACATTAAAAGCCATGTAGTCCAATACAGAGGGGGATAAATGCATGTTTGAAATGTAATGAGCCAAAGAGCTGCCAACCAATTTATTCTCTTATTTTCTTTCTTTTTTCCCCTTCATTGTGAATAAACAGTAGAGAACAAAATGCAACACTCAACAGCAACACAACAGAAATCATTAACAGACAGCCCATTTCTGTCAGCTCATTTATTTTCTGTGACACTTTATTAGTAGTATAAAGAGGTCCCTAAAGATTATTTATCTTCTTATCATGCTTCTTTTAGTACATTAAAGAATATGTGATTATACATTTTGTGGGCAAAGAGGGCCTAAACTCTGCTACGTATTGATTCACACAGCTAGCCTATAGATGGCTCGTTAAAGTTGAAGTACACAATTTTAGCTCATGTTGTTGACGGTCTGTGCTGGTGACCATCTGAATAAATATAACTATAAAATATGATACTGGCCCAAACAGAACTAATAATATGGTAATTGACTTCCTAAATAGTAAGTGACTTTCTGACTTAATAGATCATGCTTATTGTGCTTCCCTATTTCCATTCACAGGTATAGTGTCCCTGATCTCTTTGGTCATCCTCTCCTATGATCGCTACAGCACTCTCACAGTGTACAACAAGCGAGGACCCAGCTATAGGAGGCCTCTAGTAGCTGTGGGGGGCTCTTGGCTCTATTCCTTGTTTTGGACAGTGCCCCCTCTTCTGGGCTGGAGTAGCTATGACATAGAGGGAGCAGGGACCAGTTGTTCTGTGTCCTGGACCATGAACTCAAGACAGTCTCATGCCTACATCATCTGCCTCTTCATTTTCTGCTTGGGCCTGCCCATCATGGTCATGGCCTACTGCTATGGCCGCCTGCTGTATGCCGTTAAAAAGGTATGCTTATGCACTCAAGATTCACAAATAAAATGTAATGAAAAACACACGTATGGCTTGACAATTATAATACACCTAAGCCTTGAACCTGTGATAATTGTGAAGGAAAAAGTGGTTATGAGTGAGTGGGTGGGTGTGATGATTTAAATTGTCTATGTAAAGCTGTAGGCTACGTGCAATGTATGAAAAGCAAGATACATCTAAAGTAAAACCTCCATTATTGTGGGCTTTTACAATGTCAAATTATAAGATTCTCAGCCTATGAAAACATGGACTATGAGTCATTATGCCTTCACAGAGAAGCGAAAATGCAATTGAGCACAATAGCACTCAGTTTTTAAGAAAAGAAATTGTTTTACCTCTATAACTGTCATAATAATAATGGAGTACCTTTTATACCACAAGGTTAACATGATATAATGCTGTACAAGGCACTGGTAAACAATGCAATCTTTGGGTAATTTAAGTTCAAAATGTTTTTATTGATGAAGAGGAGATGTCAATTTTAATTTCAGAAAAATGTGTAAGTGACAGAAGACGAGTGATGCTTCTATAAAAATCTGCCAAAGCGGCACAAAACGAGTTTGAAGTGTTCCCTGGAGTATCCACATTGATATAGGCTGGAGAGGTTTCTCCTCCTTTGACTGTACAATCTATATCTTCATTAGAATTTATTGATGGGGATGCTTAACAAGTGTGCCCCATATATGCTTCATATTCTATACAGTAACACACAAGTAAAACAATGTAAAATAATCTATGCAGATATTTGTAATGGTATGAGGACTTGAAAAGCTGAATCATTTTGCTCTGTGTGATTGAGATTGTTGAGTTGTGAGCCCAGGCTGAGTGGAGCAGGATTACAACAGGATTACATTAAATCTGATGCTGTTACATTGCTTTGGTCATTTTGAGGTTAAAATAACTTTAGCATGATTTTGATCAAAGAAATTTCTGTCATGCAATCTCATTTCTAAAAATGTTTATGTTTAAGGAAATACCAGATTTTTACCACTTTTATCACTCCTTTTTACGATATATTCACTACTGCATTTAATCTTTTTGTAGATGCTACACAAGTGCATGTAATGTGATTGCCTATAAGCAAGCCAACTTTCTTTGTATATAATCCCATCTTTAGTGGCGTAAATGGCTTAACTGTTGTGTTAAGAATTATGGCGTGAAAAGCAATGTGCATAACAGTATAAATTCACAATATTTTAATGTGAAGTGAAAGACTTGATACTCAATACCAATTTTGATAACACAATCTTAATTAAAGGTGCTACATTACGCTATTTTCTGATTTATGTTATAGTGTTGTTTCCTCATCAAAAACATACCTGGAGTTGCATTTTGCTTCATTTGCTTATATTTAACACACAAACCCTGCATATTTAAGTCTATTAAGTTATGCTCTCAAACAGAAAAAACTCTGTTACACCTTGTGATGTAATGTGATAATACAGGCTTAAAGGTGCAGTATGTAACTTTTTGGTTGGGGATCTAGGTGACAGTCCCCCAATTAGACTTGTTTCTATGGGATATGTCATTGTTCTGTCTGTAATATTCCACAATGACATTAGACACTTCTACTTTACATTTTTTAAATTGCAGCAGTTTTATAGCTCAAAAATATCTAGAAAAACAGGCGTTCTGACTGTGAGCAGGGTCAACTCTCCACGGATCTGACCTGTAACTTGGTCTGGTTTGGTCTCCATAATGATAGAAAGGTTTAATACCATACTGTGAAACATTCCAGACAAAGCAATAATGTCTCCACAGAGAAAAGCATTTGACCTTTGTACACAAAAGCTTTATAATTGTGCTAATATAGATCAAGACAACCTCAGCACAGCACATTTCTCATAAGGGGGTGCATGGAAGGGCACCAGGATCAATAAATACTTTTTAGATAGTTTGTCCTTCTGATCAGCCGCCGTTCTTTTTCTCATAGGTGGGAAAATTTCGAAAAACAGCCGCCCGTAAGCGAGAGTACCACATTTTATTCATGGTTTTGACGACAGCTGCCTGTTACCTGCTCTGCTGGATGCCTTATGGTGTGGTGGCAATGATGGCAACATTCGGCCCACCTAACATCATCAGCCCAGTGGCCAGTGTGGTGCCCTCCGTGTTGGCCAAGAGCAGCACTGTGATCAACCCAGTCATCTACATACTCATGAACAAGCAGGTAAGGCATGACATGACCACATCTTTATTTACACAGTAAAAAAGACACTTACAAATATTTAAATAACAGTTCAAGTGTTATAAGAGGAGTTAAGTCATAAACTCAGGCATGGCAGAGATGATTTAGTCTCTGTTCAATACACTTTAACACTAACAGCAGAAGTGTCAAATAAACGAGAACGTTGAGTCCTTACAGGCAGTGAACTGCAACAATTCTGAATAAAATCAAGTAAAGAAAATTATTTGATAAAAAAACAGATAAGGTTGTCCAACTTTCTTTTTTAGGCAATTCATGTTTTCCCATACAATAGGTTAAATAAAATCTACTCTTGGTCAGAGCACCTATAGTCCAGCAAGGAGACTGTATCCCTCATTAAGCTCTCTAAAATGACATAATTAAAAAGGAGTTTGGCACAACTATATTGAGATGCACAGGTAAGACTTCCCTCAGGCGCTGCACATTATTATTAAGAGCTCCCAGGGAATCACAAGCCCCACGCAGCTGCCTGCCCTTTCCCTCCACACAAACATGCTCAGAATTAGCTGCTCAGGACTTTAACTGGAACTACTGTGGCACAGGGCAGCAGACAGTTTAGACTCTTAACCCTAATACAGTCTGACATGCTGTGTGCACTGGAAGGCCAGCATCTAAATGTACATAAAATATACAGTGTTACAATCACAACCAAGAAAACAATGATTTCATCTCTCAATAGTCTAAAACGCACTGTTCAAATCTACATGAACAAAAAGTTGACCCTAAATTTCATTGTCAATCTTCATAATAATTTTACTGCAGTTACCATTTTTTATTTAAAACTTACTGAACCAAACATAAACAAACCACATAAAAGTAGAATGGAAATTGTTTAGTAGCTTATGTATCCACAACTATAACAAATTGCATCTTAAACAGCTATTATTCAAGTCTTCAATAAGGATTAAAGACAGCACGGTTAAATTCAAATCAGTGAGCAGTCATGTTAAAATAGGATTTAGCTCAGCTTGCATCAATGTGATGAAGTACCAGGATTAGTCGCAAGTTTAATTCACTGAATTACACAACAGAATTAATTCCATTTAGCTTCTCACTTTAATTAAGAGCTATAGATAATTAGAGTAATGTTATTATTGTGTTGGTTCTTCTAGTTGTCTAATATTAAACAATAGCACTATTGAATAACAAGCATTTTAGCCCAACTAACACATACTTTATGTTTTATTAAAACTACATCCCTCCTTTTCCCACACACTATAATACGTAAAACATGTCCTTTACATTATTCACTCTCTTTACCAGCACAGCCAAGAAAACATCTCAAGAAAGACTCAACAAGTATGATACAAGATTATTTTCTGCAAGGTTAAAAAAACCAAAAAAAAAAAAAAAAACAACTTCTAACTATCTTCCATGCATAGCCATTACCTTCCAAGGCAGAGATGTGGCACTGCTTATAAACAGAAAACAAGTCCAACCAGAGCCTGAACAAATCTTTGAAGTATAAGTGGTATGTCTCTGATCTGAAGATGCTACAGACCAATATTGAAGGGTTATCGCTGTAGGAAATGAGCTTCGTGTTGTTACATATTTAAAGAATGTCCCTGCAGTGGTACACACATGCTCGGGACTGTGCACTAAGAACCAGACAGGAATTACATTCAATTAAGTCACCTAACCATCAGAGAGTTTATATCATGGAGGTCCATACAGCAGGTCTCCTACAGCAATTCATCCTAAGTGTTGTTCTCCTGGCCCCACTGTTTTGGGGTTCAAGTGTGGTCCATTGGTCTGAGCACTTGTTGATCTTTGAAACAATTTGGCCCCATTATCCAGACATTTTGAAAAATACATAATAAAAAACAGTGTCCTAAAATAACTGCAAATGATTCAATTAACCCTAAAAATGTGATTGTTTGACTGACATGCGCCAGTCTAATTTTGAATATAACTGGAACAACATTATCCAGCCCAGCAAAAAAGTCAAGTCCCCCCACCCCTCCTTGTAAAAGTGTGTATGTACTTAAGACAGTCAGCAGAGATGACATTATGATTGTATGTAAAAACAATACATCCACTGGAACAATCATAAAACATGGCATCTATTAAAATCACACTCTTATTGTAGTCTAAAAACTTGTCCTAACCTAAGCTCCAAATCTAAGTTGGCTCAGCTAAAGCAGAACAGAACATCCCATTGCTTTGTCCTATTGGTGCAGTAAACATCTTGATGACGACACCATGGTCCAGTTAATGTCTCTGCGTGGGAATACCTATGGCTTACTGTGTTTATGTAAGCTGCAGATTCCAGGCCTTTTTGCACTGCACCCTTCTTCAGCCCCCCATAGGCCAGTGTGTACAATGTCTAAGAGGATGGGATGCAGTATTCAGACGCCACAGTCTATCGTGCTGAGCCCGGGCAGAGTGACCCTGCCCTTCCTGCGCAGGTCATTCTCAGGCCCAGTGTTGAGCCTCTGGATCAGGCTCTTCTCGTACAGCAGAGGGTGGTACGCCCCCAGAGTGCACGCTGCATCGAAGTAACGCTCATGGTAGTGGCAAAGGTCTGACTGCCGCACAGACGGAATGTACTCATAGACATGCACCTTCTCACACAGCGCCATCATCAGGAGGATACCTGTAACAACACAAAGTTTCATTTACATGGTCATTAAAAAAAAAAGATCAGATAAGCCAGTAATTAGACCTGATTTATGGTGTGTGATTACATGCAGAAAAGATATCTGATCAAAAACACCTAGTGAAATGTGCGGTAAATCCATGGCGTTTTAGAGAACCACTCATTTCTTCTGGGAAAGCCCTTTCTTTCGAGCTGTCCTTGGACGATTCAGGTTCGATTGGTGTAAATGAATTCTCCTCTGACAGGGATCAGCATTTTCTATGGTGCTCCTGAGAGAGGTCTATTCCTAATAGGTAAATGTGTTTGTGTTCAGAGCTTTGTTGGTCTAAACCTTTGAACAAAATGCATAATGCAAGAGCATGTGGAGTGGCTCTGCTGCAGCCATCACAGCTCTGTATCTTTGGACCAACATGAAGTCTTTTTACACAAAGCACAGTGAGCTCCCATAGATTATGTTGCCTTGGTACTTTTCATTCTCATTTTTGTCAGCTTCTGCAGCTGCTGGTCTGTTGATCATTTACTCAGTGAGAAAATACAGAGCTGTTTTCCACCTGGCATACAGTGAGACAAGATAACAACATATAGTTCCGATCCCTTTGCAACATATGTGCACTTTGCTGATTTCTTACAAAAGGTTTATTCACAAAAGTCTTAAGCTTGAGCTCAAGTAGATTACAGTGTAAAGACTTGTCCTTCAACAATAATGCACTTTGAACATTCATCAAAAGAAAGACCATTTGGTTCTTTTGTACTCCACATAAAAACTGTAAGAACCATATTCTTCTATAACATTTAACATCATTATACTCTCCTTTTTTAAACTCCTAGTCTGAGTTAGTACAGTTCTAATGCCACAGGTTATATCAGGACCCACTCTGTATCCCCAGATGAGTTTAGGAGCTGACTATGGACATGAAAGTGCACTAAGTCATGACGAGGACTTTTTCCAACTCTGGAGTTGTAGGCACTATTCTCACAGCGAGTACAAAACCAAGGTCAATCCACTTCACATAACACTGAGTTTTGATGGACTCCCTCTCTTTCTCTCTCCCTCTCTCGTCCTAGTTCTACAGGTGTTTTCTGGCTCTGTTCCACTGCGATCATTGGTCTGTGGAGAATGGAAATACTTCGATGCAGTCCAAAACCACCGTGATTCAGCTGAACCGCAGAGTCTACAGCAACACAGTGGCCTGTACCGCCCAGCTCTCCAATGAGACCCTCAACCAGTGCTGCAGTACCCCCCACATGAAGCACACCACCCCCCCTGTGGCCACCACCTAGAGACACCCAGCACCACTCTGCAGGGTCTTACCACAAAATATCAATCCAAGCAACACCCATTTTTATGTTACGAGAATGTGTTATGTCATCATATAGCTGCTGATGAAGATAAAGTGGTCCATTTCCACACTGTTCGTGTCCATCTCAAGTATGGCTACCTATGGGAAGCTTCACGCCTTTATGCATAACACATTAACAGTGAGCAGACTTCTTGTCCTTTGATTGTGCTGGTGAATCATACATCTATAAACACAGCTGCTAAGTGGACATCAGAACAATAATGGCAGGTGGCAACTGGGGTCATCTCTGTACAGTCATTTGCTGCTATTACAGCATCAGTGCTAGGGCGTCTTCAAGCTTTTCCCACAGAGTCACAGGGCACAGCACCAAAACTGTTACATTTATGGACCAAGAGATACTGTTATGTGTTGCTTGAAAAATACGTTTTAAAAATGGACCAAAAATGGGACAACTTTTGGACATCACACTTGGCTATGTAACTGTATTGTCAACACATGTGACCATCCTGTTTCCTGAATTATTGTTGGACCGTTTGCATTGTATTGCTAACTCGGTCAGGTGAATGCTGTACTGCAAATCAGGGTACAATTAAAATGTTTCAGGTTTATATTTCAAAGCTAATTTAATTCATTAGTAGCATTATCATTTACTGTATGAGCTGCCCAGTACGTGACTTTTAGCCAGTATCACACCCATTAGTCATTTTGTTAATGTACATCTGTGAATTGTGCTTGTGGACTGTAAGAATCAATTACCAGCTAGTCTTTTCTGCCGTCACTGCCCACAGGAACAAAATTTACCAAACGTCTTTCTTTAAAAAAATCTGCATGTAGGGTTTTTGAACTACTTGTGCGTCAAAGTGATATAATTTTATGTCATTGTTTTGCATGTTTTTACATTAAATGGTGACACTGATTGAAATTCCAATTGTCTGTGCTGACTGGTTAGTGATGGGTTGAAGAAAAGAGGAGGTAAAGATGTGCATTATATTTTGACAGAACCTCCATCCAATTAATAATACTTTTTTTTTTTTTTTTTAAGGGTCATATATTACACAAAATTTGCTCTTTTGCGTTAAGCTCTAATGCTGTTACCTCAAAAACATACCTGGAGTTGTGTTTTGTTTCATTCACACATGTTTGAGTAACCCTTTATTATTAGTCTGTCTACAAAATCTCCAAAGCTCTAAGTTTTCTGTTTTACCTTGCGATGTCACGAAGCAGTATTTTTCATGTTAACGATTGCCTTTTACCTTTAGTTCAGTAGAAATGGGCAATTCTAGGGCTGAAATTATCCATATGATTCTTGACTAGAATCATAGTAAGTAGTCAAGGTGTATGGAGTTTAAAAACACAGTGGAGCACTTTCTGTATTATCACATGACATCGCAATGTGGAGTGTTTTCTTATCTCTAAGGATACGTATGACTGCTGTGGACATTTAGCACAATCTATAATTTCTGACTTGCTGAGTGGCAGTTTGTGACAGCAGACCTTTTAAAATGGCTGTAACCTTGCCAGACCAATCATGTAAAACGTGATAACAAGGTGACAGTTAATGGACCACCCAAAGCAACTTAAGAATGCAATTAAAACAGTACGCAGCTGGTCTATCTCTAATTAAGCTCTTACAGATGGCTTTGTACACATTTCCAGACTACAAGATGGTGTTTTGCTACAGGCTTAGAACACCTATTGTAAGTGCCATTTGATGGTATGTGGAGAAGCCATGTCTGATCATTACAACTGTCAATCACACAAGAGCCCCTATATCTCCCCCGTCAATGGCAAGGATTTCTCAAAGATAAAAATACACCCGAAAGTCCTTCTTGAAATCTCACCAGGACTGTTGAAATGCTGAAAGGTTGCGTTGGATTGAATATAAATCACGTCTGTAAATAATGTACCAAGGCTACCAGTAAAATAGGGAAAACAGCACTGTATTAAAGGTCCTATATTACACAAAATTGACTCTTGTGAGCTTTAAGCCATGTTAGAATGTTAACTAATCAAAATATAGTTGAGTAATCCTTTATTATTAGTCTGACTACATTTCCAATTTCCAAAGCTCAAAATACTCTGTTGCACCTTGTGATGTCATGAAGCAATAGTTTTCAAGTTAACAACTCCTTTTTACCTTACGTTCAGTAGAGATTGAGAATTCCAGGACAGAAATCATCCAAATGATTCTAGTGAAGGTGTATGCAGATTAAAAAACACAGTGGAGCACTTCCTGTATCGCCACGACATCACAATGTGGCACAGTGTCTTCAGTTTGAGAGAAGAACTCAGCCTATATGCAGAATATGTGCGTTAAACAAGTGTGAATGAAACAAAACACAACTCCGGGTATGGTTTTGATGAGCAAACAACACTATAATAGATCAGAACATAGCGTAATATGAGCACTTTAATGAAAAACTTCTGTCAAACAGCAATTTCTTACACAATTAAGCATTTAAATCCTTAAGCATTGCTATTTTCTGCTGATTACAAAGCAGCAATGTAATTCAAATACCAGCATGGGGTGTTTAGTAATTCATATAGTGTATGGAAATACATACAACAGCATTAAAAACTGGCAAACTGGTGAAATGGAGTCTGTAAATTTCATACCAGCGGTAGGTGCGAGCAAGTGTTAGAAAAATAATATTTATAAGTAAGAACAAATGTGATCCTGCCATAGAGAGGAGTAAACAGATCCACAAGCCAAATATGAAAGCACTACACAGACTGCATATGATTTTTATGAGATGTGCTCTAAATAAATATTGCAAACATTGAAACGTTTTCAAAGAACACTTTAAAGCTACTACAACTTAAATGAAATGCAATACACACATGGTCGATTTTTCCATGACCTTGACTGCAACCTTTAACACTTATTTTACAATTCAATTTGTATATGGAGCTCATGGTTTTCACATTAGCTGCATCCTAATACAGTGTCCATACTCACTATTCAGGAACTGCACAAATAGCTATAGAGACTGTAGTGGGAATGGGACAATAAACAATAATATCACTGCTGTCGTACATTTTGTATAATTGTAAAAATCCCCAACAAAGATTCTCAAAATTTTCACTCCAAGCACCACCAAAAAAATTCTTTGGCTTTCCGAGTAGCACCAGATCTAACAGGATCATTCTAGGTCAAATCTAGGGCTAAACTAGGTCTAAAAGTGAACTATATCATTTCCATTGTAGTTTTAAACAATAAATGATCAAATGGAGGACAAATATTGGATAAAATTGACCCTAAATTAGGCAAACCTACGAACAGAAGAGCTGCTACTCTAGATCACTGCTGAACCATTTTATACTAGTTTTAACACAAAATTAATACAATATAAAATTATCTTTATAATTAACTTGACCATAATTATTTTGGTAATAATTGTGATACTAAATTTCAATATTGTCTCATTTGGAGTGTAGAGAGCAAATTTCTGCCTTTCTACCACTGCCATGATTTCTTCCCACCACTGAATAGTCAAAACTGTCAAAATTGCATCTCCATTTTTTTAGATTTACTTGAACTATATTCAGCCTTACTGCTGCTTTTGGAGCTTAATTATCTAGTTTAGTGTGTGCCCAGGATTGGACCCTCTTCCTATTAATTTACATGAAAGGGGCCCATGAGTGGTTTTACCTCAGCCCTCCAAATTTCTATCGATGGGCTTGGCCATAGGAGCCACTTATTCACCTTTTTAATGCTAAAATCTTATTGTATTAAAAAAAAAAAAAACTAAAATCTCCCTACTTCTATAAATAAAATGTACACAATAAATACTGAGCTCTAAAATATATTGTTCCAGCTTTCATATATTGAATAATAAGTCAATATAGTGACTATCGTGACAGGCCTAGCAACACCTCCTTTGATGTATTAGACTTCCCCATAATTCATGTCTAGTGTCTGGTTCCAAGTAAACAGATTATTCTTGACAAGTATATTTACCGCAGGGAAGTGTGGCGCACCCATAAATTAAAAACTATAGTCTGCTTCTTGGAGATAAACAAAAGCTTAAGTCATTATTGTGTGTGCAATTGACCATATTGAAATGTCCAAGTACCAGATCGCTATATATTGACATGCTAGGGGGTGTTATTTCAACGAGGGGGAGTCTTGGGAGTGACCATTATTTCCCATGATTCCTTCTGCCTCCTGCGTGGATGTGTGCTGCTTCACAGAGCACCACCACATACTGATAATGTTACTGTGCATTGCTGAGATAAGAATTCCATCATGTCTTTTGTGTGGCAGCTCGTGTGTGGTGGGTAGATTTCCACCCGCGCTGAGAGGAGGCAGAGATAAGAGCACAGAAGGGGTAGAACAGAGAAAAGAATGCCAGATTTGGACTTCCGCACGAGTCAGGGCTTAGTCTATGTACAGACATGTCTTACCTATAAAACCCGATGAGGGGGGGATTGGGCTGGATGTTCTCCATAGTATTGCTCTGGATCACATCCCAGAGCCGCCACACAAAGGCTGGGTGTAGGATGTAGAAGGGCTGGTCTGGGTGGAGCTGGCGGTGCTGCATGTAGGGGCCAAACAGGTTGTAGTCCGGGTTGGTGTACCACTGGAGAGGACAAAAGGTGGTTTAGAACAGGTTGCTTTCACCTGACATCATTCAGTTCAATTCTGTGGTGGAATTAGATTGACCGTGCTCACTTCGTACTGATGGGGTGAACATAGGGAGAAAAAGACGCACATTATCTTCTGACAAAACCTCCAACAGATCAATAATTGTGTGTCTTAATAACCAGCTGTTAAGAATGAGTTTGACATCTGCATTGTAAATAAAACACATTCTACAATTTCTTGTTCAAAGTTAATATGTATAATTACTGGGCCTACAAAAATGTCACCAAGCTCAATGTTTTCTCCATAAGAAATGAAAAAGTAAAATTATTATTTCACAACAGCTTCAGAAAGTAGTGCCATTATTCAAGCCTGGCCTCCATCTAAAATTATGACATCAAATTGTACAATGTGAACTTAACCTCTGCAGGTGGTGGTATGTGCCCTCAAAATGTGTTTTAGGAGCAAATTTAGAGAAACCATGCACTTGGTATAAATAAGGGTCAGATGTGTCCATCCTGGACTTTATCTGAGATGGCAGCTTTTAATCAAGTGGTGCCATCATGTAGATCGATAAACCCAGACACAGAGGCAGACAAATCTTCCACAATCACAGCTCTGTCTAAAAGGCTGTATTTGTCAAATTAAAACCGTGATGTGCATCTCTCAACCCAAAAATCAAAAATACAACACTTTTTCTTTGCAAGCAATACTTTTTATTAAAAACTAATATAGGTAAGGTGAACTTAACGTCATCATTCCTTCAGAGTAAACTATCCACACAGAATGCCTATATTTAATTATTTATGATGATAAAATAACTCTGCACTGACTATGCTGCATAATTCTACACATGATTTTCTATTGAGACCAAGCATGTCTGTTTTACATCTAAGCTGACCTTGCAGGGCTTTCGACCATGATTGGATCTTGCATTGCAGATATAAATGTATGTATGAAGTCACAGAATGACTTGTCAACATCAGTAACCTTTGTTGTTACTGAAATGCTCGAGACAATTTATTCTGCAAACATAACATAAGAAATACATTTCATCTTAGATGTGAAAACATTCTGGCATTTGCAGGAACAATCTCTGTGATACAAACAGAGACGTGCACATCATGATTTTCTTCTGATCCAGAGTCATGATTTAAATCAGATAACTAATAAATAATCAGTACATTTAAGATGTAACTTAACCTACCTACTTCTGTCCACACAATTAATATCGCAATGTCGTTTTCAGGATATTCCCAAAAAATATTTAGACAAAATTATGTCAGTCCAACAAAAGATAATAGGTTTCAAAAATTTTTTTCAAAATTTAATGAAAATGTAATCATATCATATATTATAGCTCTAATCGCATTCTGCAATTATTCAAAGTCATATTTTTCCTAATGTAAAGTAAATTATTTTATTTTATTTATTATAATACTGCAAATCATCATTAAATGTTTTTCTTCATATATTGACTTTTTTGTATTGACATTAAAATTTCATTACATTTTGGACTATTGTAAACACGTAATGTGTAATGTACTTGTACATACGCTGAAGTTATTAAAATTGACATCATGAGTATACAACTGACCTTTCAGTCTGTCAATAGCTTCAATTAATTTATAACATTACAGCAGCCAAGCACATCTGCAAATCCCAGCTCTAGTCGCAAGACATCACCACTACACAACCAGATTTTGAAGTTTATTTGTACAGCAAATGCAGCTTTTTATATCCTCCTCCTTCTGTCATTTGTAAATAATGTCAAAAAAGGTCAATATAGCTTGAATTAATAGACGCACATAAGTAGAGGGGCCGGGGTTAAGCTGAGGCACCTCCTGCTGTCTTCAGTGCATTACGACATGATGACAAACCACAAGTCTAAAAGTGTCAATACCTATTTATAAACACTGCTATTATAATACTCCTGACGTCATAACAAACTTGCATAACGGTGAATAAGGCGCTCCTCACAGAGTTCAAGTATAAAGGATTTCAATTAAAGCGAATGCCAGACTTCATTATTTTAATTTTTTAACTTAAAAGGTGCAGGTGTAACTTTTCTTTGACATTGCAGAATCACAAATGAAAGTCTCACAGGGATAATCATATGTCAGATCATCTTTTTGGTACTATACATTCCTCTAATTAATCCAATCTGGCTTCAGTTTATAAATAATTTCTAATGCAATAAATATGAAGGCAACTGAATTTATGCACATAATGGTACAACCTTCATCTATAGTATAATCTGAACACTTGTAAACCATTACTGCAAATTTTAATTTACTGTAAATACCACCGCTGAGAATTCCCGGATTTCCCATGAGTAGATTTTTAGAATATCTCTACCCCTTCCCAATATGTTCACAGAAAAGGTTGAGTCAATCTCGGCAGCCGTAGGTCAAATCATTAAATTCCTTGCCACTCGTCTTCGATGACAAAAGAAGAAGGTGGGGCTCTTTCAAGGGTAGATGGGAGGCAGATAATAGGGAAGAAGAGATCAATAAGACGAGAAAGAGGATGTGAAGTAGAAGGCAAGAAGGAGGAACTAGCAGTTGTGAGAAATGTGGATATGTTGTTCAAATAGCAAAATGTACTATGTGGGAGCAAAATGGACAACAAGTTTTTATTTATCTATTTATTTACTGAGTTATTTGTGTAAGTTAATTGGCTAGAATATAGCACTATTCCACCTTCTAGGCACTCAAAGCTCTTCACACATTCACACATACATACACACACTCATATACCAGTGTGCGCCCATGCAGTGGATCTGACTGATGAACCTTTAAATTATGTTTATGCTAAGAAAGGAATTTGAACTGCCAACTTTTGGATTAACACTAACTGAGCTACTGTACCACTTTATACCAGAATACCCACCTTATGCAGGTCAACGATGTAGGGTGCTGGGTCCCACGCCACCAAAGTGACGTTTTTGTAGATAGAGCTGGTGTTGAATCGGTGTCGTGGATTGGCCAATATCTGAAAAAGAGAGAGATTTTCTATGGTGGCAAAATTATGAACAGTAGGCTACAATTTAAATCTACCCAATTTTACAGCTATGGCAGCCCCATTACTGCTGATTGCAGATATTCTGTTGACAATAATCGAAGTCAGTGGAAATAATTTTCTCAAAGAGATTACAGAAAATGTGCTCACAGTAAATCATGGCTGTAACCAATTAAGAGCATTGCAAGAACATTGAGTTTAAAAACATATTGATTTTTAGAGTCTCATTGTCATTACTGGACTGGAGCGCCTACACAGTACTGACTGAAAACTGCTACTGCATTATTAAATCTGGGAGCATAAAAGCACATTTTCATATACAAGAGCTCTTTTCAAATGCTCTAAACACACAAAGAACAATGATGGCACGTTTCTACTTTTATTTGGTTCCAATTTTAGTCATAATTTATCCTCATCTTAAGGGTGTCTGGACAACCAATATTGTGTAAGAAATCCAATGTTGGTGTTGATAGGTATTAGACAAAAATAATTAGGTGAAACAATTGTGTTCTGCAAAATAAATAAATTACCACCACCATTATAACTGTAGTCCACTATGTACTTCATGTTATGGTTCTACTCTATGGAAGATCATTTCTTTCAGATTTTTTATTCTAACTTTTTTATTCTAACTCCAAACTCTTTTGATGGTTAAATTTGACTACAGTGAATCATTTCTTTTGAAATTATGCAAAAACACACTGACATCTTATCTTGCACAATTCAGCATGAGAAATTCAGAATAAAAAATAATAATAATAAAAATCAGGCTGTTTTTCAGGCTTAACAATTCAAAACTAATAAAATTCAATGTCTGATGAAACAATGCTCTGAAAATAACCATTATAAACAGAGCAATAGTGCTTTGCAACATGCTCCCAAAGCCTTAACTGTTTACATGCATGAAATAAAGCAATATATTTGAGACCGTACATGATTATGTTTGGCTGATATGTATTCAAGGCATATTTATTATTATATATATTGGCTAAATGTTTCATGATGTAGTAGTGAATACACCGGAACAGAACTGTGCTATACTGTATATGGACTTTTAAAGCTATGAATGCTCACTTGGACCCCAGGATGAATAGACTATATTTTTGTAAAGAAATGAATAAATGAATGAATATATATATATATATATATATATATATATATATATATATATATATATATCATATATATATATATATATATATATATATATATATACATATATATATATCATATATATATATATATATATATATATTCATATATATATATATATATATATATATATATATATTCATATATATATATATATATATATATATATATATATATATACATATATATATATATCATATATTATATATATTATATATATATATCATATATATATACATATATATATATATATCATATATATCATATATATATCATATATATATATATATATATATATATATACTGCTTGTTTGATTTTATATAACACAATCTAATCTAGGGAGGTACAATTAAAGGTCCTATATTATCCAAAATTTACTCTTGAGAGCTTTAAGATATGTTAGATATGATAGAGAGTTAACTCCTCAAAAAACCTGAAGTCGTGCTTTATTTCATTCACATGTGTTTGAGTAACCATTTATTATTAGTCTGTTAACATCTCCAAAGCTCAAAATGCTCTGTTCCACCTTGTAATGTCACGAAGCAGTAGTTTTCAACAGCTGCTTTTACCTTTAACTCAGCGATTCCACATCTGAAATCATCCAAATGATTCTAGTGAAACTGAACTCTGAACATTAAATACGCAGGATTTCTGTGTTAAACATGCGTGAATGAAACAAAACACAACTCTAGGTATGTTTGTGATGGGGAAACAACATAATAAAGTACATCAGAAAACAGCGTAATATGGGCCCTTTAAAGCAAGTCAACAAACTCCAATCTCTGAGAAAAATTACTTAAGTGCATGCACATAAGAAGTTGGCACAGAGCTGCGGTGAGGCTTTGCCCGCTGCTGACGCACACGTGTTCATTAAGAGGCGCTCTCTCTCTCTCACCTGTGAGTTGATGATGCGTATAGTGGTCCTGTTGCCCACGTCTCTCTCATATCCATCTGTTGGCGCCGCATTGAACCGTAACACTGCGTCGTGCGTATCTAAAAAGCAAAGCACATATCATCACTCAGATCAGCAACCTGGTCTTCACTGAATCTCTGAAGTTTCAATTTATGGATAGGCCTGTCATGATAAATACTGCATCAACTTATCATTCAATGTATGAAAGCTGGAACAATAGTTTTTAAGATTCATATTTATCATATGTACATTTTCTTTGCATTTCTAGGGATTTTTTTTTATTTATTTTTTGGGCTATATGATAATATTTAAGCCATAGCCATCACTTCTAAGACTCATTACATATGCAAACTAAGTACTAAAGTGTTTCATTCAGCTATTCATTTATTCAATATTGCACATTTGGAATAGGTTTTGTCTTAAATCAGCTTTAATGTTATCGCTTATCGTAAATATTTACTTCAACAATGTACTGCATTTAAAAAATAAATAAAAAAATCATGAACCATAATAAATACACAGCAGAATGAAGTACTTATGTACTTAGTTTGCATCTATAATGAGTCATAGAAGTGATTAATTGAACCTTTTATGGCTTAAACCTTTGACTCCCACAAAACACTGTTCCAGCTTTCATATTGAACGTCAATATAGTAATTATCGTGACAGGTCAAAATATTATATCTTCTGAATGATGAAAAATGTCACATATAAGAAGCTGAAGTCCAATAATAGGTGCCATTATGACCATTTAAAATATACTAAATTTGTTCTCACTCTGAACCATGGACAGTATCTCAAACAACAGACAATGGGTCAATTTCTATTGTAATTACTGTCAGATGAAAGGATTACATTGGTTATTGATATGTTTTGTGCATTTGCCATGACTATCAGTGTTTACAGTCTGAAGTTATATAAAGAGACAATAATACAGCAGCACAATACTAAATATTCCATAGAGTTGAAAATGGGAAAAGGGACTGCAGGGTAAAAGATCCATATGCAACAAAAGAGGTCTGTGTGCTTATTGTGTAATGAGTTTCTAGTGACCTTATTTGTGCACATGTTCGCATAAAGAAGAAATAGTCCTGACACAAAGCAAAATAATTTGTCTATATGTTGTATTCAGTAGTGTATTTGTGTTGGCTTTAGGCTGGCATAAAATCTTGAAGTAGCTTCAACCCAGAGTCTACACAGCATGAGGAATAAGAAGGAGCGGCGTCTTATAAAAATGTACAAATGGCCACCACATATTGTTCAAAATGACGCTAATACAACAAGGAATTTCACATTAGTGTCTATATATACTGACACAGAGGAGATGGGGAGTACATTATGTGAAGACCTATGGCAGAAAAATAGAAAATAGTGGACTAAGGCAGGCAAATGAAGCTCATGAGGCTAGCAGTTATAGGGGTCAATTTGGAGCCGATGTCAATATTAGGAATAGGAATTTATTTACAGACAAAGTAGCAAAATAAAAACACCAGTACCATGCAGAGAGGGTTAATATGAACACTGTAAGACAAAAATGACAAGGCTCACTGCAGCAGTCACAGAGAGAGGGGTGACATTTTTTTAATGTCAAGTCAAATGGAGCCACTTGATGGAGCCAGAAGCGCCCCCATGTTCACTTCCCATTTTGAATGTGGCGGCTAGTGAGTTAGATATGTCCATTTATACATATATAGTTAACACTTTAGCACCCCCTTTAGCTCCTCTCACTGTGTGGAGCAGCGTCTGGAAATAAGGAGACAACAAAGCATAGGATCTTTAAAAATGTTCTGTTTTTATCTTGATTATGATTAAACAGCTAAAAGGCAGTCTTTTTAATTGTACATGAATAGCCATTGTCTGTATTCTTGTCTTAAAAGTTCATATTTACCAAAGAAGTCAGTCATTACTTCTTGAGGGCATATTCAGCGTTTCAGACAAAGAGGTTTCTTGTTTTGATGTAGCGCTGAGCTGAAGCTGTGTTTGTGTGAACCGTTACCATGACAACAGCGGGACTACCGCAGGAAGGTAAATTATGATCACTGTCCCCCCACGGCTCTGTAAGAATGGCCCAAGCGCCCCCTAGTGGTTCGTCGATGCATTACCAGACAATAACTTCTGACACTGATGGATTGTGATGGCAATAATTAAAACTGTTATATCCTGGCGCGTCCACAAACGATCAATCTTCGTGTTTGATCGATAAAACACTACAAAAGATGATGGGGTTTTTTTTAGGCCTAAAACACAATCTCCGGTTTGGTACTGTCCCTACTGAAATTCAGAAGAGCACACAGACGAACACGTTATATCACACTTGTCCATAACACTTAACATGCTCCCCACAGCGCCCCTTCAGTCATGAATATGCATGCGCAGCTTCTAGAAAGTGGAAGTAAACAGATATACAGCATTATTCTCCATGCTGGCAGATTTCTTGCTCTATACTGAAAAAAAAAAAAAAAAATAGGGCTTGAATGAATACTGCTGCTCCTGGATGCAAGTGAGAATATTACACATATTACAAACTGGATATGTAGGCTTGTCACGATAACAAATTCTGAATCACAGTATATTGCTACAAAGAAATATTGCAATAAAAGATAATACTGAAAATAATTTATGCCACTGTCACAAGGCAAGATGATCCCAGTAAACAATGTCAATTTTTGCAGTATCATTTAAAAGTAGGAATGTAACAATATCCAGATCTATCAATATGATATTTTCACGCTATGCATCTCACAGTGCAATATTTTGTGGAGGTTAACCAAAGTATGAATATGCTACTTTTTCTCTTTTAAAATGCCTTAAAAAGCCCTTAGTACTGTTATAATACAAAGAATTAAGAATAAAAAGTGCTTAATAACAGCTATTTCTTCATATAGTCTGCACTGAAACAGCAAAGGATCATGGTCTATGTAGTTTCCTCTGTGTTTATATTGCTACACTGAAATAATAACTTTAAGCATATGTGATTTGATAAATTATGATATTATTGTGAGCCTTTTAACATTACAATATCATGATATTTCGGTTATTGTTACATCCTTATTAAAAAGGCTGAGCTGCAACCAATGAATGTCAAAATTAATTGATAATTTGCCATAGCAATTCTTTATTACACTCTCTACAGCTCAAATATTACATTACATAAAAATGAAACATACATAAAAAAAATTCTTCTCTACTGCAAAGAAAATACCCGCAATAAATATTGAGCCCCAAAATATATTGTTCTAGCTTGTACTGAACGATAAGTCAATATAGTAATTATAATGACAGGCCAACAGATATGCTTTAAAGTAAGTTGTGGTAGTTGACCCAGAAAGAAAGTACACCATATGTAAATCAACATGTATGGGACCTTTCTGATTAGATTTGGTGCAGAATGTCTGTGAAAATGAATTTTATATTCTTAAATAAATGTTGTGCTCCACTTTTTCCACTTGAGCGTCACTGGAGGAGCTAGTGTCATTACACACTCCACACCTCGTCCAGTTCCCCCGCTGTGATAGGAATTGGCTTTAAGAAGTTTTACTTGAAGGCATTGAACGGCACCATTATAACTACAGAGCACTACTGTAAAGCACTATACAGTCTGTGAGACGCTTTTCCCAATTCCAGCAGTAAAATTGACTCCTTTCATGTAATAAACTGCATCTAGAACATGGGCTGTATCATTTTAAGTGTTAAATTTTACTTGTCCTTTTGACAGTATTCACATCTACAAAAGTTATTGTAATATTTTTTATCAATGTTTGGAAGTTTACATTTGTACACAATTTTACCAATTTCTTAACTTTCTCAAATTGATTCTCGTGTAGTCTTTCTTGTCCTTTCTGTGTTTACTTCAAGGTCACCACAGCAGCCAATTATCTGTCTTTAGTTCATCATCTGTATTCTCACACCTACTGCCTTCCGGTCTTCTTTCACTACAGCCATAAATTGCTCCTTTAAAGGTCTTTCATTACACAAAATTAACTGTTATGAGCTTTAAGCCAGGTTGATACGTCCTCAACATACCTGTAGTTGTGTTTTGCTTCATTCACACATGTTTGAGTAATCCTTTATTATTAGTCTGTCTACATTTCCAAAGTTCAAAACACTGTGTTCAATGTCATGAAGTGTTCATTTTCAAGTTAATGGCTACCTTTTTTTTTTTTCTTCTTTTAGTTCAGTAGAGATTGGTAATTTTAGAGAGGAAATTATACAAATGGTTCTAGTGAAGGTGTAGGGAGTTTAAAAACACAGTGGAGCACTTCCTGTATCACCACTCAATGACATGAGAAGATGGAACAGAGTTTTTTCAGTTTGAGAGAGGCTAAGTATTCATGTTTTTAATGAAGAAGCAGCATTATAACATAGATCAGCATACTGTGGGCTCTTTAACGCTCCCAGTTTAGCAGCCTTTAACAGGATTATAAATATAGATTTATAAATTCAATATTCACAACTTTGCAAAATTAAAATGTTATTGTATTTAAAAGTCATTCACCTGCCATAAGCCAAATGAAACAACACTGCAAAACCCGTAGTTGACCACAAGGGGGCAGCCATGCACTGTATCCTCATCTCTACAGCGAGCTCCAACTCATTACCCAAACAACACCAACAAATTGTATCATTTTCAACTTAATTCTTCAGTGCTGTGTGTGTGTTTACAGTATTGAGCTTATGGACAGGCAGAAGGACAAAGAGGACAAACAGTCAGACGATCAATAGACTTTGATTTCCTGTTGAGGCTAAATCTGGAGGAATAATGTAACCGAGAAACAGTGAGAAAGTGTTTGATAATTAATCAGCTTAATTACCACGATCTCTCGCTCAGCTCAATAGAAGCTAAATCTATTCTGTGAGTGCTTTAGTGACCCTCCTGCTAAAGACACATGTAACTGCTCTTAAAGGGGAATAAACATGAACTGTACTGCCTTTTAACTTCTACTACAGACTGTATAAAGAAGTAGACTTCAAGAGAGTGTAAGTGTAGCGTTTGGCTCCAGTCAAATGAAGCTCATGAGGTTAGTGATTACAGGGGAGAATTTGAAGCCGAGTTCCATATTAAGAATAGGAATTTTTTTAAGGACAAAACAGCTAAATAAAAATACCAGGATTGTGTAGAGCAGGTTCATATGAACATTTTAAGAGCAAAATGATGAGGTTCACTGCAGCAGTCACAGTGAGAAGGGCCACAGTTATTCAATGTTTTCAAAGTCGATGGGGCCAGAAGTGCATTTACATTTAATGTCTTAGATTATAGGGTATAATAATAATAATGTAATATTGTCAGTGTTAGCATACTTTAAAAAATATGTATAGATGCTAAATACTTAATACATGCATTAAAATCTGTTCTTATTCTGACAGGGTCCAGTATTGCATTGAGAATAGTTTCATGTTGAGTTACAAACAGTTTTATGTTTTGTAGCACTGTGTGTTATGCATTTTTAATCCTTAATTACAGAAGGAAAGGACATACACGCCACAAGAGCTGTATTTTCTTTCTTGCTCACCAATACTGAGCAGTGTGAAGCCTAAATTGCCTGATGACATAGGACACTGTGTTCCTTCTTAAATTTTTTGAGAAGTAACTATTCTGAATAGTTCTGGGGGTTTTACATAGTTTTGTTACATATATTTACTTCCCACTACTAAATATCGTAGTGCAGTCTTAGGTTTGTTAATGTAATGTGTTTATTTTATGATACTGGACTGAAATCAAAATGCAAACATTGATAGGGACAGTGTGTGACGCATGGGGAGATATTTGGAAACACCTGTCAACTGTACTTAAAGAGCCCTGCATTTAAAAAGCCCATATTATGGTATTTTCTGATCTATGTTATAATGTAGCTTCCTCATCACAAACATATCTGGAGTTTTGTTTTGTTTCATTCATGTTTAACACACAAACCATGCATATTTTAGAGGAGTTCTTCTCTCAAACAGAAAACACTCACTAGAATTATTTGGATGATTTCAGCCTTAGAATTTCCCATTGTGACTGAACTAAAAGTAAAATATTGACTTGAAAACTAACACTGCATGTCATCACAATGTGGAACAGAGCATTTTGAGCTTTGGAGATGTAGACAGAACATTACTCAAAC
This sequence comes from Boleophthalmus pectinirostris, assembly GCF_026225935.1. Taxonomy (NCBI): domain Eukaryota; kingdom Metazoa; phylum Chordata; class Actinopteri; order Gobiiformes; family Gobiidae; genus Boleophthalmus; species Boleophthalmus pectinirostris. Next base: position 18,960,952 of record NW_026570970.1, on the reverse strand, counting down.
ATGTGTGAATAAAACGAAACACAACTCCAGGTATGTGTTGAGGTAACAACATTCTAAGTTTGCTTAAAGCTCACAAGAATCAATTTTGCATGATATAGGATCTTTCAGGTTCATATCACACTTCCACATGGACCGAAATTAAAGTTCTGTTCTTTGTTTGCTCACAAAAAGCTGAACAAGATAGAAGCATTGTCTCTTTGGATTGCAGGAACTCGCCTTTTACAAAACAGAACTGAGAATTTCCCTTCTACAGCACATTCATTCAGTCATATGGACAAAAATAGAATTTAGATGTTTTGTTTTTGTATATCAGACAATCTGTCCAAAATCTGGTAAACAAAGTGGTTGAATTTACTTTTTACTTTGTCTTCACTATATTTGAGAACAAGTATATGTACTTTTCACTCCGCTACATTTCTGAATAGAACTGAAAAGTTAAAAAAAATTTTATTATTGCCCGAGACCTGCTGAAAAAGCTGAGGGTTCATTTTCAACACATTTGCAGTTTGTATTTCAAGTGTGAATAATATAGCCAAGGACAGAAATATTGTGTGTGAATCCATAAATGAAGACACTACTCTCATGTTGAGCTGAGTTTCACTAAATGTGAGATAAAGACCAGTTGGTTTCATGACAGAAGCATTAATTCCTCATCTAGATCAAGTTCAAATCTGGGTATTATCTAATTTACAGCATGAAGTGTGCCTTGATGGTCTTTATTTTTTGGCATATTATTTGGCTTGACTACCACAACAACCAAATTACTCATGCATTTACTTTACTTAACCATTATATTGTGTGATTAAATGGTTTGCATTGACTGAGTTTTAGTATAATATGCCCTAATAATATCAGGACAGTTATTTGATCCATAATTATTACCACTACGTTGCTGCTGAAAAGGCTGGAGGGTTATTTTCAGCTCATTCTCAGTTTGAGCAAAAACAGAAAAAACAATTGATTCAGTTGTTTCTGTTGGACAAAATTCAGCACAAATCTTTATCAACATTGCTAAATTTGAAACCTCAAAATCAGCGCAAAGTAATTTTTGTTTTTACTCTTTAAGTACAGATTTAAACAGGCACTTTAATATTTTTTACTAGATTTTTTCATGTGATACTTTTTAACTTGTACTTGAGGTTTTTTTGCTCCGATATCAACGCAACTTTCTGGTTGAGGGTCCATCAACTGCTTGTTTCTATGGATATGTCATTGCTCTACCTTACATTTATGAAATTACAGGTGGTTTTATAGCTCCAAAATACCTAGAAAAACAGGCATTCTGACAGTGAGCAGTGTTGTCTCTCCACAGATCTGACCTGTAACTTGGTCTGGTTTGGTCTCCATAAAGAAACAAAGGTTAAATACCATGCTGTGGAACATTCCAGACAAAAGCAGCAACATCTCCATGGTTAAAAGCATTTGAGGGACCCTTCACCAGAAAAGTTACACTATGCAGGTTCAAGAGCTGCATAAAATGTCAATAAAAGTCAATGCAATTTTGCACATCTCCAAGACAAGCAATTTGCAATTTTATACATTTTCCCAAATATCCCTTACCTCTGTTACACATTATGTCAGTAAATTGTTGAATTTAGCTCTGTACCTCTATACCTAAAAAATGTAATAGTAAAAGTAAATTCTTATACATGAGGTCTGCTGCTAATTAGCTATTGTGCCAAGTACCTCACATAAACTCTACTGGAAACATTTAGCTAAGATAAAAAAGAAATCTCATTATCTCATGAAATCTACACAAAATGTTCTTTTAAATACGCACAATGAGGAAATGAACAGACCCACTGTTTGGAAACCACACTTAACCCATAGTATTACAATTTTATGATGCAATATTAGGTCTGAATGTCAAAAGGATTGTGGTATATTGCCAATTAACAGCTTGTAACTCTAGACCAACAGCTTTGTGGATATGTTCCACAAAGTATTACAGCTACAGCCACTTCCTTATAAATACAGCTGACCTTATAATGCTCACATATCTTTCTCAACGGGGAACTTATCCAGCAGAGATTTTGAACCTTCGAGCTTCTAACACTTTCCCTGACATTGCATCTTGTCTAACGGACACAAATCAGGCCCACATCGAGGAATATACAAGGCCATCGTGCCATCGCAATATAATACACGAAGCTGTTCTTTATAAAATACCTCTCACTTGCTCTGAGCAGTGCAATTCACACGACAATGCAAGAAAGCTCTATGCGATGTGAAGGAGCCTGATTGGTTACCAGAGGGGGTTCTGCTTTTCACTACCAAGCCATCTGTCACTGAGTTCACACACTCCCCACTCGCCAAAGAACTGCCAAGCTAAGTGCACACCCAATGCAGCAACACAATGTACACAATATAAGGGCCACTGATACGTTCTTGTTTTAGTTTTTTTATATATTTATACAGTATATATACATATACATATATACCTGTATTTATATCAGCATAATATTATATATTTATATCTAAGCAAAATTTTCAGAACAACTCGGCCTCGACCAGAACACATTCAATCATACAACCAGATCATATTAAGATAAAATGTATCACATCATCGAATCTTTAACCATATTTGTCAAGTATGAAACAGTCACAGTTCACAAATTTGGATTGTCAGTTTTACTACAAGGTTTCCATTATTCCTTGGAATCACAGGGTCCCTCACGATTCGATAAGATACATGGATCATGATTTGATATTATCACGATACAGCAATACATATGATAATCAATATATTGCACATGATACTGGTGAGTGTGATATATTGTTGTTTTTAAGCAAATTCATTTTAGCAACAATATTTCTTTGTTAAACCTTTGACCTGTGCAAAGTTATAATAAAATACATCCGTTTTAATAACCAAACAATCAATCACTATACAAGTTTCCTTCCACTAAATAAGCAACAAAACTGTAATGAGGTAACAAAATAAATTACTAAAAGATACCAAAAAATACTCTTGGCAATATATTGATACAGCAGCCCATGATATCAATACTGTATCACCAAATGAATTATCACAATATATCAATATTTCCATATTTTTGCACACCCCTAGTTTCCATTATCAGAGTTGAAACACATCAAACTGAAACTGTGAAGAGAAATACAAACTGGGCTAAACTTTTACTGAGGTGTGAAAAAAGTTGTTAAACAAGACAACTTCCAATTTGTGTATTTTTGTTGTGAACATTTCAAAAGTGCGTGTAATATAGCCAAGGATAGAAATATTCTAGTGTGAATCCATAAATGCAGACACTGCTCTCATGTCTAGGTGAGTTTCACCAAATGTGAGATAAAAACTTCTCTAAAAGACCAGTAAAGATCAAGTTTGCCAGCTGTCTTTTTATTTTTTGGCATATTGCCAACTACCACATTATACATTCATTTACTTTAGTTAACCACTGTACTGGATGATTAAGTAATTATTTCATTTGCATATGCGAGTTTAGTATAATTGGCCTAATAATAACAGGATAGTAATTTCTTCCATGATTATTAGTTTCCTTAGAACACCATTTGTTGATTTAGCCAAATGTTTTGTTATGTTTGTTATGATATGAAGATGTTATCCAACTGGCACCAAACAGTATGTAGTCATGGAGCATTTCCTGGTTAGACTGGTGCCCTCTGACCTCCAGGACCCAATGTGAAACAGATGGGGCAACTGCAGCAATATACCAGCACTACCAGTAGTACAGTTTGTGGTGTTGTGATGCATAAAAGTGACCTTAGATTTGTATAGTAGGGCTATTTCAAAAGCCATCTTTTTAAGGTTAATTTATGTTTTGATTTGTTTGTATTGTGATTTTAATGTCTTTCTTATTCTGTAAAGCATTTCGAATTAATTTGTGAAAGGCTTGTGCTATAGAAATAAACTTTGCCTTGCCTAAACCTGAATAACTGAGCATTGTGTTTTGAAGAGCATCTCGTTATTCAATGCCAATCACAACAGACTATGTCCATCCCAAATATGACCTACATGTGTCTCAGAAGGCAAGCTCTGTGTGTGATAAAGATTTTCATTGGTGTTAGCTGTTTTATAATTCTGCACACAGCACTTGCCTAATAACTGGGTATAATATATTCCCTAGAGAAAACAAACACATTTTCAGAGTAGCGCTCTTTTAACACTTATGACTGTCGAGAGCACTGCATTTGTTTATGAGGAAATATGTGAACAATGAAAAATGCTGCAAACCTGATGAATGTGGATACATATACTAGTATATCTGTGTGCAATCCTAAATAATGCATGGACAAACAGTCAGAAAGTGACCTAATTACACTGTATATTAATTATGAATTATTTTAGCACATTTGACTTACCAATCTCCTTGCCGAGACCTGAGCGCAGGATGGCACCAGCGGAGGTGACCACAGCACAGGTTTTAAAAGAGTCCGGACCTCCACGTCTGTGCAACTGCTCCAGAGGCAGGGAGGGCACCAGACGCTCCCATCCCAGAGACCTGAAGGGCTCCTCTGACCCATCCACAGTGGCGAGCTTGGCCTGGCTCTTGATCTGACAGAGCAGTTCTTTGGGGCTCTGGGCTGGTCGGCGCTCTCCCTTGTACACGACATGGTGCTTGTTGGAGCTCACATAGTCTTTCATGGCACGCTGCAGACGAGGACTCAACATCCCAGAAGACACTTTGCCCCTCCACAAACGCTGCACCACTGAGTATGACTTGGAGAAGTAATACTCTTCCAAATCTCTGGAGTCTCCACCAGACCTTCGGCGTGCTGTGGCCCTCAGTCTGTTGTCAAGGTCTTCGTCCTCCTCCTCTTCCTCGGGGACGTTGCTAACATTGTTCTGATAGTCCATGTTCTGTTGGGAGGTCCTGTCTCGACTGTGTGCTCCAGGACCATCCACGTTCTCTGTGCCAAACGAGGACCATGCAGCCAGACTTTGGGGGTCAAGATAATCCTGTTGACTGACCTCTTGGCTTCCATAGGGGGCGCTGTTGGGGGTGTGCGTTCCCTCCACACTCGACTCAGGTGTGGGGGAGCTGTTGCCTGGTCCTGGTCTGGCCTCTTCTCCCTGGTACGGAGCGGTCACAGTGACGGGCTCAGGTCTGAAGCCTGTGATGGCGGCCTGTATAGAGGCCAAGCGGCGGATGTCGGGGTGCTGTGACAGTAAAGAGCCAGCAGAGGTCAGCGGCTCCCCCACCCGAGCGTCCAGGAAGTACGAGAGCAGGCCCAGGAAGAGGAGCACCCACGCCAACATGGCCGCCAGCACCATCCGCCGCCACTGCCTCATGTTGGACTTCATCACAGGCTTACATGCACAGGCCCAAACACCAGTGTCCCAGGCCACAGCCCTCAGGTCAGTCCTGGGCCTGGAAGAGAGAGGACATAGCTCAGAGTGAGGCTTCGAAAATAAACAAAGCTCCGAATGACAGCTAAACAAACAACTCACCAAACCAAGATTATTCCTTCATGTCCGTCTGGCCCAGGATTTAACAGCACCCTGAGGACACAAGAACGCAGCAAATTAGTAAAGCTGGGAGACGTGCGGCTGAAACACCTCCTGTAGAGAAGATCCTGTCTGTTTTCAATTTTACTGAGAATTTTTACAGAGCGAAACTATTAACTGTGGAAAACCAAATTTACAACTTTCCCATATTCTGAAATTTCACTGCAACAACAGAGTCAGCTTTAACTTGAAAAGATAAATCACCCAGGCGTATAACCAATTCTAAATTATTAAAGAAACACATTTATTTCAAGCTTTAAAAAAATACGGGCTTTGACTGATGCTTCTGCTCTTCTGTGTATCTCTGTGTGTATCTCTGTGTGTGTGTATGTGTGCGTGCGTGTGTGTGGGCACAGCTGTAATACTGCTACAATGATCTGAACTCAAACCCATCTGCACAAACAACTTTATGTATTCAAATTAAAAATACAACTCTATTAAAATACAACTCTATTAAAACACTGTAGAATCAACACAAGAGTTTTACAGTGTACCAGTGGATTTTATAACTGATGGCTGGTGCAATTAACGTGAATAAATGGGGACTTGGGGGCAATAGTTACGACCGCAGGTAATTATAAGTTCTGGCTCTCAATCTGGGAGCGTTTCTCCAGAGAACGGGGCGAAGGGGGGAGGTCTCGACTCTTGTCCTAATTACAGTTTCCTGTCTGTGGATGCCCGCAGCAGCGGAGGTGGGCCCTGCAGTGGGAGCTCTTATTTGAGATGTCCCAGGCCACACCAAGGGCTACTGACCGGGGCAACACCACAGGGAACCAGTGGGGGAGGACCAGAGGGAGCCAGTGGTTATCTGCATCTGGTCAGGCACTGTAGAACATGGAAGTTTTCTCAGAAGATAATTCACAGTACAATAGAGCTGCCTAGTGTATCACAGTTAAACCAAAAAAATAATTTGAGTTGGCACAATTATGAAATCTCAACGGATAGATAATAGAACATATTTTTTATAGAAAAATCCTGTACTAATTATTTTAGATCTCTACAAACATCTGCTAAAACGAAACATCTCTAGGGATGTTTTAAGATCTTACGCCACAAGATTTTGCAAGACAAATCTGACACAAGAATGTACACACATGGCGAATACGTTCTTGTGACCATTTTTGTTCAATCCAAATGCAGACAAAGTCTCACATGTTACAACTCTTACAGTTAGTCAGTCTGACTCTTATAGATAGTCTTATAGTTCCAAAAAGCAGTATTAGTACAGAAACAAGAATATAAAATCAAATAAATAAAAAATTGTGAAGTCAATATTGAAAACTGAATCTTTAAATATACAGGAATACTTTCAAAATCTCATCCTGTTCTCATGGACCTAACCTTGTGTCTTGTCTCATCCAACCCAAATATATGGCAAATCTAATCTCAATCCTTACAAAATAGAGAGATGGCAATTAGTATTCTCTTTTCCATAATCTCACATCTTTACTGAACAACATCCTGCAAAAACCTGGTGATTGAGTAGCTCCTCACTGCAGCTACCCAATTCTTTGAAATAGAATCCACCATCATCAGTTTTATGCTCACAGTGCACCTCAGAGACCCTTTGAGATGTGTAAAAAGAACAGTTTATCTTCCACATAGAAACGAGCCCTACAGGAAAAAACTAGGACATTATCGAAACAGAATGCTTTGTGATTTTTTTGACAAGCGATCGAGATTACATTTGAGATTTTGAAATCAAAGTGCATATAAACCTGTAACGATAATCACTATATCGACTTATTGTGCAATACATGAAAGCTGGAACAATATATTTTGGGGGTCAGTATTTAACATGTGTACATTTTCTTTGCATTACTGAGAAATGTCTGGTTATTTTTTGTCTATATGATAAGATCTGAGCTGTAGATGGTTACATTACTAACTTGACTATGAATCATTACAGATGCAAACTAAGTACTGTTTGATTCTACTATTTATTTACTGTTGCTCATGTTTTTTTTTGTGTTTTTTTTTATAATATTGTACATTTAGAGTAGTTTTTGTGGTGTAAGACTGCTTTAGGATTATTATGTCAGTGGCATAAATTAGTTTCAGTATTATCGCCTATATTTACTTCAACAATTTATCATACAGCAAAATTTGTTATTGTGACAGACCTATGTTCATAATGTTACCATCTGACAGAAAATTGGAAAATAAGCAGCTAAGCTAACAATCGCATTTCAGTAATATGACCCCACAGAGAGATTTTGCTTGCAAATAACCATATGTTCCCAAAAAATACTGTGAGTTTTGCAATTTTGTCTGTTTACGAAATTGCGATGAATGCTTCTAAAAGGCACAACTGTTGTAAGTCCAAATGAAAAAGTATGGCATTGGAAGGACATCTGAGTTAAAAATCTATCTGTCTAGAGTTGTACACACAAGCATGTAACTCAGATGATGTCAAATACTGTATAATTGAACAAACAGACCTTGATGAAAAGGAAATATAACCAGAAGAGGAACAGGCCTGTCACAGTCACAAACCTCGAAGCACGATATTTATAGCGCTACAGATATATAATGCCATTAACAATAATACTGAAACTACTTTATGTCACTGACACAATAAAAATAAAACCAATTCCAGTACACCATTATCTAAATAGACAGTATCATTAAAAGACCTGAGCTGCAGCAAGGAAATGGCAGAATGAAACAATAATTAGCCACAGAAGATACTTCTGCAACTTGCCACAGCTCAAATCTTATCACATTACAAATAAAATAAGAACAACTAACACTAATGCAAAGAAAATGTACACGGTAAATACTGAGCTCCAAAATATATAGTTCCAGCTTTCTTATATTCAATGATAGGCTGATATAGTAATTATTATGACAGGTCTAGAGAAGACATCTATTATGCCTTTAACACAAGAGTCAAATGTTCGGTAGAATGTGATAAATATGCTTTTTAAGACCTGAGAAATTGTGGATAGTTAGGCCTGTCACGATAATTACTATACAGACTTCACTCAGTATATGAAAGCTGGAACGTTTTTTGTGGTCAGTACTTATCGTGTATAAATTTTCTTAGCATTACTGGGATTTTTATTATTATTATTTTTTGACTATATGATATTTGAGCTGTAAAAGGTTGGATAAATTACTTTTATGACTCATTACAGATGCAAACTAAGTGCTCGAGTGTTTAATTTTGCAGTTTATTAATTGCAGCTCTTTCTTTTTTAACAACACTGCACATTTAGAAAAGTTTTTGTGGTTTAAATTTGCTCTTTGGTTAATGTGTCAATAGCATAAATGATAATATCAAAACTAATTTATTGTTTTGTATTTTCTTCAATTACATATCGGACTTCAAAATGCTATGTTATTGCGGCCGATGGATAGCTTCTCAATCCGTGTAACATTTGTTCATTTCATTTTTCAAAATAAAACCAAAAATAAGAAAACGAAATAAAGCAACTACTTTCTTCATTATTTGTGTCCAAAACCAAAATGAAAAAACGGATAACGATTTGTGTAGACTGTTGAGTGATCAGAACTGAGACCAAGACCGGGACCGAGACCGGGACCGAGACCGGGACCGAGACCGGGACCGGGACCGAGACCGGGACCGAGACCGGGACCGAGACCGGGACCGGGACTGACTGGTTTAGTCCTGGTTCAGTATTCGTTTTTTTTACAGTATTCATTTAAACACAAAATCGGAAACTGAAAAAACAAATCGTTATCGTTTTTTTTTTTTTTTTTGTTTTTTTGATTATGGAGACAGATAATGAAGAAAATTGTTGTTTTTTCATTTTGTTTTCTTATTTTTGGTTTTATTTTGAAAAACGAATGAAAGAATGATACATGGATTCTTCCCCATATTCGACAAACACAACAGAAAAAACCCACAGCTCGCCCCCCGGCAAAGTCTGACACAAACCAATGATTCTATAGGCACCACTGGCCAACAGAGACCTGGTGTGTACGCAGACTTGGCCCTCACCTGGCAGTCATCAGGATGTGAGCTTGAGTGCATGCAACAACAACGTGTGGCACAGATGGAGAGGGGGTGGAGGCCAGTTTGGAGAAATGCATGGAAATGGGAAATTGTGCCGCCAGACATCAGTGACTTCATTAGAGGGAAGAGGAGAAGATGAATATAAACAAAAAGACTGTTAATTTAAACACAATTTGTATGAGAGCGAAAGAAGGGACAGGCTTTCTCACAAGATTGTTGTTATGTTGGGACCAAAGAGAACACGCATAGGTCTAAAATACAGGGTTAGAATATTATATAACATAAAGTGGAGTAGGGCTGGCAATCACAGGATCCCTCACAATTCGATTCAATATGATACACGGCTTACAATATGATATTATGACGATATGGCGATACATGCGATATTCTATATATTGCACATGATACTCTGTAACATATTGTGTTTTTTTAAGAACCCAACACATTTAAGCAACAATATTTCTTTGTTAAACCACTTCCTATGAAATGCATCTATCTGAAAATTTTAACTGCGGCTATATCAAGTGTATTACATAAACTTCCACTGAATAAGTAACAAAATTGTCATACAGTCACCAAAAAATACCAAAAAGATATCAAATAATCCTCTTGGCGATATATTGATATAGCAGGCCATGATATCGATACTGTATCACCAAATATAGTATCCCATTATATAAATATTTAGATTTTTTTGCACACCCCTAATATGGAAACAGCATATTTGGTTGTTTGCAGTGGGCAATACATCTTCTGAATGACTGCAGCTTTTGCCATCTGCTTATTGCCATCGTACAGACTGCGATTGGATTTGTTTGTGATTAACCCTGCAGCCCTACAGTCAATCGTCTCCTCAATAGGCCAAATAAGCTCAAAGGGCCACAATCAAATCAAGTCAGAAAATGTATCTCCATAGTAAAGCTCGGGTGAAGTGCTGCTATTTCACAACTGGGTATTGATCCTGGTGACTTAAATGAATCTAATCAAGAGACTGCGTTCTCTACACACCAGCCAGGTTTAATATTATATCCAATGCCAGAGGACATAAAGTGAATGAGGATTTTTTATTACTGCGTTACATACATTACTTGCAGGGAAACATGATTAAACTGTCATGTGGGCGGTAGATGTGCCTAAATTAAACATGTTACATCAATAAATAACTTTACCCCCAAACTCTCAAAGTTGCTTAACAGTTTCATGCATTATTCATTCAGTCCAACCTTGGTGATGGTTTGCTACTTCTCTTCAGTAGAAGCGAGACTGCCAACCTGTGTCCTCTGCCCCTCACCAGGTACTCATTCACTCATCGTCTTGCCCAAGGACATAAGGGCAGCATGTTCTAGTCAGAGCTAAGATCAAACTCCTTTGGTGAGTGAAAACTGTGCGGTCACTAAACCGCTGCCCTCACTGTCACACAGACAAGAGACAAACTGTAACCGTGTAAATTATTCAGTTACATGTTTCAGACAGAAGAAAAGTCTGACTGATTAGAAGATGTCCCTCCAATAAAACATGGATGTGCAGTTTCCCTTCAGTAATCGGATCCTTGGATAAATCCTTTTCGCTTTAAAATGACTCTCACATTGCATTCCCTGACACACTGTTATTGATCTCATAATGTGTTTAGGCCCATGTAGCCTGATAGCTCTAACCAAGGAGCCATAACACTCTGCAGCTTTCTCATATTGTACATTTCTGCGGTTGTGGACACATTTTCAGAGATGAGAAACTTGATCTTCAGAGAGTTTGAGATATCAGGAGTCATTTTGTGTTAACAGAGAGGAGGGGGAGGCGTATTCACAGTAAATGGTCTCTATGTGAGTTAACAAGGCCGCAGGTTTGAGCCCCAGAGGGACTCCTGTTATTACCACATCGGACATTACATCTCAGCACCGGTAATTAGAAGAGTGAACTCTCCACTGAGTCCACTGCCCTTTACCACCATTCTGCAGCCCTCAAAAAGCAGCTGTTAACAGAAGACAGAGCTTAATGTGTACAACTGACAAGAGACATAAGAAAATCTGTAGTGATGCAAAAGGCAAAAAAATTACACCTCAAATGTATGAATACACTTACTGCAATAAATACATTAGATTATATCATAAGAGCAGACCAGTGACGCGCGTAAAACAGACGGTCTTAATCACGGCTGGGTGGAGTGGATAATAGATTTGGGAAAATATCTAATCTACAAAGCACTGTGCTTAGATTTGTGATTTATGTTTTAATAACAGAATTCTGTTCAAAGGTATACATGTTAAGCACTTCCAGAATTCCAGTAAAAAAAAAGAAAAAAAAAGACTAAGACAAATACAAGAAGCGCATTTTAGAACATGTTTTTACAGATCTAAACTACAGGGTTAGCATTTTAAGGCAGAATAAGACAGGATATTTTATTGTTTGTGGAGGAAATTAGGTAACACTTTATAATAACTACATCTTATTTAGCGTTAATAAAGCATGAACAAATACTTAATTAATATTGAGTAACGCTTAGTAACTACGTAATTACTACCTTAATTAGCACTTAACTTGCACTTAATTCGCCTGTGCCGTAAATAGTTACTCATAATTATTTTATTCTTAATTACTCATGAACTAACCATTTGAACCAAACATTATATTTAAGTACACATTTGAGCATTTATTAATGATTAGTAAGCTATGAGAGATTGATTTACTAATAATGCAATGCAATGATAATTCCGGCAGCTATTATCTGTTAGTTACGTCTTTTTGAGAGCTTTTCTAACATGAAGAAATAATTATGAGTAACTATTTACAGCACAGGTGAATTAAGTGCAAGTTAAGTGCTAAGTAAGACAGTAATTAAGTAGTTAGTACATGACTCATTATTAATTAAGGCTTTGTTCATGCTTTATTAAGGCTAAATAAGGTGTAGTTATTATAAAGTGTTACCGGAAATTATAGTACTTTAAAAAATTCAGTCTTTGTGATTTGCAATTTTGATTCAATTGCAATATTAAAATTGGAACAAAATTCAGAACTTTACCTGAACTAGACCAGAACTAAACCAGGACTAGAAATGGACCGAACCAGAACCACAAAATTGAATATAATACTAGAGATACTGCATAGCAAATTGTCACTATTTACTTCCAATCTTTGTCAGTCATCCTTGCTATATCAAGAAAGGTATGTCCTCTGGTGCTTCTACAAAACAATTAGAAGCCTCTCCGATGTCGATTTGTGATGCAGCACTCCCTGGTGAGATCTAGAGGTAAGATGGGGGGAAATATGGAAGAGACCATATAGCACACAGGCTTTATTGAAAATCCATCTTGCTGCCAGGAGTGCGGCGTTTCTAAGTATAGCGTGTATTATTGTCTGTAAATGAGTCTCACACATCAGTGGTTACACAAGACTTTGACACGATGACATAATGAGAGCCTTCCTTCTCACTACCAGTCTCACCTTCCTCTTCCTCCCCCACATCTGCCTCACAGTGACCTACATTCAAGTCTCCATGCAGATGTTAGGCCATGTTATGCTTCAATGGGCTGTGGTGATGATAGAGGCCGATGGGAGCCTGTTCTTTCTAGGAGCGTACAGTGCATCAATAACATAGGTTTTCAGTCTATTATGCTTGTTAAATACTTGTTAATACTGAAACAAATTTATGCCGCTGACACAATAGCCCTAAAGCAGAATTATCAACAAAATTATTCCATGTATAATGAAGTAAAATAAAAAAAAAAAAAAAAAAAACAAACAAAGCAATAAATAAATAGCATAATGAAACACTTTAGTAGTTAGTTTGTATTTGTAATTCAACCTTTTAAAGCTCAAATGTAAAAAAAAAAAAAAAAAAGACCCCCACTAGTACAAAGAAAATGTACCCACTTTAAATACTGACCCCAAAAATGATAATTCCATCTAACATGTATTGAATGATAAGTCTATAAAGATAGAGCATTTATCGTGACAAGCCAACTAAACACTCTTACTGCGCTCCCAATATTTTGACTAAAAATACTGGACAAAAAGCAGACTAAACTATGCAAATGTAGCTCTAGCAGCAGTACCAGCTTGGCACCGCTGGCACTGTGCATGTTGAGCAGAAGAGGCGCTGCACACAGGGCTTGTTCCAGCCATGCCCTGACCTGCCAATCAAAACCACCCACTCCATCACATGACTGCACACAACTGTGGCACAATAACATTGTAAAACTGGAGTCACGGCCGTTTAGGTTTCACTTCCTTAATCTCAGTGGCACAGGGAGAGCAGGGCACTTGAAGGACATCTGAGCCAGGCATGCCTCTTTGTGCCCGGAGTGAGCCTGGAGGAGCTCCCAGGAATTAATGTCATTGGATTTGAGTTACTATGACGCTAGTACTGAGATTAACTAATAAAATGGTGAGGTGTAATCTACAATAAATGTTTTAGACTTAGATTTAGGCTTAGAGTTTAGACAAACTTTATGGATCCACAAGGGCAATTACTCACTCACACATACAATATACTATAATAACAAGGAGTAAAAACTATAAATTGTTATCATAAATTCTAAATAAATAGCAATAAAAATAGCAAGAGGTTGGTGTCAATGGATTATGGACGTCAGTTTGATCATTCTCTTTCAAAGGTCCTATATTACACAAAATGGTTTATTGTGAGGTTTAAGCCATGTTATGATGTTGTTGCCTCCTCAAAAACATACCTGGAGTTGTGTTTGAGTAACCCTTTATTATTGGTCTGTGAACATCTCTAAAGTTCAAAATGCTCTGTTCCACCTTGTGATATCACGAAGAGGTAGTTTTCAAGTTAACAGCTACCTTTCACCTTCAAGTAGAGATGGGCAATTCCAGGTCTGAAATTATCCAAATGATTCTAGTGAAGGTGTCTGGAGTTTAAAAACACAGTGGAGAACTTTCTGTATTACCACATGACATCAAAAGGTGTAACAGAGACATTTGAGAGTTTGAGAGAAGAACTCAGCCTAAATATTCACTGTTTGTGTGTTAAACGTGTGAATGAAACAAAACACAACTCCAGGTCCGTTTTTGATGAGGGAACAACATGATAACAGAAAATAGGGTAATACGGGCCCTTTAACACTTGAATACATATTTGCACAAAATGTGACTACACAGCTCTGTTAAAGGTTTGTGGTAAAAAAAAAAATGGCTTGGAGAAAGTTTGTAGTAACAGTCAAGCAAAAGGACTTGCAAAAGGTTCATTAGTTAGCTACGAACACTCCCAAAGCGTCCTCTGATGAGATCCTTCACACACATACTCAAACACACATACTACTTTAATCTTCATGATACACTGGCTTTCACATTTGAGGGTGGGCTCCTCGCAGCTCTAATACTGCTCCATCAAGGTCAAACTGGAACGTCCTAACTCCATTAAAGACAAATCCTGCTGAGAATTCAATTAGGCTTGTCCTGTCCATCCTCCTGCAGCCACAGCACTGATCATATCAACCAGGCAAAATGTAGAGTTTTCTGCAAAGATCTACTCAGAAAGTCATTAATCTTGTTCAGGGAAGTGACTACATGGAATCATTACAGGGAACTGCAGTGAGGTAGATGTCTTTCACACAGTCTCAGTAGTGGAAAATTCACTCCTGAACTATGGTTATAGTGTGTGCCAGAGCATAGTAAAAATAATGATGTCTAAAAACACATCCACAAACTGTGGAACTAGTATTCGCTATGATTAAACAATGAGTCTGACACACAGGGTGGGGATTTTACACACGGGAGTAGACATCTGACACATGGAGAGGGCATTTAAAACAAAGGTAGGGCATCTGGCATGCCCTATTGTGTGTATTGCACTTAAAACTTCCCAGAAACGTGGGTGTGTTGTAATAACAATGGATCCGAAAAAACAAAATACACTTGAATAGTTCTAAGTAATAATCAGAGTCTCCCTACTTCACCACAAACAACAACGCCAAGCTCTGTTAGAAAATATACTTAACAAATTACAACCAGACCACAACTACCATTTTAGTCTAAGTTTTGATGTTACCACCTGCACCTATGCTAGGTTTTAAACAAACACACGGCTTATCTTTGTTTACACAGTCACAATTCAAACGTTTCACCTTCAAATGCGATGATTCACTCAAACAATCCCCACAGGAAGTGATAGATTTACATCCCGATTATAGCCGTAATGCTTGAGCACACCTGGAGATGGTTCAGGCTCCTCCAATTACGGGCTCTCCCTCCCTGTGAACGCTCTCCATGTGAAGTGTGAGCCCCTCGTAATTACAGGGGCAGAGGACGCGTTTCATTTAGGGCCACAGCAGCAAAACTCTGACTCATTCATGAACAAGAGGAGTAGACAGGAGAAAGTGTCAGATCATAATGCAAGCACTAGTATCCAGCAATTTAAAGGTGCATTGTGTGACTTTTCTGGTAGAGGGTCCATCAAATGCTTTTCTTCATAGACATGTTATTACTTTGTCTGGAATGTTTCACAGTATGGCATTAAACCTTTCTATCTTCTATCTGGAGACCAAGCCAGGCCAAGTTATAGGTCACATGCTTTTTTTTTTTTCTAAGTATTTTAGAGCTATTAAACCAACTGTATTTTAATAAATGTATGGCTGTTTAAAGCCATACTGTGTAATATTACAGGCAGAGCAATGGCATATCCATAGCAACAAGCAGGTGAAGGGCCAAAATGTTACATAGTGTACCTTTAAATCAAGCTTGAAAAAGGTTTATAAAGACACACCACAAAGATAGAAAGAAAGCATATTTTCACATTCATAGTATCAATACTAAAGATGTTAATGTTACAAATCCCGGAGGAAAAAAGCTCTACAAAGGCTTTGCTCTTTGAACAGAAAAAGAAAGTGTGATTTAATTAAAAGCTATGTTTATTACTAATTAGCATAAACATAATAGAGGAAGCTAGGGTTGCAACAATTAATGGACAAATCATGAGTAGCTGACAATGAAAAATATTTGTATTTTGATCATCTGAACCACACAGACTCTAATACACACCTTTTGATATCAAAGACAGTGGAATTATTAAATCAAAATGTCAAAAAAATAATAAATAATGTCAGATTTTTATTAATAACAGACTTTCATAGTGTGTTATATCTGTAAATATTTTCTATTCATAAACACTCAGTCACCATATTGCAAGCAAGTTATTTGCAGCGCTAGTGAAACATTTGAGATAAACCTCGATATCATGACCCATGTAAAGAGATTCAGATCAAACCGTGAGAAAACTGCATTATTATATGCCTATACTGTATGCGTATATCCATAGAAAGCACAGGATGTCACATATTCAGATGAGTTCGAGTAACCGTAAATACAGAGGCTAATGCATATGTCTGTGTGTGTCCAGGAAGCGTTTGAGTCATCCTGGCCTTTGCGCGTCCATTTCTGATAAATCACAGAGTGCAGTACATTTTGATGATAGGCTTTCAGAGAGCAGAGGGCCCTCTCAAAGACAGCCTGCCAAGTGCAAGGTCCTGGGAGGAAATACAGCCACACACCTCACATGATGGATCATAAAATACAGGTATAGGCTCAGACGTAGACAGGAGAGAACATCTGCCACCTGCACAATAAAGCAGACTATCAATAAATACAAATAGGTAGTTCAAATTTGTGTATTTTTAATTCAAAGGTGCATTATGTAACTTTTCTGGTGGGGGGTCTGTCAAATACTCAAATTAGTGCTGTCATGCGATTAAAAAAATTGAGAGATTAATTAATTATGATCTGTAATTAATTAATCTAATTAATCTCATTTTAATCTCACCTAAAAATTGCTGAGAAAAGCCTTCAATTTGAGGTATTTTCATTTAAATTCATTATTACATTATTGTGGCAGATCAAAAGACTGATATAGATTAAAAAAAGTGACTTTATAAAGTCATTTATTGTTTAACAAATCTCTCCAAATTGGCTGTTGAGCCCAAGTCTCCATGAATAAGAAACTGTTTGCTGTAAAGTAGCAAAGACGAGGAAATCTGAACATAATAACTTTTGTCTACTTAAAGACAATAAAAAGTCCAGTCTTTCCTTAACCATATTAAAAATATTATTGATAGAGAAATGCTTTATATATGAGATCACTGGTTTTAGTCCTTGTTTTAGTCCTGGTTTAGACCTACTTTAGTCCTACTTTAGTCCTAGTTTAGTCCTGGAATGGATTAATCCTGTTTTAGTCCTGGTGTTAGTTCTGGTTTAGTCCTGGTTTAGACCTGGTTTTAGTTCTGGTTTAGTTCTGGTTTAGTCCTGGTTTAGTCCTGGTTTAGTCCTGGTTTAGTCCTGGTTTAGTCCTGATTTTAGTTCTGGTTTTAGTTCTGGTTTTAGTTCTGGTTTTAGTTCTGGTTTTTAGTTCCTGGTTTAGACCTGGTTTTAGTTCTGGTTCTAGTCCTGGTTTAGTCCTGGTTTAGTCCTGGACTGGATTAGTCCTGGTTTTAGTCTTGGTGTTAGTTCTGGTTTAGAGGCACACAGGAGGAAGCGCGGGTTTACGCAGCGTAAGCGAGAAAACACGATCCACACGCGGCTCACGGGAGCACGTCGGTGTCCACGCAGTAACTACGGAAGGAAACGTGGTCCGCGCGTTCTCAGGTTAATGACGATGATGAAGGTGTGTGTTGGTTTGTGTGTGTTTGTGTGTATTTGTGTTTGTGTGTATTTGTGTGTGTTTGTGTGCGTGTCCCCTCATGTGGCAGGTCACTATAGGACAGTAGTGCAGACATCATGAGCCTATGCAGGTTGTTTTCACCAGTGACATTTAAGTTGTAGGCGATATTATATTTGTTATTTTCTTTTATATTTCACGTCGGGAGAATAATTTCCAAGACACGAATGGGTTTTTACCTGTGCACTGCTGCCTCTGTTCTACTGGCTCTTCGACCTCGTCCATTGTGCCGCCAACGTTAACATGACGTTTACATCGCTCTTACTGCGCGTGTTTTGTGCGGGTTTCCGGCAATGAGTGGAATTACCGAAATAAAAAAGTGTATAAATGTGTTTTGTGTGTGTGTGTGTGTTGTTGTCCCAACAACACATAAAAAAACAGGTTTTATAATAAAGCAACTCGCATTCAGAAACAGTAAAGTTAGAGATTAAAAATGAGATTAACGCGATTAAAAAACATAACGCGCTAAATATGACTGTAATTAATTAATCGCAATTAACGTGATAATTTGACACCCCTAACTCAAATACCTTCATGCAGATGTTTTTGCTTTGTCTGAAATGTTTCACAGTATGGTATTAAACCTATAATCTAATACAGTGGAACATTCTAGGCAGAGCAATGACATATCAATAGAAACAAGCAGGTGACGGACCCCCAACCTAAAAGTTACATACTGCACTTTTAAATATTCCATGCATCTGTGCACTTTTAGTCTTTTTGTTAAACTCTTTTAGATACATTTTTTTTTTTTTTTTTTTTCAGTTTTTATTAGGAATGCGCCGATACTGACACTAGCATCGAATATCTGCACTGATATTGAAAACATAGGGTATCAGTTCCATGATATCAGTTAAGACAATATCCTGGTCCAATATCCTTGTAAATAGTCTTATTACATACATTTAATCTCACTGTGTTTGAACTTTTAGTTATACATGTAACAATAACCAAAATATCCTGATATCCTATCGTCAAAGTTCTCACAATAATATCGTTGGCCATTACAATATATCAAATTACAACTCTCTTTGCTTAAATTATGAGTTATGGTGCAGCAATAAAAAAAAAAACAAGACAAAGGGAACTACATAAACCATGATCCTTTGCTCCATTTCAGTGCTGACTACATGAAGAAAAAACTGTTCTAAACACTTTCAAGTCTTAGTTCTTTAGATAAAATCTTGTCAAGGAATTTTAAGAAGAAAAGTAGCATATTAACAGTTTTGTTAGCCTTTACAAAATATTGCACTAAATATCGTACCGTGAGATGTATTTCGTGAAAATATTGTGTAAATATCATAAGAGATTTGGACATTTTTACATCCCTAATCGCGAGCCTCCCCACCATATCGTGAGCTTTCCCATGATATCGCAATAAATATTGTACAGTGAGGTTTATACCGTGACAATATCGTATCGTCAGACCTGGATATCGATACACCCCTACTTCACTGGTATCGGGTAATATTGGGTATCATACTTAAAGCCAAAGTGTTGATATCGGTATTGGTACTGAACAAGATGGATTGGTGCATCCGTAGTTTTGTATGAAGTTTTAGGAAGAAATAATACGCAAATGAATATCCTTTGTATACCTAATGTAACCTCTGCTTATTATCTACTATACAGTTCAATTGTTTAAATTAAAAGGCACTAAAAAGATTACAGCTGTTGCAGATATTAGACACAATATTTACCTCCGCCAAGGAGGTTATGTTTTTGCCGGCGTTTGTCTGTTTGTTTGTTTGTTTGTCTGTTAGCAACATAACTCAAAAAGTTATGGACCGATTTTGATGAAATTTTCAGGATTTGTTGGAAATGTGAAAAGGAAGAACTGATTTCATTTTGGGGGTGATCCGGAAGAAATCCTGGATTCTGGATCACTTTGAAATTTTAGTTAACATTGTGGTAAATGGGGCCAAAAAAAATTATTGACCAAACCCCATGAAATTAGACTCAGGGATGGACAATGGGATCCTCTTTCATATTCCAAAGGCTGATCCGGATCTGATCCAGAAGACTGATTTTATCGCAATTTATATAAAAAATGAGGGTAGTCCTTGGCGGAGGTCTGCGCTCTCTGAGTGCTTTTCTAGTTTTACTGTATGGGTAGATGAAGGAGACATAGTCAGCAGCAATACAGGATGTCAGATTATCATCAACATCATTCACACGTACACATAACCACACACAAACATTTCCTGTCTAACCTCTCCAACTGAGTCAAGATGATGCTGATAAAGTTGTGTGTATTAAAATCGCACATTAAAGTGTACTGAGTCTTTACCTTGGAGCAAAGAGTCATTTCCAGTGTACTTAGCATGTCTAATCTTGAGTGACCCCTGGACACTTACTGCTAAACAGGGCCTGTCATTAGCAGCTTATTGGAGCACCACTATGAAAGCTACCCTTCCTTAAGCAGCTCAGAGCACCACTGCTCGTATAGACACAACAACAAGAGAAGACACAAGTTTAAAGCTGCACTGCGTAACATTTCTAATGGAGTGTCCGCCAGCAGCTTGTCTTCATGGAAATGTTATTGCTTTGTCTAGAATGCACCACAGTATAGATTAAACCCATCTATCACAAGGAAGACAAGCAGGTTACAGCACTACGCTACATTATAATTCAAATCTGTGGAGAGTTGTCCCTATTCACAGAAGGAATTATTGTGTTTTTGAGAAATAGAGACACCCATAACGAATAAATGCTCTAGATGGATATGTTTAATGTGATACCATGGAACATTCCAGACAAAGCGACAACATCTCCATGGAGAAAAGCATTTGACATTTGACTCTCCACCAGAGAAGTTACGCAATGCTACACTAAATAACTTCTTGAGTGGAGCGTCAGAAATTAATATGGCATTAAACTTATCTATCTCTAGGGTTGTAAAAAGTAATCCATACTAAAACAAGTATCAAAACTAGATACTCATTTGAGCAGGTATCGATACAAAAAAGCTACATTCACTGGACAGAAATTAATCTTTCCTGAATAGATTTAGAATGATCTTGGGCATTCTAGTCTAGTATATAGTCTTACGGAAATATATATAGTCTTACGGAAATCAGCTGGAAAGTCCCCCTGGCTGGAAGGTCCCCAAGCTGGAAATTCCCCCTGAATTGTACACATTATATATATATATATATATATATATATATATATATATATATATATATATATATATATATATATATATATATATATATATATATATATATATATATAAATAAAATTAGATAGATAGTATTAATTACACACGCAAGTTACAAAATATCTCAACGCATTTGTTCATACATACAAACAAAACATACAAAAATGATGTGGTCTCAAACATACACACATAGAGTAAATACAGCGTGTCAAATTACTTCTCAGGAATCTGCAAAATGGCATAAACCAAACCCGACATTTGGTCTCGCTATATTCACAATTCATTTTATTATGATATAGAATGCTCATTTTTGAACTCAATACATCACAGTGCGTGACATGGCTGACTAAAGGCTGACGAAAATGTCCCCCCTTTACCGGGTACAGCACCTACCCGTGTGCCGCGCAAGAGAAGGGAGCACCCAGAGTGAGGAGGGGGATGTTCCCACCAAGAGAATGGGATGCTCGAACTGGAACTTTCAAGCCAGAGTAACACTCAAAATGGTATTCGGTCTAACACTTGTTCTGATACAGCGCATGGACCACTATGGAACTACCTGTATGACTAAGGGATTACATAGATATAAGGCCACATAGTAATATAAAAGAAAGTACCACAATTTCATGTTGAAAATAGTCCAAGTTATACACAGCGAAATATGTGTGTGTGTATATTCTGATATTTGATTCTCCTGACAAATTTACTGTATTTATTGCTTTTTCAACCAATAATCCCACTGCTTTTAGGTGAATAGTTTAAAAGCCCTTCAAATAAACCATAAATAAATAAAATAAATGAACACCTTTTAAATCTGGAGATGACTATAATTATTGGGGCAGTACATGGGCGCGGAGTGCCCTTGCTCCAGGAGTGAGAGGCACAGCTGGCCCTGATGATTTGGCGTTTGGAAGGCCGAGCTCAGATAACTGCTGCTCTGGTGGGTTAGTGGCCAGCTGAAATTACACCTCCACCTCCTCCTGCCCAGCCTCATACTGTAATCATGTACAGTATGGAGCGCGCACAGAAATCAGCTCAGTGGATGGGAAGTTAGAGGGCAGTGACCACCAAACAAGTCAAGAAAACTTTAAAAGGTTAGTATTGGCTTGTAGTGTGGTAGGACAAAGATTGCTTATAGTTTTATTAAAGCACAGATTTTTGCAAAAATGTTTAAGCTTGTTTTCCCAGTTTGGCAATGTTTTAGGTTTAAAATTTCACTTCCTTGTTGGAAATCCTGGCACCACACTGGGGACTTCCATGACTGTTACCTAGCAAAAGTCCTGGTGTACACAGAAATGGTTATCTGACTAATACAAATATAAGTAAACAACTTTGTGCAACTTGTGCTGAACGTTTCGATAGAATTCTCCCTCGTGTGATCAGTGTTATAATCTCACCAAATTAAATCAAAGTTAGAGAATCAAAAAATCTGTCATGCACGTTCACTAGGAATGGGTGATTTATAGGTTCCAGTATTGTGTCAGTGATATCTGAGGGGCTCCACAGAGATATATTTAAATGACATATTTTTAAACAGACTAGTCCATACAAATGGAAATACGAGAGTAGTTGACTAAAAATATGGCTATGGGTTGCACAATTGTATGACAAATTTATATTAAATGTATTATTATTATTATTATTATTATTATTATTAACAAAGAGAAAAAAATATAAATGCTATTATATTTATTGTGATGTTTCCAAATAATTTCCCTTGTTGATCAATAAAGTTTGTCTAAGTCTAAAAATACATTTTGTCATTTTTACCTGTACCTGCTTTTAAACTAGAGAGAAAAATGCCCTTTATGACATGCATCATATAGTGAAAGGTGCTAAATAAGAAATAAAAAAATAAAAAATTTAAAAAATCCAGACACTTGACTCTCTTCTTTTTGTTATTTAACCCAGATCTTGATTCCTCTCATGTTGCATTATGAATAGTAACAAAACACATTAAAGTAGACCAAAGACTGAATTCTTCTTTTTGTGCCCATGTCCTTGTTATGGATTTTAAAATAATATCTGCCAATATATTGTCAAATATCAGTAAATTGCAATATCAACATGCCAAACATCAAATATCTGTGTCAATTACAAATTATAGAAATTATAGAGAAAGAACTGTCAATAACAGACACACCCTGCGTGCCTGAGAGAGTGGCAGCAGGGTCACAGAAGCCCTTGTGGGTCAATAAAGTCTAAGTCTAGAACCAATATAGATGTATACCTATATCTAGCTCTAAGTAAAGACTATGGGTTATATGTGGGGCTTGCTGTGACAGAAAGGGCAACTGGCTTAAAAACCTGTCAAACTCTTTGACCGATTTACTGTGAAAACCAAGCTGCATTAGGGAACATTTTAAATTCTTTTACAAGATTCTTGGGGCAGTTAGAAATGACCATCTGACAACATTGCACCATGCCAAAAACATCAACCAGCTAAGTGAATCTTTTAGCAGCTCAAAAGTCCCTGAGTGCTTCTCCTCCTCACAGGAAAGGAAAACTGCGACTTCCATTGATTGCGAAGTCCCTAGAAACAGCCTATGCTTCAAGTAGCTGTCATACCCCTTAATATTCAATTACAAACTTTTAATATGGCACGACATCTAACCCTGTTCTCGAGATGGGGAGTTTCATCTTGTGTCTAAATCAAAGTGACGTTTCCGAGCAGCCCTGAAATATTGAAAGGTGCTACAGTCAGTGTGCAGCTATTAACCACATAGAGCATAGCACATCTATCTGAATGATTCCTGCGAAATTGTCCTTGGACACTTCTATCACTGCTGTCCCAGAATCTACTTTATTTCTTGTGGTTAATTGGGCACAAACAACACAGCAGTATAAACAAAAGCCTGCGTCATTTATAAACAGCTTGGCCATTGATTAGACTTCTCATAATTCAGTTGGGTTTGCTTGTATCCGCCACACTTTCACACACAAGTGCCTCAATGGGGCCAAAAGAATAAATCTGGGACAGCCCTTTTTACATTAATCATTCAATAAGTAGATTCCAATGCAACATCGTGCACAGTTTTGTAGAAGAGGGTGCACTGTGTAACTTTTTACTTTTTAGGTGGCGGAGCGTCACTTGCTTGTTTTTATAGATATGTCATTGCTTTGCATGAAATGTTCCACAGTATGACATTAAACAGCCCTACTTTACTTCACATTTATTAAATTACTGGTGGTTTCATATCTCAAGAATACCTAAACCCCCCCCCCAAAAAAAAACACGTATTCTGTTGTGAGTTAGGTTGTTTCCTCAGCATATATGACCTGTAACTTGGTCTGGTTTGATCTGTGTGAAGATATATCAGTGTAATGCCATACTGTGAGACATTTGAGACAAAGGAATAACATCTTAATGGAGAAAAGCATGATGATGGATCCTCCACCAGAAAACTTACACAAGTCATGTTAAGTTATGTTAAAATGTTGTTACCTGATCAAAAACAAACCTGGAGTTGGTTTTTGTTTCATTTACACATGTTTGAGTAATCCTTTATTATTAGTCTGTCTGAATATCCAAGCTCAAAATCCTCAAGTTAACAGCTCCCTTTATACCTTTTGTTTAGTAAAGATTGGAAATTCCAGGTCTGAACTCATTCAAATGATTCTACTGAAGGTGTATGGAGTTTAAAAACAGAGTGGAGCACTTTCTGTATGGCCACATAACATCACAAGTTGGGAACAGAGTGTTTTCTGTCTGAGTGAACTCAGCCTAATATGCAGGGTGTGTGTGTTAAACATGCGTGAATGGACAAAACACACCTCCAGGTCTGTTTTAATGCCAAAATAACATTATAATATAGAAAAAAATCCAATATGCTCAATGCCCAAACATGAGTCATTCAACTCAAGTCTGAGTAGTCATTTTCCCCGTAAACTGATTTATTTCCTGCTAGCAAATACAGGAATACAACTTACATCAAATGCATTTCATGGAACAAAATTCTCTACTCACCTTTGTCCATTGAAGTCCTTGTGGTCAGAATCAAGCCCTAACTGTGCTGCCATTGCTGTATAATATGGGCAGCTCTCTTCAACACGAGTATCTCCTACTAACTGCAACACAAACTGGCCGTGCTGACAGAAAAAACTCCAATCAAAAGAGAAGCGTAGAGAAACATGATCACGCGTATTGTGAGATCGGATCTGAAAAGGAGTAGGGAGGAATATTGTTTGGTAGCATCACCAGTCACACCTGTGCTGTCTGAATACAGGAGGTGGACCAGACTACACTTTACAGACAATGAACAGCTGTGGAGACGAAGAGGTGGCAGTAGCCTTATAGAATGGTGATTAAGAGGTGTGGGAAACCCTAGCACGCAGATGTTGTGAGAAACAAAAACAAGAATCTATCCAGAAAGCACCTGAATGTAAATATAAGTGTAAATATGCATGTCGCGTATGCATCTGGCTTCGAAACAAAACAAATGACATTCCCAAGCAGCTGGTGTGAAGAATTTCCATTTGCTAGAAAATAACTTGAAATGATGAAGCTTTGATTTCAATGACCACAATATATATAAGTGTGAATGCTCTTTACAATACAAATGAGTTTTTGCAGCTTCCTGAGGGTGATAAGTAACACTGAGGGGAAACGGCAAACTGGAAATCTTTGGTCATTTCAAATAACTGGCTTAGAGGCACTTGAAAAGATCAACGCATGGCAACCCCTGCTACATCCAAACAACACATTAGCACTTTTGACACTGGTGCGTTAAAAGGCTTTACAAAGAGAAGACTGCAGTTCAGGCCATAATATGTTAAGTGCAATGACAATGAAGTACCCAAATCCAGTTTCCATGTAAGCAGAAATATGCTATTACTAGGGCTGGGTATCATTAAGAAGTGTCTCGATACAGTGCACTTTCAGTTCGATACGATACATTTCAAATTTGCTACGGTTCAGTAAAAATTAAAGCTAAATCATGGCCTAAAAGTCTTTGTTAAACCACTTCTTGTGCCAAGTTCATATGAAACACACACATTTTATTCAATCAAAATGGTGAGAATGTCAAATGTGTCACATAAACGAGTTTCCTTCCTCTAAGCAAGCAGCAAAACTGTAGCTCTGTAACAAATTAGTTTAGTAAAACTTTAGTAAACCAAAAAATACACTTCGATACAGCACCCAACGCAACGTCCTGTATCATCACATTAAACTATACGATATATTGATATTTCAATATTTTTGCACACCCCTAGTTATTACACTGTGCGCAATATCATTTTTTGCTATTATTTATATATTATTTATATATGTGCCCATTTTTGAGGATTTTCTTTTTTTCTATCCAATCCAATGAGCTGAGTTAAGGACTAGTTTTTTATTGTAATAATATCACACACTTTAGCATATAATGTAGTACTATAAACGTGGTTTTCAGCCGTTTGCATGGGGGTGCATTGCTATCGAAGTAGCTTTTTTATAATAACACACAGACACATCATCATAAATGGTCCATAGAACCTGTAGGCTATAGGCTATAAGTAAAGTGCCCCACAATTATTCTATGGGAGAAGTTGCTGAAGGCCTGAGTTTTGAATGCACTGAATGAACTCCAGAGAGCAGAGTGTCTCCATAGACGCATGTGGAGAGGAGAGCATCGCAAACACACAATGCTGCAAAGGGCTATCACGCCGCTTATGTTTATTAATCCATTTCAGCGGAGCACCACAGAACTGGAGACAAATGGCAAAAAACACTGATATTTGGACCTCCTCACTGTGCTAAACCAAGGAATAAAACCTCAAATCTCACCCAACCACCCGCGTGTTAAGGCTACATTAACCAAAAATATGGCATCGTTCATCGCCAGTATTTTTATACTCACGTTCGCGCTCCGTGTCCTGCACAAAGCGCGCATAATGAAAGGAGCACATGCAAAGACTGAATGGAAATCCTGCGCAAAGGCGAACAAAGCCCTTACCTAAAAACTGTGCTGCTCCTCGCGGGATGCTGCTCGTGCCACTGCCGCTGGAGATCGCGCGGCTGCTCGGTGCATTTCGCTCGGTTGCACGCGGAGAAGGCGGACCACGGTGGATCGCCTCGGCACGTACTTCATTGAGGAGATATCCACTACTACGGCGAGGAGAGCAGAGCAAGGGGCTGTGTTGTCTGTCACATTGTTGCTGGCCCTTTTTCTCGCATCCACATCTGAGTTGAAGGGGGCGGAGTCACGAGGGGCTGGGTTACGCGGCGGGGAACTCAGGCTGCTCCTCGTTGGTCAGGAGAGAAGCGAAGAAAGCAAGGACGCACACACGAGTGAAGACAATTATACTTTTAATAGCATCACTTTAGCCTATAACAAGTGGCCATGTTAAACTGCAGCAATTTCCTCTGTGTGTGTGTGTGTGTGTTTGGTAGGGGAACTTCAACATGCCACAGAAATTACATAGGCTATTTCAGAGTCATTTATGTTATATAAAACGTAGCATATAAAATAAAACCACACAAAGAAAGCTACACCAGTGGGTGCTCCTCCATATGATCATCCCTCCTATAGGCTGCCTCGCCAGTTGGTTTCCAGACAGTCCTATAGGCCTACAGGTTTAAGTGCATCAAATCACTCCCATAAAATGCGCGAGCGATTTGTCCTTCCATTTACTACAGTGAGAAAGATCAACTACAATTCATTAAGCTCCCCGTTAACTGTGTTAGACAGCAGGTCTAAAAGAGTCATTTGCTCACGTCAAATTAAAGTGGTCAGTTTTAATTAAGAGGACACTAAGGAGTGATTGAAGCAAAAATAGTATTTCCACTATTCCTCTAGGTTGTGCACGTGGTGTATTGTTTTTACAAGGTCCCTTTGTCAGAGTGGATCATGGGAAAGAATCCACTTTTGTTCTTGGAGTCTAACAGAGGTGGGACCAAGTCATTGTTTTGCAAGTCTCAAGTAAGTCTCAAGTCTCCCAAGTCAAGTCGAGCCTCGTGTCACTGGCCCATAAGTCCAAGTCAAGTCCAGTTCATCAGCTTTGAGCTTCAAGTCATTTCAAGTCTTTAAACCAAAGTACTAAATATAGCTTAGATTTTTGCAATTTATATGAATTTTACACTAAACTGTACTTTAAAAAGTTACGGTATATTTATATTTGAATATTTATAGAGTATAGGAGAGTTGTAGAAATTAATTTTGTTATTTTTCCTTTTTAAATGTCTTGACAAGTGTGTGTGTGAATCATTAGTGTGAATCACTACTGTCAGAACAGAAAGAATTAATATTTAAAAGTGCTTTTCAAGTCTTCTCAGGCCTCAAGTCCGAGTCAAGTCCCAAGTCATTGACCTTTAAGTCCAAGTCGAGTCCCAAGTCTTAGTCCATTTTATCAAGTCAAGTCTCAAGTCATAAAAATAGTGACTCAGGTCTGACTCATGTCCAAGTTATGACTTGCGTGTCCCTACCTCTGGAGTCTAATGTGGATATGTCATTATGAATGGCAGCCTATTGTACAGCTCACTTTTGGTTTGTTCATAGCCCTGAAGCAGAGGGTTTGCCTAAACACATCTTTGATGCACTCTGGTGTGTCCACTGTTAACTTCATGCTTTAAACAACTAAGGGCAAATTTGAACAGAAATGGGGCTCGTTTATGGAAATACTGCAAATCATTAAAACCTCGGACTTTAGACTACTTTTTTTTTTCACATTTTATTGTGTCCGGTTATGTATTTTAGCGTGTGAGTGTGAGTGTGTGTGTGTGTGTGTGTGTGTGTGTGTGCATGTTTGTGTGTATGTGAGTGTGTGTTTGGGTTGTTTGACTATGTGGGGTTGGGGGTGCGGGGGTTGGGTTGGTGGGTGGGTGGTTGGGTGGTTGGAAATGCGGGACTGTTTTTAATCACTGTAAAGCACTTTGTGTTGCATTTTGTATGAAAAGTGCTTTATAAATAAAGTTTGATTTGATTTGATTTGATACTTTCTTCTCTCTTCTTTCTCCCCCTTCCTTAATTTTGTTTTTCATTATTTATTGCTTTTATTTAATTTTTAATAATAAATGGATTTGACACTTATTATTAAGATAGTAGTTTTGAAAATAAGAAAAATGTAAAAAAAAATAAATAAAGTAAAAGAAAAAAAGATGTATGTTTTAACAGTTTGTAAAGGACATACGTCGTTTTATGCATAATGTATGTAGTTTGAATGAGAAACACGTCAGCCTGGGCCGTACAGTGCAGCATGGGGCCACAGTGTAATACAGGTTGGGTTTATGTGCTGCTCTCTTAATTGCCTCATCAGTAAATGTCAACCGTTCAAATGGCCGCAGCATCTAGATTTATTTATTCATTTGTGCACCATCAGACTCCGGCACCGCTGCTGCTGCTGCAATTACTGCTGCACGGACCAATGTGCTGATGAATAATAAATCACAACACAAAGAGATCTAACCAGCTGTCTGCAAAACCCTAAGAGTCAACTCACCCATTTACAGTCCAAATGTTTTATTTAGCCCCGACTAAAGGCAGTACCACAGCACAGAGTCTCCAAGGGCTCTGAGGGCTGGGCCAGCTTTATCCATAAAATTGCAGCACAGGTATGAACTGAAACAAGCACACAGCTCACACGCCCTTTGACCCGGTTAAAACGGTACAGAAACCTATGAATGTGATGATACCATTATTTTTATTTCAGGCAGTAAATGCTCTAATGCTCTATTCATTCAACTACAGTGACCGAATAGCACAATAGCATTATTTTATTTCACTAAAAATATTTGCACCACATATTAGTAACAAGCTATAACACATGTTTACTGAAAAATCATATAATACACTTAGAAGAAAAATAATTTCTTGGTTTAATGAATGCTTCAGGAGGATTGAGACATGTATTTGATTTGGCCTATTCTTCCACTAAACATGTTTTTGGTCTCTTTACAGGTACCTCTGCTTTAAACCTCACAGTCTGGTTTTGTGGCTCCAGGTGTGTGTCACTCAACTCCACTTCATCATACAGGCATCTCTCAGTAGCCAGGGTATTTACATGAACCAGGTGCACCAAACCACCAAGCGGAGGTCATTACTTTAAAATAATATGGCTCAAATTGAAGTATAAAGTAGCACTTCAATGCAGGAAAATGTGATTTTAAGAGTAATATTTCTAGATTTATAGTTTAAAGTTAATGTAATTGGAAGGACAAAAACAATAAACTATGCAAAAATCTGGTGTTTTCAGAAGACACATAAAAAGGAAAACTAAATCATACATTAAGCAGGGGTGTGAGACATAAAAATGTTCAAATCATTTACTATTCAGATAAGTGATAGTAAAAAAACATATGGGAGTAAAAGTGTAGCATTTGAAAAGCGCCTCAGAGAAGTAGCCTGCAATTTTATTTAGAAATAAATGAGGACTGTAAACATGATTTATAAATGCATTGTTTTTGAAATATAAGTCTTTGTATACACGGTGAGGCAATTAAAGTTCCTATGTTACACAAAACTGACTCTTGTGAGCTTTAAGCCATGTGATTTGCTGTTATCTCATCAAATGTACCTGGAGTTGTGTTTTGTTTCATTCACATGTTTGAGTAACTCTTTATTATTAGTCTGCCCACATCTCTAAAGCTCAAAATGCGCTGCTTCAACTTGTAATGTCATGTAGTGGTAGTTTTTAAATTAACAGCTCCTTTTATGTTTTGTTTAGTAGCGTTTGGCATATTTGAGGGCTGAAAGTATCAAAATGATTCTAGCAAACATGGAATTTAAAAACACAATGAAGCACTTCCTGTATTACTGCATGACATAACAAGGTGGAACAGAGTAGTTTCCGTTTGAGCAAAGAATTCAGTCTAAATATGCAGGGTTTATGTGTTGTAACATGTCTGAATGAAACAAAACACAACTCCAGGTGAGTTTGTGATCAGGAAATAGCGTAACATAGGTCCTTTAAAGAACAGATTTCGCATTAATAATCCACATATAATTTAATAAGATATCAGATTTAACACTATTGCATGCTTTGATTTAATCTATAATTCAAAGTGATCGTTTATATACATTTATTGTCAATTAGTATTAGTAGCTACATTTTCAGTATGTAAACTACTTATATTTGCTGAAAATGTCAATGGTGAAAATCAAGGTCATGGTACACAAACACCAGCTACCACCTTGTGTAAGAAAAAAAAAGACAAATAATGTAACAGCAATAGCAGAAGCAAAATAAAAACAAAAGAAAATCATATTTGTCTGTTGGGAGAAAGAATCAAGCTTGGCCAAAATCACTGTGATATTATAAAATAGAATATACTGTCGAGTTGGATGCAGCCAAATGTCTCTGTTGTCTATTTTTGAATGACATAAATTATTCTCATTCAAAACTTCCAAAAATATGTTAAATTGAGTTGAACAAACAAACCAAAATATATAGGCAGCTTGTAGGGTATAAACAGACATTAAAAAAAAAAAAGCGAAAGACACAGTCCCCTATGAACATATTGTGCTTTCATGTTTTAATTGTCGGTCTGAGGAACATTTCTCAGCAGTTTGGATCCAACATATAGAAGTTACGGTGTATATTTGAAATCCTGCGCCTCCAGTCTTTTGTTTACTTCCTCATCTCTCCTCCCATTATTACTACCTGCGTAACCATCAGTGCAGTCATAACACTGTGATGGGCATGAATCAACACAGCAACATCTGTCCCTCCTGCTCGCTCCCAAACACTTTGTTGTTCCTTGCTGTCTAATTGTGGCCATTACAAAGATGCCGGAGCGTAACGGTTTCCATGGCAACACACCGACAGGCCCGGGTGCCAAATAACTCGGTCATTTCATGCCATCTGCTTCTCCTGATCACAATATCTGGAGCGGTGATGGCGAATTATGTGAGGTAACATGTTGTTCAGAGGCAGGTTGATTAATAGGGACACAATGGTAAACAGGTATGTGCTCAGAGATAAGAGACAGCGCAGATCTAATCATGAGAGCAAAGAGGAGACGTCTGTATACGCCCAAAAACTCCAGTACAGACATAGAGAAACCAATGAATAGGTGTGGTAATTATTCAGAATTAATGAGGTATTATATTCATCCTGCATGTGTCTGGTGTTGTTGCTACTGTATAAAGAAGTGGACTAAGGGAGTGTGACGTCACCCATAGAGTTCATCTCCAGTCAAATGAAGCTCACGATGCTCGCAGTTATAGGAGCAAATTTGGTGCCGAGATCCATATTAGGAATTTATTTACGGACAAAATAGCAAAATAAAAACACCAGGATCATGTAGAGTTGTAGGTTATGTAGGTTAATACAAACATTTTAAGACCAAAATGATGAGGTTCACTGTAGCAATGCAATGTCGATGAAGCCAGAAGCACGCCCAGGCAGACTTCCTATCTACTAGTGGGTTAGCTATGCCCAGTCTATGGTTGATCTCTATACTATGGGTTTATGGAACAGGGTAATCTACATTCAGTTTCTCAGTTTTATTGATTTTGTGAATTTTGATGGGTTAAGAAAAAAAAGAGTTAGTTATAAGGACAGTTACATTCGTCCTTAAGATTAGTTGCGCCATAATTTCATTATTTATTTTTTTACAGTTTTATGAATATCTATAATCTATAATTCAAAGAGATCTTTGGTTTAAATTATAATGTCAGTTAACATTTTCTACATTTTCAGTGTGTAAATTATTTATATTTAATGAAAATGTCAGTGGTGAAAATCTAAATCATGGTACACAAACACAAGCTTCAAAAAAATCGAATCAATCTAACAGCAATAGCAGAAGAAAAAGAAAGAAAAGTGATATTTACCTGTTGGGAGAAAGAATTAAGCAAGGCCAAAATCACTGATATAAAATATAGAGTTCCATGAAGCCAAATGTCTGTATTTTTGATATAGGCCACTTGTAGGCTATAGACAGACACAAATTGAGAGCATGTTGTGGGCTACATTCTTGGCATGTTCCTCTTTAAAATGAATCTTCTCTATTGTTTCTTCACAGACAATGGCAGCCTCAGCAGCAGCAGCAAAGGGGAAGAAGATTCACACTTTAGTGACAGGCACAGACACGAGCCCCCATCATTTCCTGAGGTGTTTCCACGGTGACCTCTGCTTCCTGCTCTTTGTTTCCAAGAATCCACATATCAGCCAATAACATCAAGAAAAAACAGTCTACCAGTCTACATTCCTGCCCTCATCTATGTTCATGAGCTTTGGGTAATAACCGAAAGGACAAAACTGAGGATGCTAGCGGCCTAAATGAATTTCCTCCGCAGGGTGGCTGGGCACTCCTTTAGAGATAAAGTAAGGAGGTCAGCCACACGGGAGGTGCTTGGAGTAGAGCTGCTGCTCCTCCACCTTGAGGAGTCAGCTGAGGCTAGGGCATCTATTCTGGACCAGGACAGGCTGTGGACTATGTCACTTGGCTGGATTGGAAACGCCTTGGAGTTCCCCCTAGAGAAGCTGTGAGAAGTCCGGACCCAGGGTGAAGGAAGTTTAGGAGTCCCTGCTCAACTTGGCCCCAGATAAGCAGAAGAACATGAATGGATGGCATTTTGTTACTGCACCTATGTAAAAAAAAAACAAAAAAAAAAGCCGGGAGAACATAATGCCAACACTGAATGTATTTGATGGAGGATTTCTGTGGTACAGGTGTTAGACTAACAAATTTCACATGAAGACACTAGGCGTGTCACCTTACTCTATTTATAGACATTGTTGATAGAATGATTTAATCCTTTCACCGGAAATGTTATCATTCAAAACTGCAATTACCCGCCCATAAAACTAAGGTAAAGGACAGCTAAATAATAGGTGTTAACTCATAACTCAAATGCAATCAAACACTACATCATCAAAAATGTTTCTGTCATTAGACCAATTGCAATGATTACTGCAACTACAAGCAGTCTTTCTGCAATTGTAATGACGGCAGTTAATTATATTGTTACACTAACCTTTTATGAAGTCTGGATAAAGTGTTGTAAACCGTAAACAGATGTGGACAGGCGGATGTAGCTCTGACAGGTATAGCTCTGACGGTTGCTGCTGCTCACCGACCTGGATTAAAAATAAACAAACAAATGGCACCATGCAGCCACTTCTATGTCGCACAAGTACATCAGCTTAAGCCATTTCACCCATGATAAAGTGCAACTAGAATGAGCATTTTCAGAATAATAACCCTCCTCTTTTGTATGCATGAGAGAAGTTTTCAGCAGTCTATCGGGAGACTGTGGTCGCACTATCCCCTGTCACTTGCAGCTGTACTCATTTGTGCCTCTTTCTCTGAGCACTATAAGACCCCAGGAGGTTTGTTTGCGATTTCCCAGCTCTAAATGTGTCACTGCTTGGGCTATGGCAGTGCTATGCTTTTCTCACAGTCCACCATCATCTCCTTTCAGTTGCCTGGATTGTTTTTCTTGCTATTTCCTGCTCAGTCTTTGCACTTTTCAGAACTAGTAATTAGTCTCCCCTCTGCTTGTTTGACAGTGTCAGAGCCCATTTTCACCCAAGACACACAAGTAAAAATTAGAGTCAGCTGTTGTTGCTTCCAACTTGAGTCCCCAGCATCAAAAGCAGACCAAAGAAAACATGGCATAATAGGTACTCAGTTGGCTGCGATCCAGACTTACGTGATTCATATTGTACGCAACTTTCTTTCCTACCTGTATGCCTGTCAGGATAATAACTATATCTACTTATCATTCAGTAGCTTGAACTATATATTTTTGTGGTCAGTGCTTATCGTGTGTACATTTTCTTAGTATCACTGGGAAATTTTGGATTATTTTTAGCTACATGATAAGATCTGAGCTGTAAATGGTTATATGAATCACTCAGTAGAAATGCAAACTAAAAACTAACCCAGCTCATGTTTTTTTAACAATACTGCAGATTTAGAATATTTTTTTGTGGTTTAAATCTTCTTAAATTGGCATAAATTTGTTTCAGTGTTATTGTTTATCGTTTATATTTACTTCAGCAATATATCTCACTTGAAAAAGTATTATCATGACAGCCCTACTTGCCAATATTTTTTATTTTTTATTAGTCTCACTAGTTCTAATAGTTGTAGTTGCAGAATGTTTTGTTTGTTGTGTTTTGTTTCATCTACACATGTTTCAATAATCCTTTATTATCAGTCTGTCTACATTTCTAAAGCTCAAAATGCTCTGATCCACCTTGTTATGTCATGAAGCAGTGGTTTTAAAGTTAACAGCTACCTTTTACCTTTTGTTGGATAGAGATGGGCAATTCCAGGGCTGAAATCATCCAAATGATTCTAATGAAGTTGCATGGAGTATTAAAACACAATGGAGCACCGCATGATGTCACAAAATGGAACAGGGTGTTTTCTGTTTGAGAAAAGAACCTAAATATGCAGGATTTGTGTGTTAAACATGTGTGAATGAAACAAAACACAACTCCAGGGATGTTTGTGACACAGAAACAACATAACAACATAGATCAGAAAGTAGCTTATGAACCCTTTAATGAAACTGATCAGATATATGTTGGCCTCAAACCAACAAACATAAGCATTAAATGGATAAGTAATAATAATCAAACGTTATTTTGTAAAACTTGTACCAGTTTTCTGAACACTAGCTGGACACTGTGCTCTTTAGAAACTGCTGGCACAAAATTGTCATGTTCCATTCTAACAATCGTCATTCTAACGTTGCCAGATAGGGTCGGTGCCTTGGCAGACGTCTCTCACTGCTTGGTAATCCTTTCTTTATCAAGGTCATGCAGACTTTTTGGAATGACATCGCTCATCACCAGCTTTTCTTATCCAAAAATCTCTGACACCTGGGTTTGTCCTGATCTGAGCATGTCTAGAGATGGCTAATGTTTAGTCAGACCTCTATAGTGTTAGTAATACAGCCTATGAAAACACAACACATCTGTAATTTCGTAAGAGATTCTATCAATCACAATTTTGCCCTTTTAACACCTTTTCATTTGAAGCTCTAAGAAAGTATCCTCTGTCTGCCTCCTCTTTTGATCCTGCTTTTTAACTTTCTGCTCAGTCTTCTCTTTGTAATCTCTCAGTATCTGACTGATGTAAGCCGGATGTAATACCTTTAATCATTACGTTCACGTCGATAAGATAAGCCCTCTCTTCCAGCATCGCCTGAGAATCATTGTTCTAAGTATTGTTGTGAGACTGTGGGAACTAATATTTGCTTCAATTAACTCTCAAAGCACACAGGCAGTTTGCTCTATCTTCTTTTTTACTTAACAGTGCATTGTGTAACTTTTCTGGTGGATGGGGCTGTCAAATGTTTTTCTCTATGGAAATGTTAATAGTTTCTCTGGAAGGTTGCACGGTATGGTATTAGATCAGATCTATGGAGAGGCAATCCAGCACAATGTCACAATGCCTGTTGTTCTAGGTGTTTTTGAGCGATAAATCTGCCTTTAATTTAATAAATGTAAAGTACAGCTGTTTAACATTCCAAACAGGCCAAAACAAGCAAGGACAGACCCAAACAAAAAAAGTTACATAGTGCACCTTTAAAATGAGCAGTTCATCTGAGACGCTAGAACAGACATACGTACATATATAGACTAGTATAAATACACCTCTAAGCGGGCATCCTCTGTGTCTGCTTGTCCATTATATCACATAGCATCTGCCTTGGAACTGGGTTGTTTCCATGGCGACTGTGTATTTGACGGACAGATCTGTGTGTGATGACCGGAGTCTCTGGCGCCTGCTGTCATGCTCGGAAACAAGCAGCTAATCATCGTGGAGTGTGTCTATGTACATCTATGCTCTTTTGTCCATGTACAGACTGAAATGCAAGTGGGAAGGTCTTATTCCAGACGCACAGAAACAACCAGTCTTCGCACCCCACATTGGAGAGGACTACTTTTAGACGCACACCTACATCACAATGTTACAGCCAAATTCTGCCCACCCACAGCACACACAGGCACAACACTGGAAATGGAACTCGCATGAGCAACCTGGCATGCCTCGGGAGATAGAAAACAAACAAACAAAATCAAATAAATGGCAGAAAGATGACAGTCCGAATGCAGCACAAGCAAGATTTTTGTTATTTTCCACATTATAGCTACAGGACAGCTGTACTGACCTTGGAGTTACTCAGTGTCAAAAGTACATTTTGCTAGAAAGCCATGGTCTGAGTCAACAAAAATTCTAACATCTTCTATATCAGTACTGCTGTACTGAGGATAGAGCATTTTAAAATGCAGTCTTATTTTCTATTCTAACTCAAAAGAGATGCATTAATATATAAAGTGTTCTCTAAATAACACTGTGCTAGAGTCACTTTGTTTTCTTTAAATTGCAGCTGATATAAAGGAGTTGTTTGTTTATCCATAGCCGAAATACATGAGTTAAGGCATTCAATAGAATATATAATGCATAAAAACAAATATGCACATTGGTCACAAATAAAAGATTTAAGAAAGGGTGATCTTTGCATAGACAAATGAGCCTCCAAGATGTTTTGATTGTCAAGCATCAAGTGCTGATTCAAAGGACGCAAAAGGCAAATGACCTGTATCGTCCTGCATTTACTGTAAACACAAGTGTCAGTAAACAAGAGCAGCTTCACCATAGGGCAACTGTTGGCAGGATTGTGGTTTCAGACCATGCTGTGTAATTTTACTTGAGCTTGCTTGGGCTTTGAACGCCTCTTTCCCAAACTGGCCAGACTCCACATCAGATATAATGAGGGAACATGGAAGCCAAACTAAAGGTTTGAAATGGTAATGAGAAAGGCTCCCTGCGACTCAGACAGAAGGACTGATTTAGCACAGAGCAATTAAACATTGGACGACAGTCCACGTTTGGAGATGTCTTATATTTAGCTCTAGTGCCCAGCAGAAAGAATGAGGCGCATGCGATACAGCTTTAGTCATTATTTCCACATAATATGTAGAACTGCTGTGTATAAAATGGTGTTCACTTGAAAGTGACTACTGCTCTGGATTACTGTATGAAAATGGCCTTTTACTTCTTATGTAGAACAATGGAGGTTCATTATGCATCTGATCACAAATTCAACTCAGAAATGTGGAAAAATGGGGCCATCCACATGAATGTAAAGGATGCATTTTTCCTTCTCACTGATCAAAATGCTTATTGTGCTGCCATTTTGTCACATATATTTCTTACTTTGTGGAACACACAGTGTTTCTGTCCTTCAGCAAACTCTTGAGCTGTGAAGTCTCGTCTCTAAGCAAAGTCCTGTGGATCAATACCCATCAGGGCCAGGCCTCCCTTTAACACCAGTCCAAGAATCCTTCACTAACTCCAAAAGGGTCATTCACACCATTCACTCTCAACTGTGAACCATTCATTTCAAAGCTTTTCTAATTGAGATTCTCAGAACTAATGGAGCACATTAAAGTGGAAATCCTGCACAGATGATTAGCACACACACTATTATTGCTCATAAGTATTGATGCATTGTCTTAGCCAAGTGACTCATTGTCTGACTGTGGAGACTGGGGGCAAATCAGTTCAGCAAGTAAACTTTTTTTGTATATTTCATCCACTTTTGTTTATTTATTTATTTTTTTATTATTATTTATTTGTTTTTGCCTGGGATGTTCCATGCATGATATGGTATTAAACCTATCAATCTCCATGGAGACAAGCAAGTGACCAAGTTACAGGCCAGATCTATAGAGAGGCAATCTCACTCACAGTTTGGTTTTCTATTATTTTTAATTGCATAGCCACCTGTACTGACTATTTGACATAGATTTAAATATTTTTTTTTAAAGTTAAATTTACCGTTTACCATAGTGCACCTTTAAAAACTGGTGAAAAGGTAGCAAATGCTAAACATGAAAGAAGTTAGAAGTAGCTTGTCCTGTCCTGTTTTTCCCCATATGACCTCTTGTATATAGCTAAGATATATTTGTATTTCTCTATTTCTCTATTTTACTTTTACCTGTACATATTATATAATTATATAATTATATAATTATGCCTTATTTGACACCAGTCTTTTGCAATTTTTGCTACATATTTCGAAAGTATTACCTTTTATATTTTTGCTTGTTGTTATTATAATATATCATGATATGTGAGCCACTGTGTCCAAATAATTTCCCTTGTAGATCAATAAAGTTTATCTACGTCTTAGAAAGGAGCAAGAGAGGCAATAGAATCATAGCACAATTACTTTTGGTCCTGAACAACACTGAAATGCATTAATCCTCCTCCTAATTAATCCTATGTCTTTTGGATGCTGTCTTGAAAGATAAAAAAAAATATATACAAGCATAAAACAATTTGTACTTGCCATATGGTTTTGCATTATTCAACCCCCTTTAGCTGCAGTCTAGAGCCTTAAAATATTAATCCTTTTGCATTCCTGACTAAAGAAGTGGCTCCACACTTTTTCAACTTCAGATCCTCGGGCAAATCTACTTCATCCTGATTTAATTTCAGTCTTTGGTGTAAAAAAGTACTGACATTTGAAGATACTCCCCCCCAAACCCCAAAAAGCTGTGAATCGGCATGACTGAGCTGTTTATTCCCGACATCCCTTGGGCTTCCCGTGGTTGGCCCCGAGGGTACCATTAGAGACAGTAAATAAGGAAGTCTTTCTGCGTACTCATCCAACTGTGACAACTAGTTAGAGTAGAGGGGGGTGCACTGGTCATCACAGCCCATTCACTGCTTTGTACATTTGGTGTAGACTTGGCACAAAGCTTCTAAAAGGTCACCACAACGCTAGATAACATTTATACAGCTATCTCATGCTCGGCTGGACCACTTTAGCTCCACAGAGAAGATCGCGGTCATAAATTAGATCTGGTCTGAAAAGAGCCAGCAGGGAAAGACAAAAGCAATGGACACGAGGAAGCTTTAAACTGCCAGATGTTGTTTCTCACTGTTTGTTTTGAACTTTTGTGGATCATTTAGGATCTTTAGTAGATTAGTTTTACTGTTAATGTTAATAAGATGTTTGTTTTAGATTAGGTATAATTAAGCACTAACCTTTTCAAACTGATTTTATGTATGATTTTCAAAGGTCCTGTTTGGCAGTGGCACAAGCTCTTTCTATTTACTTTCTCATAGCATCTACAAAGAAATAATTTGAACTAGGCTAACATCCTGCTTACTTCTGGGTATCTCTGCTGTCAAATAGCCCAAACAAACATAAAAGTCTACCCAACATAAACAAAGAAATTAATTTACCTCCTCCATGAAGTACAGAAACTAAAGAAACATCACGTTGCATTTGTAGGTTATCTGGAGTCAGGCTGGTGAGTCAGATAAGAGATAGACATGTTTTATGCCACACAGTGCAGCAGCTCAGACAATCCATCCAAGGTGATGTGTCTACCACCAGGCCAATTCTGAGTCAGGTCTGTGGATGTTAGAAGGGGCATAAAGTGGTCACTACCACCCTAGTACCTGACATTGTTATATTCTTAGTAGTGTAAATGATTCATGCTCTGTGTTTTTGGAGGGGACATAAGGACGGAGGTTAGACTTAAATGGGCAGCAGAGTGGTCTGTGTGTGAGCTGAAGAAAGAGCAGTGAGGGGGCTCTAACATGACCGCCTTTTAAACGTAAACAGACTCAAAAGCCCAGGACATAAGAGCAGGAGCTACACTAGTTCAGAAAAGCATTATTGTGTAAAAGCCATTTGCAATATAACTACACTGTAAAATTGAAAATGTTTCTGATCTCATCGTTTTTCGATGCATGTTTTCTGTGTTTTTTGCAGTGGCGGAATAAATACAAAATTTTGTCAGTTAAGTAAAAGCACATATACCAGAGCAAAAATATTTATGTAACAGTAAAGTAAAGTAAAAGTATTAAAGAATCCTTTTAAAAAATGTACTTTAAAGTAAAAAGTAAAAATATTTCAGGCAGATTTTAAGATCTAAACTTCAAATATAGTGTTTGAAGTGACTGAAATGATCCAAATTATTCTAGAGAAGGTGTACTGAGTTTAAAAACACAGTGGAGCAATTTATGGCAAGCCGTTTTAACATTTAAACGCTAAGTCTGACTATCAGCAATTAAGGTTCTAGATATCAACAACAAAATTATGCCTAGTCGGAAGACTAGGCATATTTTGACTAGATGAAAGGATTTGACTAGGCAAAATGGAATTACAGATATCTGCAATTACGTCATTGGAAATGATATTCAACTTGTCACACATCATAAGTATAGATATCTGACTAGGCAGATTGAAAGTTAAACATATCTCATATGTCATTATGACATCGTGACACAGAAAGCACCATGTTGTCTCAAGTTATTAGCAGTGCACAATACATCCAAAAAGCCATTTGTCTCTAAAGCTTAACAAGTGTTAAAATTAGTTTTTGTTGTTCATATAATTTTCAACAAACGTTTCAGTAGAGTCCATTAACAAAAATACCCTAAGATGCATTTTGGCGATCTTACTGATAAATTAACTTTCCGTTAACAGCTACAGGTGCCATGTGGAAATGCTCAGCTTCCACCTAAAGTGGGATCATTTGCATACAGATATCTGCAATGTCATTTCACCTAGTCAAAACTCCAATTCAGGATGTCTGTAATTATGTTTTAACTAGGCACAATCAAATTTACGGATATCTCCAATTTCAGATATCTCTAATCAAAATTCATTACAATATATCTAAAACTTGATAAGAGATATCTACAACTAAATTATGACTAGTTGTAATTCTAGTTAGAGATATCTACAATGTCATTTTGCAGAGTCAAAACTTAATTTAAGCTATCTGAAATGGAGCATGTAGATATCTTCAACTGAAGTGAAATAAAGATATCTTGAACTTCAGTTATTTCTAGTCAAAATCAAATTGTAGATATCTCAGACTGGAACTGTAGATATCTCTAATTCAGTTGCAGATATCTGTAACTTACAATGTGGATATTCATAACTGAATTGTGGATAGCCGTAATTATGAAACCCATACAAATGAACGGCAAAGGTGACATCATTTACCCTGGGAAGAATGTCATTGTGGAAATCTAAAATGGCAATTACAGATAGAAAGAATGACTTTGCTGATATCCCAAACTTTCTTTTTGTCTCGGCAAAACTAAGTTAGAGATATCTGCAATACATATCCAATTTAGTGTTTAAATATTAAAACAGCTTGCCATAAGCACTTCCTGTATTACCACATGACATCACAAGGTGGAATAGAGTGTTTTCTGTATGAGAGAAAAACTGCATAAATATACAGGATTTATGCAATACCTCCAAGGACCCGAACTCTTGCATGGCATGTTTTATTGATTTCTCTTTGTCATTTTGGCTGAGATGGACCTGACAAGGGCAAAAACAAATAATTATATTTTTATATGATGTAGTTTCTCAAAAAAAAAAAAAGTCCACATATGATATATAAAACTGCAATTTTATGTTTTAATCATTTTGATGGAACACAATAAAATCATAATTAAATAATGATCTGCAAAAACTATTTATCAAGTGCCTGAACAACCCAAAATGTGTTGGACGTGTATGTACACATATGTGAACACCAGGTCTTAGGATGTGTGTGAATGAAACAAAACACAACTCCAGGTATGTTTGTGATGAGTGAAAAATCATTATAACATAGACATAGCTTAATATGGGCCCTTTAAGATGCCAGTGTTATGTCAGTCCCTCAGTTGACCAGGAAGGGTGCATTGACAGAATTAAACCTTTTGCAATGGGACCTATAAATAATTGCTCATGAAGTTGAACTGCTCAGAGAATAGTTGAGGTGTTTGCAGAATCATTAGAACAAAGACATTTGCTGGCACTTTGATCTCACTCTCTCCTCATATCACAGGAGGCACGAACTGTAAAGGTGGAGCTGTGTAAATGAGGAGCTCCAGGCTTTGGTTAAATGCTGTTCAGAGGCGTCCCTTAACATTTCAGTATAGCTCCTCCAGTTTAGCACGCTAGCATCGATCAGACGCACAGCTCAAAGGATCCCCAGGGCTTCCTCTGAGGTTGATGTATGCTGGGTAGAGACAGACACATGAGACTAGAATACTGCACTGTGCTAGCTTCCTTTGCGTTAACCTAATAAAAACAGTGAGAGTCGTGGGATTCGGCAGAGTTCAGACACTTG
Source organism: Boleophthalmus pectinirostris (assembly GCF_026225935.1). Taxonomy (NCBI): domain Eukaryota; kingdom Metazoa; phylum Chordata; class Actinopteri; order Gobiiformes; family Gobiidae; genus Boleophthalmus; species Boleophthalmus pectinirostris. The sequence goes on along the minus strand of NW_026570970.1, from coordinate 18,917,610 downwards.
AAAGAGAAAGTGGATGAAATGAGCGTTCCCCCAAGACTCTTCCCCTCCCTGCCCCTGCTTCTCATGCTCCTGCAGTCAGTGGCAGCACAGAAAATCTCTGGGTAAGCATTATACAGGATTGGAAAACAAGACCTTACGGACAGAGTATCGGCTTTACTGACCCCAGTGAGACGGACAAGTCAATCCAGGGCTGATTTGCATGTCTGTAAAGAAATCATCTGAGCTGGAGAAGAATATTGCGTGACACATTAGGTAATATTAAACTGGCCTCTCATAGATGCAATCGACCCAGTAGGTTTCATAAGAAGAGATAGGAAGCTTCCTGTAGAAAGGATGCAAATCAGCAGAAACTTTGCTTAGTTTTCAAATGCAGAGGAAAGTATCACAAGAACTCACTAAAGTACTAGCATTACACGACTAACATAAACAAATACACTTAAAATTAGGTCACCTTTATACAACAGTCAATAGGCTAATAATAAATACAGACAGGGCAGCTAAAATGTATATAATTAAAGAGGCAAATTTTTGTTGTAATACAGTGAGTTCTTGGGTCTAGTCACTAATAGAAATGATCAGGTTCAGTATTTGTGAAATTACCTTTTAGATCTGGGAGTCTGACATTATTACATTTTAAAGGGACAGTCTGGAATTTTGGACATAAAACCTCATTTCCTAGTGAGCCAGAGTGTTGGAGACGTGTGGAGACACTTTTTTAAATATTCCATCCAGTCCTTGTATTTGCAGAGGTCACTGTTGCTAGGTTAGTGCATGTCAATCAAGCCCTGGGGTTTCAAAATGGCAGCCCATTCAAGTCAATGGGCCGAGCTAAGTGGCACATGAGAAAAAGTTTATGATCTAAAAATCGCCACAAAATCTTTGTGGCATTTTTGAAAGTCATAGGTCCCTGTCAGCCGAACACGAGCTGTTTGTGACTACATTGTGCTCTATGAGAAAAATTCTTTTTCAGCCCAGGGGATTTTTTCTACTGAAGTTCCAGTGAGTGGTCATTATGTCAACTGGAGGGAGCTACAGGCAGCGATAACCTATTAAGTTATTTTAATAGATCCATGATGTCAATGGCCATAGTTATCCTTCCACTAAAAACAGTATTATCCACTCCACAAAGCACCCAAGGCAAATCTATTATTACACCAGACTGTTGATGTAAATGTCTGTGTCGATAGAATAATGTTTGAAGTTTGAAATAAAACTAACCTTACATTGCATAAATTGTCGCATGTTGAAGGACTATTTTCTCAGCAGAAGGGGAATTTTACTTTGCAGGTGCTAGGTGATATCAGTCCACCGCTGCCAAGCTTTCTATCAGAAAATACAACTCGCTGCTGCTGCTCAGACATAAATCCTACAAAATGCAAGGTTGGTTTTACTTCAAATTATTTCATCAACACAGACATTTACATCTACAGTCTGACTTGCTAGATTTGCTTCTGGTGCTTTGTGGAGTGGGTAAGACTGTTTTTAGTGGCAGGATAACTATGGCCATTGACATGCACTAGTCTAGAACCAGCGACCTCTGCAAATACAAGGACTGGATGAAATATTTTAAAAAGTGTCTCCACACATCTCCAACACTCTGGCTAACTAGGAAATGAGGTCCTATGTCCAAAAAAACATGAATACTGATAGGTAAGCCTAAGCGTGTCCCATGCATGGACACAATGGTTATATGTTACTTTGGGTAACATGAAACAGCTTTTATCTTTGGTCACACAAAAGCTTTTCATTGTTACATTTAATAAGTGGTATGGATTTAGTAAGCAGGTAATCTTGCTCTTATATAATTTTTTGCACCATGTACTTTTACTAATTCTTTAATTTTTATTTTGTTCTTATCTCAATAAATAAGTGAGTATATTAGCTGTACTTCTACTGCTGATGTGGTAAAAAAGTGACAAGAATATTCAATGTTGTATTTACATTTTTCAGGCTTATGTGACACTTCTTGGATTTTCCATTTGAAACAACTGCACAGTCTCTTCCTCTGTGACTTCCTGTCTCAAGAGGAACACTGGTATGCTACTTCTATTTTATTTTTCTTTTTTTTCTTTTCAGGCCCCGGAGGTGGTTCAGGGGGCAGATGTGGGAAGTAGAAAGTGGCAAATGTCCAGCGGAGAGAGAGCTGTGATGTATGGGATGATGGGACCAGAGCATGGGGACAAAACAACAGTGATATGAGCAGAGGGGAGGAGGTGACAGACTGAGAGACAGAAGAGGGATGGTGCCATGTGGGGCCCATGTGAAAATGAGAAGTCTGAGTGTGGAAAACAAGTGGTTCTTTTATTGCTTTTACATGTGGTAATACAGTCCCATCATGCATTACCACACATTTGTTAGAGAAGATGTGTTCACTGTCCAGTCAGTTTGAGGCATTGGTGGCGTATACTGCAAATACTACAAATACTGCAAGAAAGAATATTAACGAGCCTATATTGCTGTATTTCCTGAGCTGTTCTGTAATGTTTCCTCATCACAAACAGACCTGGAGTTGTGTTTTGTTTCATTCACACATGTTTAACACACAAACCCTGTTCCTTGTGATGTTCTATGGTAATACAGGAAGTGCTCCACTGTGTTTTTAAACTCCATACACCTTCACAAGAATCATCTGGATGATTTGCGCTCTGGAATTGCCAATCTCGACTGGACTAAAGGTAAAAGGAAGCTGTTAACTTGAAAACTAGCACTACATGACGTCACAAGGTGGAACTGATAATTTTGAGCTTTGGAGATGTAGACAGACTAATAATAAAGATTTACTCAAACATGTGCATGAGACAAAACATAAGACCGGGTCTGTTTTTGAGGAAGTAACATTATAACATGGCTTAAAGATCAGGCTCTACCAACTCAGCTATATTCTCAAATGTCCCATACTCATGAGTTATTGATTCTTTTACAATAGCAACAATACAAAACTAAATATTAGATCCTTTGAATGGTGAAATGTCCTCAAAATGTCACAGATCAACGATGACATAAACTTGTGTGTTTGTGATATACAAACACACTCTGTACTAACCAGTAATATAACCACATGACGGTGCTCTGAAAATCACATGACTTTTTATCAACACTTGCACCAATGAGTTAAAAAATAAATAAATAATAATAATAATAACAAAGCAAATGAATTACAAAGTGATTTGTTCTATAAATGACCAAACTAAAATATAATAGTATGATACTTTACAGCTGGGGATGTGATGCTAACTGTAAGCACTACTCCGTCAGATGTTGTGTTACTCAGGCTGGACTGAATCTGAAAAAGCTGTTTCAGTGGGAACTAAAACAGGTGAGCTCATTTGTGTTGCTCAAAACATTAACTTACAATTACAGTCACAAGCTCAGACTGTCTTAAAAAGTTTTGTGAGTGTTTGCGGATGTGTACATTGTATCACCATGGTAACTGATAAACATTCCATCAATAGAGATAAATGTAGAACACCCTCACTTTTTTGGGTTTTCTCTGTACTAGAGTAAGATTTGGGCTGTTGAAGGTTGAATTCATAACTTAGATGAAAGAGAGAGATACCTTTTTTTTTTGTATTTGTATTGTATATTAATTGTATATTTTTGTATTTGTATTGTATATTGTTTATTGTGAATATGTTTTGGGATGATCCTGCTTTGAGATCATTGTGGCATATTGTCTCAATATTATTAACTTAAAAATTTGTAATTTGTCATGATAGACTTATTTCTGTATTAATCTGAAATGTGCACTGTGGAACTTTTCGCTGTAGAGTTCGTCACCTTCTTGTTTCCATGGATATTTCATTGCTGTGCTTCAAATGTTCCACAGCATGACATTAAACAGATCTACCTTACATTTATTGAATTATGAGTTGGTTTTACAGCACAAAAATATTTACAAAAACAGGCATTCTGAATGGTGCTGGGTCGCCTCTCCACAGATCTGACCAGTAAATTAACCTGGTTCGGTCCCCATAATGATAGAAAAGTTTAATACATATTGTGAAACATCTCAGACAAAACAATAACATCTCCATGGAGAACAGCAGGTGGCAGACCCCCACTAGAAAAGTTACACAATGCACCTTTAATGTGACCTTTGTGATAAAATGAATAAACCAACAGCAACGCCCTTGTTAAAAGCATACACCTAAAAGCAGACTTGTGAGCCCGCTGAGGTTATAATATGGAGGTGTAAAAACGCCTGGGCGAGGCCTGGCAGGAGGCAGTGGCAGTTACATGTGGCAGGTGACAGTGAGTGATGGAGCCAGTCGTGTAGATATGACAGATGAAAAAAGGAGAAGAAGGGGAACGTTTGATAACTTATGACCATCTGCAACCAAGGCGTGATAAATGTCTCCCATTTACAGCGGGAGAGAGAGACTTCCTTCACAAGGGCCTCCCCATGGGCCTGAACCGCCAACGCCATCTTTTGTGTCCTTCTCTCACCTCTGCCTGTCACTGTATCAATCCTAAATCCAACACATTTCACTTTAAGGGCACTTTCATAGCTTTATTGTCCAGGCTCAAATACTGCATAAACTGCCAAACTGACACTTTCATGCAGCTTGGAGGAAGAGCATTCATCAAGTTTTTCTGTAACTCATTCACGGGGGCATCAGTTTTCATATAAAGAACATGTATGGACCGACCAAGATGATTTGTATTCAGGGCCCAAAATTTTGTACCACACCCTTTGTCAATGTGCTTTGTGTTTACAGTATTGTGGACAGGTTTTAGTGGAAAATCAGAGATAGGGGTTGGTATTAGCACGATCCTTTCTTGTATATTCAAACATGTTATGTGCGGGTGGATGTGTGGGTGTGGGTGTGTGTCTGTGTAGTGGTATGATTGTGTGTTAGTTGTTATGGCATTCAGTGAGAAGAAAAACAAAAAGGATTCAAACAAATTGAAAGAAAAACTTATAAAACAACTCACGAGTTACCCTCCTTTGAGAGAAAAATAATAATAGCTGCCTTAGCTTATGTATCACGGCCAAAAAGTTACACTTTCCAGAGTTCAAAAGTTGTTTCTCAGAGTTGCAGATTTTCTTTTCAATCATGGCATAATAAATCCAAGTGATCGCATTTCGTAATCACAGATATAAAAAGCAGTGATCAAGTAAATAAAAGTACTAATAGACTCTAAATTTAGCTGAGAAGTGAGCGTAGCGAAGCGTTGTCTTGAGAATGAGCTGACAATAATAAAAGATGACTTTATAAAGCAGCATACATACACACATTATTAACAGATTGTAATCTTACGGTATCATCTGTGCTTGTCACTGCCTGATCTCGTCATCGTCAAAATAACAGGGCTGGGCCTGGTTAGTACTTGGATGGAAGACTACTCCTGCTCTCTCACCTGTGCTCATGTAACCTGGTTTACCAGAATGAAAAGTGCAGCACTCTTAATCCAGTTGTACACATCAGACTAGAACGACTCTTGCTGAAGGTGATTGGGAAAACACAGAACATTATGACTAATATTTTAATTTGATTGATAATTTGAAGTAGTCAGGCTGGCACCACCTAGTGCCTCCCCTCAATTTCATTTCTCTCCAGCGACTAGGTCAGGAATCAGAATACACTTGACGGTTTGCAAGAACCCCAGAAGTGCGAGTCCGGGCACCAGCCAATCAGCAAAGAGCCATATATTCTGTGATTCCCGAGATCAAGGATTTAAAGCCGCATCAAAAAGAATATTTGATTAATTTTATCAAGGTGAAAGATGTTATTTTCCCCTACAGGATTTGAGAAAAGCTTAATATACCAGTTAGCCCCGTTAGCAGTGCAATACATATGTCACGACCAAATAGCAGCGATTGGTTAAATAAAAAAAGTACCCGCCTACCATCGATCGAACAAATCCTAATGCTCCGAGGTCAGACAGTTTCCATGAAATGAAACCAGCTGATGAATCAGGCTAAATTTGAAGTGGACAAGCCGAAAAATGTAACTTTAGTCAAATCCAGTTGAGAGAAAAAACATAGATATGTCCACAATGCTTCTGCACATTTTTCATAAACAAACTGTCCTTATTTTTGTTTAAAGAGGTTTAAGTACATCTGTTGGCCATGTTTGTTTTGATTAGCTTGGGAGCTTCACATTTGGCTTCCACACAAACCTCAGTGCTGCTCTATGATTGGTTGACCTGCTGCTGGGTGAATTTCAACCTTACAGCAGAAGTATCTCTAAGATGGATTCATTTAAGGGTGCTTGAAACTCACAGAAAATTCTAATTCTTCAAGCTCTCAAATGTGATGTCTTCAAGTGTTCATGAGACACACATGAACACTTGAAAATGCTGAACTAAGCCTAGACGAGCAGAGACAGAATGATGAACTCACTGAAGCCAAAATCCCTTTGAATGAGCTTGGAGTAGAGCCACTGCTCCTGTGCACTGAAAGGATCTAGGAAGTGTGGATGCAAAAGGAGGTTTGGGTATTAGACATTTAGCCCTGTGACTCAGCCTTGGATAGCGCGGCAGAGGATGGATGGACTAAAGTGTTCAACTGTGTGAAACACAAAACAGCTTCTTAAAGTTCTATTTTTCAGAAAGCAGTTTTGCGAACTGCTCACAAAAATCAATACGCAGAGAAAAAGTAGCATCTTTGTTCTTACATCTAATCCAAAAAGCTTTCCTCCACACGAACTGGCAGCTCATTGTCTTGCGTTGTGCTTGTATAATATATTTCCTTGTACATTATTAGTGGCTGCTGTTTGAATAAAATACAACATCAGATAACGTCAAGCGTGCAGTGACTCATCCCGGTGGTTTTTCTGGATGAACGGGTGGCAAGATCTGACAATATATTCCACCGGGCACACATTAATTTTCTCCTCACATGGCCGCCCACTGTAATACAGGTTTGTCGATGTAATACACAGGCCCCATATTGTCCTTGCTGAGATGGATTTGTGCTGAGAATCATAAGTTTGAGTGCAATTGGTGAGAGAGGCAGTAGAGAGGCAGCAGTGGTCCCAAATCAGCTGGATACGCTCCGTGACACTGCCAAATACTTTGTTCAAGGACTACCCACACATTCTCCTCACATGTGTATTATTATGAGGCTATTCATGATCAGTGCTGGAATGTAATGAAGTAAAAGTAGTGATGTACTGTACTACTGTGAAAAATGAAATAGTATCTGTACTTTACTTAAAGGTGCACTGTGAAACATTTATGGTAGAGGGTCCATTACCTGCTGGTCTCCATGTTGTTTTTTTCCTGAATGTTCTACTGTACAGCAGGGGTGTAAAACTCCAATTTATAGAGGGTCAAAATTAAAAACTGGGACTAAATTGTGGGCCAAACGAAATATTTATTGACAAATTTTAACAACACCTACATGTTTACTCTTTTTCGAGATATGCAATGTTAAACCTTTTCTTATTAACATAAATGTTTAATAATAGTTTTCTAAAACACTGAGTCCAGAACAAGCATAATATAAAATAATAACAAAATATTAAATAAATAATGTCTCTGTAGCCTATCTGTAGCCGGCAGGCCAGCTCTAATACATATTTGATATGATCTTGCAGGCCAAATATAATTGTATCAAGGGCCAAATTTGGTCCCGAGCCGGAGTCTGATATGTCTGTTCCACAGTATGGCATTTCATTTAACTAATCTCTATGGAGACAAGCCGGCCAAGTTACAGGTCAGATCTGTGGAACAGTGGGCCCACTCAAAGTAAGAATTCATGTTTTGCAGCAGTTTTGAGAAATAGAAACACTTGTAAATGAATAAAAAGAAAATATATATTTGTTTAAGGCCATACTGTAAAATAAAGTTTGCTCATCAAAAACATACTTGGAGTTGTGTTTTGTTTAACACACAAACCCTGCATACTTAGGCTGAGTTGTTCTCTCAAACAGATAACATTCTGTTCCACTTTGTGATGTCATGTGGTAATACATTAAGTGCTCTACTGCATTTTTAAACCCCATACACCTTCCCTAGAATCATTTGGATAGCTTCAGATCTGCAATTGTCATCTCTACTGAACTAAGGATAAAAATAAAAGTAAATTGAAATCTACCGCTTCATGACATCTCAAGGTGGAACAGAGCATTTTGAGCTTTGGAGATGTAGGCAGCTTTGTAACTGAATATGGAAAGTAGTAACATATTCAGAGTTATTTAACATTTTTGGAGTATGCTGCTATCTACAATGTGTAAAGCAGGAAACAAATAAAATGAAAATGTGTGTCCAAGGCTTTGACTAACAGTATGCAAACAAGACAGGTGCTTTACTTGATTTTCATAGTCTTTCCTGGTGCATTCCGAGTGTAATTATTCACAAGAGTGATTTTAAAAGCACTATTCACATCTTTCAGAGACCAGGGTCGAGTTTGATGGTTAAACTAACAACAGCTAGCATGATAATATAAACTTTCTAATTATTGGACAATAAAATGCCTTCTAATTAGATAGTAGTAAGAACACATGTTTTGCAGTAGTTTTGAGAAACAGAAACACCTGTAAAAGAATAAAAACAAGATATATTTGTTTAATGCCGTACTGTGGAACATCCCAGGCAAAGCAATAAGATCACCACGAAACAAGAAGAGGGCAAGAACAGTTACAGAGTGCATGCACAAGTACAAAAGTGAGTACTTTTTACTTCACTACATTTGAGAATAGGTATCTGTAAGCTGAGTGATTAGATTTTAACATGTTCATAGTTTGAGCAAACAAAACTATAAGCAATAAATAACAATACTTTTACTTTTTACTTTTTAAGCTGTACTTTAATACTTTTACTTGAGTAGATTTTTTCATGTGATATTTTTACTTGTGTGTTTTTTGCTACGGTATCTGCACTTTTACTTCAGTAACACTACAATAAGATAATTAATACAGACAAACAATTTTCAACTTTGAAGTACTTTTGAAGTTGAAGGGTAGACGGTCAAATTTACTAATCGTACTTGTGTAAAGTTTCTTTTGTTCAAAAACAAATCATTTAAAACCAGAGTGTTAATGGCCACTCTAAAAGGCTGTCTCATTAAGAAACGTTTGCCTTGTTTTTCATGAGGGATTACAAAGGAAACTATAGAAATTTAACTGTAGATTTATAACTGTAGGTTTATACTACAGTAACAAAGGCTTATATCATAGTTAATCAGTAACAAGGTCTTAGCGCTTATTTATATTGCACTAAAAAAGCAGGTTACTTTTTTTTTTTTTTTGTGGTAGAATTTCCTGGTGATGGCCACACTTTTATTCACAGTAAATACAATTAGTCTATTTTCTGATGTTATAATGTTGTTCCTTCATCAAAAACATACCTGGAGTTGTGTTTTGTTTCATTCACACATGAACACACAAAACTATTGCTTCACGGAGCATTTTGAACTTGGAGATGTAGACAAACTAATAATGCAGGAGTTTTCAAACATGTGTAGATGAAACAAAACACAACTCCAGGTATGTTTTTGAGGAGGTAACAGCATTATAACATGTCTAAAAGCTCATTAGAGTCAATTCTGTGTAAGATAGGACCTTTAAATACAGAGTTTTTCCCCACCCTGAGGACATCTCTGTTTTTCTCACACACTGATAAGACTTTGTTGGATTTGTGTCTCTCCTCAACTCCCTCTCTCTGCCAAGGTCACAGCAGCTGATGGGGAGGGAGACAACAGCACTCACAGAGACAAGAGGCTGTAATCAGGGAGACACTGAAGCTATAATCAAACGCACCTCCGGCTGGAAACCCAACAAGCAAGAGGAGCGAGCGAACTAGACACATGGAACAGGCTAATGAAAGGCATGATCAGGGCCTTTTTAACAAGCTCTGTTTTCTCACGTGGAGGAGGAAGAGGATGTGAAGTTATGTGTTTACATGTTACATATTTGTTAGATGTTATACATGTGCAAAATAAATAAATGCATAAACAAAAAGTACAAGATAGCAAGTTAAAGCTCCTATATCCTCCTGGGACCCGAAGAAAAAAGTGTATTGCAATATTTATATTTTTTGTGATTTTCTCTCTATTTGGAGGTAAATGAACATCTTAGCATTTAGATTTTGTTCATTTTATTTTTATTTATAATTTATAACATATTAATAACATGTTCTCTGTAAACATGTTGGTGTTAAATCTGTGTGAAGTTAACCAACACAAACTTTTTTTTTTTTTTTTGATGACCAACATCTCTGACAAGCTTCCACAGTCACCTCAAAAATCTTTTAGACTCCCTTTTTTTTTTTTTTTATCATATTGCAGCCTCAAACTATCTCCTTTTGACTTCATTTTTTATCCTGAACATGATATTACCCCACAATCCCCCAGCCCTATTTAAGCAGAAGAAATGAGTCCTCGAAAAAACACTTTGTTCCACTGTTATGATGTCATGTGGTAATACAGGAAGTGCTCCACTGTGTTTTTAAACTTCATACACCTTCAATAAAATGATTTCAGACCTGGATTTGCCAACCTCTACTGAACAAAATGTAAAAGGCAACTTAAAAACTACCACTTCTTGACATCACAAGGTGGAACAGAGCATTTTGAGCTTTGAAGATGTAGAAAAACTAATAATAAAGGATGTGTGAATGAAACAAAACACAACTTGGGGTATATTTGAGAAGAGGTAACATTACACATGAGCATTCTAATTGCATATGGAAAGTAGTAACATATTTAGAGGTATTTAACATTTTTGGAGTATGCTGCTATCTACAATGTGTAAACCCCGAAACATAGACAAACAAATAAATGAAAATGTGCGTCCAAGGTTTTGACTGATACTATGCAAACAAGGCGCTGTACCTCATTTTCAGTATTCCAAGTGTAATTAGTCACAAGAATGATTTTAAAAGCACTATTCACATCTTTCAGAGACCAGGGTGGAGTTTGATGGCAAAATTAACAGCAAGCATGATAATATAACCTTTCTAATTATTGGACAATAAAATGCCTTCTAATTAGACAGCAATTTTAATCAAGCACGGGGAAAATCCGGTATAGGACCTTTAACAGCTTTAACTGAAGATTTTTACTGCTGTGGCTACTACAACTGCTACAATTGCCTACTAGATATTTTCCATATTAAGCATTACTTTAACGAGGGTTCATGTTTTCTTTAATTACTGGATTTCAGATGGCATCACAGCACTCTATAGACCAATATAATCTAATACAGATGGGGAGAGTTAAAATAAATATTGTTAAATGCACAGTGAGATCTCAGTCAGTAACAGAAATGATCAATTCCTACATTTTTACATTTACAAGTTGGATATTTTGTGGCAAAGTGCAATGTAATCAATATGAAAAACTATCTTTTGCAGCTCATCTGGGAGTACGACATAATCACTTTAGAAAAACAGCAATCATAAAATCTGTTCCCTCACATTTCTTGGAGCATTTGCACTGTCACACCTGCATCTCTCTTCTTCCTCACCTAATAATCCGCGTGAATGTGACTTTTGTAAACCACTTTAATTAGTCTCTGCAGATTATAGACGACAGTCATTATAATCCACTCAGTCGGCCATTTTAATTCACCACTCGACTGAAAATGTATCCAAAGGGCTGCAGAGTCCACAGTCCTCGTCACAGTGTTGAAATGACAGAGCTGTTTCCCAAAGCAGGACAAATCGTACGTTTGTGACGGAATTGTTTTCCATGTTCCTGATAAATATTCATTTTGCTGATGCAGTGTGAACAAGCCGAGCTGGAGGAGATGGAGGAAAGAGTGAGAGGATGCTCAGATCTGAGTGCAATCACAGCCTCATCAGGACTCGTATAGACTCAGGACTAACAGAGAATTGCAAATGTCCTTGAATGTTTGATGCAGTGTACTTTAAACAAAAGAAAGCCGCTGTTTGGTGACAATAGTATGAGTGGGTTATACTCAAAAATAAAAAAAACTGTATTTGTCTTCTTTAAAGGGCCTATATTATGTTTTTTATCTGGTGTTATAATGTTGTTTTCTCATTTCAAACCTGCCTGGAGTTGTGTTTTGTTGCATCCACGCATGTTTAACACACAATCCCTGCATATTCACAGTGTATACCACCTTTAAAAACACAGTGGGGCACTTACTGTATTACGACATGACATCACAAGGTGGAACAGAGTGTTTTCTGTTTGAGAGAAGAACTCAGCCTAAACATGCAGGGTTTGTGTGTTATGTTTGTATGTTTTTAATGAGGGAACAACATTATAACAGATCAGAAAATAGCGGAATATGGACCATTAAAGCATGTGGGCTTATTTCATCACCGTCAAATGTTTTCTCCTTACACTGACCAATCGCAGGGCATTAGTTACACTGAAAAATAAAAAGTCATGAGTAGAAATAGAAGGTATAGGCAGCTCTGAGGTTTATTAGCAACACCACTCATTTTGGGCTGTAAATGAGGTCAACTGAAAAGCTCATTTGAAAAGGTGCCTTAAGCCAACTAAATGGTGATGTGTAATACAGTAAGTGCCCACTTCCTCTCAAACGATGACTGCACCAACTGAACTCAGGAGGGAGCAGCTCTGTGAACCGTCAAATGTGTCCTGGGGGCTGCATGGTGGACGTTATTATCCACATAATCATGACAGGAATTCAATAAGAAGCTTTAGTCCTGTGAAATCTCTCTCTCTCCAGAAAGATGCTTGTGTTACAGCTTCCCTTTTCCTCGTCCTGCCTCCTTGCCTGGTTCCTCTGGGGAAACCAGTTAAAAGCATAATACTGGGAGCACTCGAGAGCCAGGCTGCCCTCCTGAATGTTAAACAGTCTTATCAAATAGCACGCTGCAGCAGAGATGGGCACTGAGAGGAGGAGAGGACGTATGCTTCCAAACTTTCAGTATAAGTCTGTAGTTTTGGACCTAGAATGAGATTTATATATAACAGTTATATGGGTTACTTTACTGTGTGTCTTAATTGCATTTGGATTGTAGAAATAATGGTTAGACATTAATATAAATAACATAAAATGCAGGGGAGGAATTGCACCATCAAATGTTGACAAATTTTTTGATTTTTTATCATGTTGGAATAATGTTCTTACTTCAAAACATCTCAAACTCAGCATTTTCATCAAATCAAAACAGAAAATAGTCTGTCATTGAGAACATTGTTGATTCAGATAAAAAAATGCAAGTGTAGAGATTTCTAACCTCCACCAGCTTTAAAAAAAATATATAATTCTTCAGTTCTTCATACAGGAGAAAGCTCAAGGTTCTATGTCGATGAAAACAAAGATACATTTAAAAGAAATCAAGAGTCTTTCAATTTGTTGAGGTCACACAAGTTGTTTTGTACCTGCAAACTACTACAAATTAGAGAACCACATTATTTAATCAGTGGATTTTTAGAGTAACTCTTGCATTTCAAAGATAAAACATAATGGATTTTAACATACTTACTGCTTAATACTTATAATAAATATTGTATTTATTACTCACAGATGTAATATGACATTTCAGTAATCGGGTAACTGATCAGATTTTTGTTGTGCAAATAAATTGTGTTTGTGGAGCATGTCCATTATCACATGAACTGGTTCTCTCTGTGAGCTAAAATCATAAAATCATAAAACCATAAAACCATAAAATCCACAATATGTTAATGATTAAATGTCTGAACGCAAATTACCTCAGCATTGACCTTGTGTAACTGCGATCCACTGTTTGAACACACACAGTTATAGGATGTTTCCAGTGCATCTGGCAGCTGACATCACTTCAGACAAACATCGTCCGTGTGGTTTTCCTTCATTCATTTTGCTGCCACACCAATCCAAAACACACACCACAGGTACAATTCTCCAGCTAAGATACACCTGACTAAGAATGAGTTAAATGCAGAAGACAAATTTCCTACGGGAACAATAAAATGTAACCTTAAAGGTGCATTATGTAACTTTTTGGTTTGGAGTCCATTGTATGCTTCTTTCTATGGATATGTCATTGCTCTGCACGGAATGTTCCACAGTATGACATTAAATGGCCCCGCTTTACATTTATTAAATTACAGGTGGTTTATTGCTCAAAAATACTATACCTACAAAAACATACATTCTGACTCTCTACACAGAGAGAAATTAAATTAAGTGGAGGCACTAAGTGGTGTCAGCTTGGCTAACACAATGCACCTTTAAGTCTAAATCTTGACTTGACTTGAGTACTAGATTTTTTTTCCGCTGTTCAACCTGGACCGTCAGCATTGTACATGAACTTTGGTATAAAGATTTAATGAGCCTGTAGGGGACATCGTCTGCTGGGTTGTAAATGATTTAAATGTTGCTATTTCGACGCATCAGGAAAAGAGAGCTTCCGGTGGTAATTCCTGTTTGTGGTCTCCCATTTGCTCCCACTGCCACAGCCATCTCCCCAAAGGCAAATAAGAACATCAGCATGTGCATGATGTAAGCTGTGCCTAACCCGAAAGCTGATCGCAGGATTACAGGGGCTGGAACTGTGCTGTTGGAGGAGCTGCAAAGAGGAAACCAAGCTAACACACAAAATGGACAAATAATGACAGAAAATTGTGATGATGGATAGTGTGATTTTCTTCAGAGCAGTAATCACAGTCATATTGATGCTCCCCAGTGACAGGATATTTTATCCTGGGCAAGACTTTGGTAATAATCTAGTACTGGGCTGTATCAAAGCCACATAGGAGGGCATTATGTTTCATTACAGGAGTTGTCAATCCTCTGAAGAGTTTAGATTTGGATTAAACTTAAACAATGAAATTCTTTATTGTTTGGTTCAATCAGTGAAGTATCTATGCTTTGTGCACTAAACAGCTTCATTAGAACAACCCAGAACCTAAAGGGACAGTAACATTTTCATTCTGTGTTTTTACTGATAACAATTGTAACTCTGATTTATTCGTCGTTACAAAAACATTGGATATGATGGATAAGTTGTTGTTGTTTGATGTTTTAGTTCTCAAGATTAACCAGTCTGAAAGCAGAATGAGCTCGAGGCATCATTCTCCCTTTTGGGTTGCCAGTTTCAGTGCTGAAATACAATTTTTTTAAACCTAAAATGCCTCTCTCTGATCTGAATCTTACCTAAACTCCAGCACCAGCCAGTCATTAATCAGTGAGCGAATTCTGAAGGTTCTGAGTTTTCACAGGAGACATGGTCTTTCGGTATTTATGGAGAATGAGGAAAACCTATGTGTCCTCTACATGCAGGTCAGTGTCCACAGAAGTACAGTACCCTTTTTAAACTATAAAAGCACATGCTAAAAACTCTTTAAGTGAGCTGAGATATCCCTGGTTTAATTTGAGCTCTGACTGTATCTTTCCCATTGCAAGAGATGTGATCAGTGCGTTCTGTTTAAACATACATTTCCCTATTTTTGACTTCCTTAAATCTTTTTTTGCTCTTTTTTGACACAGTGCATCATGGGTAAAGCTCCAGAAACAGGAACTAGATGTCTTGAAGTTAACCCTGGCTGGAGGATTCATTTTGCGTTGAATAGAAACGCAGTACACTGACACAAATTTAGTTTGACAGCCATCGCCCACTTCTCCACCAGCCCCTCCTCCTCCTCTCACTGTTGTATTTTCACAATCCTTGCCTTGTCACTAACTGACACACTTTTAACAAAATGTGATGAAACATTCACACGAGTAGCAGGGTGAGCATCTATTAAGGAAGACTCTTAAGAAAAGACAGAGAAATAAAAAAAAACGCTTTAGATCTGAAAATTAGGTTGTCACTTGTCCATTTGCAGTGACAGATGGAGGAGATGTTCATTTGACAGTTAAAGGTGCTATATTACACCAAACTGACTCTTGTGAGCTTTAAGCCATGTTAAAATATTGTTGCCTCCTCAAAAACATACCTAGATTTGTATTTTGTTTCATTCACACATGCTTGAGTATCCCTTTATTATTAGTTTGTCTACATCTCCAAAACTCATAATGCTCTGGTCCACCTTGTGATGTCATGTAGTGGTAGTTTTCAAGTGAACAGCTACCTTTTACCTTTGGTTTAGTAGAGATTGGCAACTCCAGAGCTGACATTATCCATACGATTCTTGTGAAGGTGTGTGGAGTTTAAAAACACAGTGGAGCACTTCCTGTATTATCACATATCATCACAAGGTGGAGCAGAGTGTTTTGAGAGAAGAGCTCAGCCTAATTTGCAGGATTTGTGTGTTAAACATATGTGAATGAAACAAAACAACTCTGAGTACAGAGATATATCTTAATAGGGGCTCTATAAGTCTAAATGCCAGTTCCAAACTACAGCACAGTGAAGTCTGTAGAGGTGGATACTGCACTATACATTATTCATATCTTCACACAGTAATAACTTCCTATTTGCAGTGGAGGCAAAGACATCCATCCAAGATAAGAGCTCATAAATCAGTGAGCAAGGACGTCTGATCATTTCACATCAGATTTGGACTCTTAGATTTTAGAGGCAGATCAAGAAATATGCTGCAGCAAAGCAAACAAAAACAAAGCTGACAAAAGCCGATGCACAGTAGTCTCTCTCATACACTTCACGTCTTTGGTATCATTTGGGTGGATGTTAAAAATGACTATTAAAACAGTGATCTACTATAGGGCTAATTTATTTATCTCACAGCTGAATACAAGAAAACACTAAAACTATTTGCTCATGGTGGAGTTTTATCTAAATATTTTACATTAGACAGTGGATATTACACTGTTTAGAAATAAGCTTTAATGTGGATCTATTAAAAATCAGATATGTTCATAAATTATGATTGTGTGTAAGAATTATACCTTATCTAATGCTATAGGTCCCTTACAAAGAGTTTATACAAAACTAACAAACATCTCTTTGTGAGAAAAGAGCAGGAAATGTACAAGTTAAAACAGTATAACTTACGGCCATCACAACAGGCAGAATGGGGACAAAAGGCACTAACAATAGCGTTACTGTTCAGACAAATAATAGAGAAATCTGCAGCAATCTGTGTTTTATGGACAGGGAAATAACCTGTGATGACACGCCATCTAGTGGTAGACATTGGCTGTTTCAGAAAAAAACTGTGTGTGTGTTTGTGCGCGCTTGTGTTTGTTCATGTGTGTTTACTCGTGTGTGTGTGTGTGCTTTGCCACAATTGAGTATTTTATTTTATTACCAAACTATACTCATTAGGATTAAAATTCTGCCTCCTATTAATATTTGCCTATATGAATAAAATAAATCATATTATTTATGGTTACTGGGAATGTATTCATATAAATTCATGGCAAACTGAAAGTGCAAGTTGATATAATTTGTATTAATTTGTTTACGCTGGGAAACAAATTTTAAAAATTTATGTAAAGTATGTAGAGCTGTTTAAATCTAACTCTCACAAACCTTTCGGTACAACACTAGCATTCTTATGCAAAGATAATTTAGCCAGCTTTAGAACAGCTTTTTCATACAGACAGGTGAGGCAGGGGGAGACCACCAGCTCTCATCCCAAAGAGAGAGCCATCTCAGTCCCAAAGTGTCATATAGTGACTCATGGCCTTTTCTCAAGTTTGCACTAAAACATTTTATATTAACAGATGAAGACAGCATCTCCTTATCTAATCTTGGTCTCAAAGTTTTGCTTTTATGATATACTTTTGGGGGGAAACAGACTCATAAGACTATAAATACTAAAGCAAAAGTATATCCTTTTATTAAAGTTTTGGCTCAGCAACATTCAGTGTGCAGACACCTGTTCATTTTGATTCAAATTTACATAATCCAAGATTGTTGTGTCCAAAACAAAGCAAGAGCAAGAGTGTAAAAATATATAAAATGTTAACAGCATACCATAAAATGTCTTATCCACTGTTAGGTGGAGACTACTAACTGTCCTAACTTGAAATGACCTTTTACAGATACATGATAATAATAAAAAGTTTGTTCTTCATAGCTAAAGAATGGAATAAGAATGTAAAAAATCCTAATTATAAAATCAGAATGTTCCAATAGTAAGGGCAGTAACAGCTGATGGTCTGAAGAGAACAGTAAAGAGCTTAAAAACACCACAATCAAGTATAAGGAAATAACTGGAAAATAGATATATACAGACACTTAACAAAGCAGTAGAGTCAACACATACAGTATAAGCACTCATACATTGTAAAATACAGTTTAAAAGTCTTCCTTTCCAATCCAGCAGTCCACTCTTATGAGACATAGTTTCAGTGCGGCGCTCACAAAGTGTTCATCTGACATCCAGTGGTTGTTTTTCAAATCATAAAAGACTGAGTTGGCTTGTACGTCTTCAGCTGTGAGGGGAGGAAAGAAAACTCTATGAACTACTTCCTGCAATTACCAACTGGAGTTATCAAGGGCTTATCAACACAAGCTAATGGTGAGACAGTTTCATAGCAGCAATCATAACAAGGTCAACATGATAAGAGTGGCTTTGATCACTCACGTTACGGCTGGGAGGAGGAGGGGGGCTGTACGGAGATGGGCTGAAAGACAAAATCTGTTCAGATGGAGCATAAAAATAAAGCAATAAACAATATGACACTCACCTTTTTGGTTTCTTGTTTTCTGTGGGGGAGAGGAACAGACAAAAAAACAGGAAAAACATTAAAACAGTAATAAAGTTAAGACAATTAACAAATACTTAAACAGATGCAAAGACTTATAACGCAATAACATTTTGGATTGTCTTATCATATTTCATCTTTGCACCTTTACGACCTCTTGTACATAGCTGAGATATATTTGTATTACTATATTTCTATATTTTTTATTTTTATATATGAATGCCTTATTTGACACAAGTCTGTTGATATTTTTGCTACTTGCTTAGAATTTATTACTAACATTTGTTAAGTTCTGTGATCAATGTACAGAAGCAACCACATAAATTTTGAAACTATGTCATGAATAGGGGTGGGTTCATGTAAGTTTTTCTTTTTGCCATTCCTTTTCGAGAAATGTGCTTTTCTGTTGTTTACAATGTATATGTAGTATACATGATTATTGTTTCTCTCTTGGCATAAACTCGAAATAAAACGAATCAAACAATCAATCAAACATTTATATTTTTGCTCTTTGTTATTATAATATACTGTGATGTATGAGCTGCTGTGTCCAAATAAATTCCCTTCTGGATCAATAAAGTTTGTCTAAGTCAAAGTCTGTTATGTAAAATATTGATACTGACTGTTGAATGTAATAGAAATGCTGGAATTATAATTAAATATGTTACCTTGTAGGTTCTTAAAAATACATGACTATTAGTTTGAGTCGGTGCAGTAATAACTCACTTCCACAGCATCCTTTGCGTCGACACAGGCACACACAGACACAGCAGAAGAGGAGGAACGCCACGAGGCCGGCAGCCCCTGCGATCAGGATGGTCAGGTTCAGCGGATCTGCACAGAAACATAAAGGAACGCGTGAGGTTAAAGGTGACAGCGTCAGAATGCACCCAGGCCTAAAGACTTACAGTCAATAATTTTGAGTTGTTGAGCCACACAGCTCTTAGGCGCCCCCGCATTGTTGGAGGACTCGCAGCGATACATCCCAGCGTCAAGTTTGGAGACACTCTTAAACTTCTGCTCCAAACAAAAAAATAGGTCAGTGGGTACAAAACTAAAGAAGTGTATGTGTTAGTGTTTCACTGACCAGTGTGCCTTTGCTGGGGTCTATGTTGTAAGGTGTGTCCTGTGTAGCTGTCAGGCCCTTGTTGTCCTTGTACCAACGGTAAGTGGCAGGAGGCACACTCAGCTTGTCTTTACAGAGGAGCTCCAGGCTGGAGCCCACAAACACTGGACTTGGCACTTCACAGGATGGGATATGAGGAGGCACTGTTAACAGAGCCACAAAGATTAAGGGTGAATGTGCACAATGTGTGATTTGAGGCAGTTGAATACAGTTGAATACACTGGAAAGAAATGCCAGTAATAATGCACATACACAATATCAATTTATGTAAAATGACTATACCTAAAACATTGAGGTTGACTGTAGCCTCCCCGAGGTTAACATGGTCCTCACTGGCAGTCACCTCACAGCGGTAGTCCCCTGAGTCCTTCTGAGTCACAGAGTGGATGGTGAGAGTGGCGCCCTCGATCTTAGCCCGTGATGTGTAAGAGCCTTAAGGAGAAAGTTAAAATAAATCTGACATTATTTCAAATTTCTGCACTGATAAAATCATACAAAATGTCTTACTTGTAAATTTATTGTTGAAGTACACAAATGTCACTCCCTTTCCTTTTTTCTTCCACTCAATCCGAGGGTTTTGGTCCTTCTCTGTTCTGAACTCACAGGACAACACAGCATCTATAAAGCAGCGATTTCAGCTTTGAGTGTTACATTTAGAGCAGTGTGTGAGCTGTATCAGCGGCTGTATCTCACCAGTGTGCTCATGCACCTCAACATGAGGTTTACTGCTGCTGACCGTCACTGACAAACAAGCAGGACCTGAAGGAAAGACAAAAATACAACATTAAAATGTCTTGACCAGCCGCTAATGATGAGAAAAAGGACAGTTCTTCTCCCTTCTTTTACAGTAACATGGAGCCTACAACATGGACCCTGGTGGTGCCAAGCACAGGGAGGAATGTGGGGAAGACGGATGACGCTCTGACAAGGAGTTCAACTCCGACCAGATAACCTCCTACAAGGGTCTGTCCATCGCTCAGTCACAGACACACAACAGAACAATGCCAAGTCGTAAAGCACAGAATGCTGTATTTTTATCAAAGTTACAAGATCCAAAATATACAATAATACACATGTACTTTTTAAAAATACCAATTTTTTGTGTCAGTTCTTTGCAGATGTAGTCTGTGTGACTGTAGTAACCTTATCCTTCTCAGTTGGCACCACTGTCAATGGTGATGAACACACTAAAGCATACAATAAATGAATTCAACAAATATAATTCTTCAAACTAAAGACCTCCATCTGTGGGATCCACAGTTCAGATGTTCTGAGTCAAAACCAAGACAGCATGAATTAATTAGCCTATGTTGTTGGAAAACATATATATATATATATATATATATATATATATATATATATATATATATATATATATATATATATATATATATATATATATATAGCATTAGCTGTATCAATAAAATGTGGTACAATATCATGGTTAGAAAAAAATATTGATACTGACTGTGCCCTGGGTGTACTACTGGGGCAGTGTCACTACAAATTAATGACAAAACCTAAGTTTTCTTCAAGAAATAGTAATGAAGGAATATTTCCTTAGTGTTATATGCAGTAATAATATTATACAATGTTCCATCCGAAAAGACTGAACTATCACAATAATTTCCACGTATTTGCTGTAATATAAGACAATCAAGGCTGTAGATAGAGATAACACAGTGGTTCTCTGCAGACGTGCAAACGGAACAAATATCAAAACATTAGGATGCAGTGACGGAACTACACAAGTTTGTTTGGAAAATAAACTTATCATCAAATGCGTGTTGCAGAGATAAAAAGTGGCCTTTAAATCTGCGTCTAATTACCACAGGGGTCAGCAGGGGGCTATCTACAAAATGAAACGCTGGATCTCGCAGAATCTGCGGTGGTCCCGCTCTATCTCCGGTTCAAACGCGCTCAGAGCGGCCTCAATATAAACACCGCATTTGCCACGCCAATCAATTACAAACCTGCCCAAACCTGGTGCAGCCATCACCTCACACGGAATAGGATAAAGCGATCAAATCATTTGTCAATATTATAAAGTCTTCTATTTACAACACGTGCTTCGGCAAAATCAAGTCAGGCCACTTCTGCAGCTTTTACTAGCCTACATAAGCCGAACATAAGCCGAACATTGCTTTAACTCTATTCTAACAGAAAATAACCCAAACAGCTAAAATCAATTATAATAGCACATGATTTTGAAGTCTGGAACATACACCAAGTTTGATGAAAAAATAAATAAATACCCCAACTACACGTTATTATTTTAATAAGTTAAGTAGCTACAGTATTTCTACTAATTACATTTAGGCCAATTAGGCAAAAGAGAAGATAAGTCTTACAAAACAGCAGGGTGACGAAAAAAGGCAGTGGCAGCATTTCCATAGTGGACAGATTTGAGTCCCGGGACAGCGGTGCACTTCGCTCTGAGGAGTTCGTAAAGTCTGGATGAAGGAGTTCTCCAAACTTTGCAGGGTCTTCACGTTACATCTGCCGCGGGGACGCGCGCGCGCGTGCACTGGATACAGCGCTGAGAAGGAGCTTTGGCAGAAAAACTGACAGCAAAATTGACAACACTTAAAAATCATAACCGATGGGCTAAAGTATATTTGTTATCTCTGTGCATTATTCTATACTTGCACCAACACATTTAAGCCATGCGTCTTAAGATAAACACACACACACATTGCATGTTACATTACATGAAATAAAAAGCACAATAACTACTAGCCTAAACCAGAATTCAGTTTGTTTCGAGACAAAAATTTTGCAAACATGGTTATTTTTTAAATACAAAACGGAGCTGGGTTAAAGTTCACGGTGGACAGTTGTAATCAGAGGTGCAGAGATGGGACAGCTGCGGCCCCGCTACTGTGTCCTTGGATATTGGGTTTCTGGGCACCAGAGCAGCACACAACAGCACATTGTCAGTGCGTGGTCCTGTGCACACGTGCTCACAGTTGGTGCACAGAAAGAGCTGCAGACGGGCTCTTCTCTCGGACACGTGCACGAGAGCACACACAGGCTCTGTAACCCTCTGCACCACCTGTTCCCCATCCACTACCTCAGCTGCTGCGCTCGTGTGGGCCTAATGTCATCTAACATACACTTTATACGTCAGTCACAGCGCAACTGGGCCACAATACAAACGACACACACAACACTATAACCCCAACAGTCAAGGAGCTGTTTGACTGTTTTGGAGTTCAAATCACTCAATGGATAAGTTTAAATTAAGGTCCAGGGTGCGTATATTTTGTGCCCACACATACACTGAAAAAAGCACACAAAAAAAAAAGGACTTAAATTAAGAACATTTGACTTTATTTGAATAGATTCAACTTGACGAGTAAAATTGTTTTCCATTTGAATAAGTGTGTTTTTCTTTAATTCAGGCAACATTAGATTTCATCTCTTATTTAAAGTGCAAAGAGTTGTTTTTCTTATCTTAAGTGTAGCAAGATGTGTTTTCATATTTTAACGACAACAAGTTCCACTGGTAGATAATTTTACTTGTCAAGTGAAGTTTGCTCACATCATGATAAAACTTTCTGAATTCAAGTCATCTTAACTTGGCTGGATTTTAGTTTTTGCAGTATAGAGATTTGTCCTCTTAATTTAATCTCCTTCAATGCCGACCTGGAGCACTGAAGGATCCAGGTCAGGAGAAAGACTGCGGAAAATGTCTTGACTGTGGAAAACATGTTTTGAACTGCTCCTATCAGTGCTAACGGGAAGGAGGAAATATGTTTCACTGGTAGATCTGATAAACATTAACTAATAAGGAATTAAACCAGCCCCCGGACTGAGATAGTAAAGATAAGTCAAATGAACACCAACACATAAAACTGTGGCACATGCAACATTGTGTTAAATGTGACTTTAGTGACCGGTGCAATACAAACCACAGCTCTTGTGTTTTTCATAGAAGCCAAAATGAGGACACTTGCTTTGCTTTCTATAGTTCTGGCAGGTAAGACATATTCATTATTGATTATTGATTACTATAGAATTCTACTGAAATTATATTACACACCATCTGAAAAGAGTCAATATATTAGTTACATGTGTATATTATTGTATTATTGACATTATTGACTCTTCATAATTTAGACTTGAATTCAGGCCTCAGTGGTGTGTTTTGTAAAAAGTATGGGATATGCTTATACATTACAATTCTGTAGGCCTAATTGGTTTGGATTAACCTTCATTTAATATAAAAAAGATTCAGGCAGTTAAATGACTACTTAAACATTGCTGACTGTCACTTTCTCTTTGCAGTTGTTTTGGGATTGCCATTTGAGAAAAAAGAGGCACAGGAACCTCTTCCAAAAGCAAACCAGCGCCCTCTGGTGGGTGATCATGTGCCAGTGCAGGGCCATGTGGTGGTGGAAAACCCTGCCCCACAGCTTCCACCAAGCAAAGTACTCCAAGTGTCTGACTCACATCCAGAGAAAAAGGGACAAGACCAGAACGAGTATGCAGAAGTCCAGATTGAATCTGTCGAGAAACCACTAATTAAAACAGATTTAATTGGAGACAACAGCGAAACAGAACCAGAGAAAAATGATACACCAGTTGAAGAAGTCAGTTTAGAGTCTGGTTTTAGTGGATCTTCAGATAAGGAGAGTGTGAGGGACAGTCTGGAAGGAGAGATTGTTGAGACTGTGGTCGAACAAGATGAAGATAAACCCAACCAAGAGTTGAATGAAGAGGCAAAATATGACTTTGAGCAGCCAATTATGGAGCTGGAGCCGATGAGTGATGAGGAAATGCAAGAGGACGAGCTATTACAACCTTATAATATGGACAATGGTGTGTATGAAGAACCGTCAATGTTCTTGGAGCCTGAAGACACTGGTGATCAGTTTATGGAAGAGCAAAATGTACCACAAGCTGTAGCCATGGAAGACGAAGGCCCAATGTTGAATGCACTGGGAGAGCCTTTCTCCAATGAAGAGGAAATTATGAGTCTGGAGAACGTGGAAGAGTCAGAAATGCTGCCCCCTGTGGACCAAGATGTGAATGGTAATATCATCAAACTCAAATCTTCATGAATGAGTCTTACAATAAAGAATAGGCACCTGAGTCCTACTTTGTTTTTGTTATGTTTTTTTAACCTTGGTACCAATTAAAAATCTTATGGGGCAAGCAGGTGATGGACTCTTTTGCCTCTTCAGGGGTTAATAGTGTAACCTCACCTTTTCTCCACAGAGCGGTGCTATTGCTCTGGTGTTGTGCTTGAAGGGAAGTGTTACCAGTTTTTCACAAGTCCTAGAAAAGCAGCAGACGCAGAGGTAATATTATTAGGATTTATAGACTCAGATTTAAAGTACCTACGACAGATTAGAGTACAGATTTTGTCTTAAAATGTTACTTCCTTCCATAACTGTTATTTAACAAAACTCCTCTAATGTTCACAGAAATTCTTATCTGTATCTATATCTATAATCTATAAATACAAATATATGAAAGCACCTTTTTTTTTAGTTTAATTAATATTTAAAGTATCAGAAAAAAGATGTTTCTTAGATCTGAATTTACTTTAATTTGAATTTATTTGTTTGGAGGATAAGCCCCTTGAGATGTGTCACCATCTCGTTTTCAAGGAGGTCATCTACTTCTTCCTGTCATTTTCAACACATTTTTCTTTTTTTCACAAATTGCTTCTTGTTCAGTGTTAAATTACACTTACATTATCCCACCAAATTAAGTCAAAATTAGAGAATCATAAAAATCTGTTATACACACACTTACAAAACACACACTTTATTCATTTTCACTGTATTTTCACAGTATTTTTGTCAAGACAATTTCTCTGGTGGCCACTTAGCTGCTATCACAAACTCAAATATCCACAATGAGATGATGAACCTGATGAGGCAAAATGGAGGCACTCGGAGGACCTGGGTTGGAGGGATTCGCTTCCTGGATGTAAGTCAGACTCTCAATAACAAGCACAGACTGTATATTAATTTAAAGATCCTATATTACACAAAATTGACTCTTGTGAGGTTTAAGCCATGTTATAATATCGTTACCTCCTCAGACACAGACCTGGACTTGTGTTTTGCTTTATTCACACATGTTTGAATAACACTTTATTATTAGTCTGTCTACATCTCCAAAGCTCAAAATGCTCTGTTCCACTGTGTGATGTCATGTAGTGGTAGTTTTCAAGTTAACAGTTGCCTTTTGTTCAGTAAAGATTGGCAATTCCACTGTTTAAATAATCCAAATGAGACAAGTAAAACCACTGTGGAGCACTTCCTGCAATACCACATGACATCACAAAGTGTTTTCTGTTTGAGAGAGGAACTCATCTGAAATATGGAGAATTTGTGTGTTAAATATGTGTAAAAAGAAACAAAACACAACACCATGTTTGTGATGAGGAAACAACATTATAAGTAGTGTAATATGGGTCCTTTACACATACAAATTTAAAACAATAGTAAAGAAAACATGAATATACTTGAGACACCCCTTCCTAATTCTGTATTCTGAGTCAGACTGGGCGTTTTGTGTGGTTGGATGGGTCTCGCTGGGTCTTTGCTGATTGGCTGTCGGGTGAGCCAAACAATACAGCTGATTTAGAGGACTGCATTGAAGTGCTGGCATCAGGTAGGTCTCATCAAACATTATTATTATTACAAACACTGAAATATGGAAATCTGTTGTTTACGTTTTGTGTTTTTCAGGAGAGTTCAATGATTTCACATGTTGGGAACCCCAGGCCTTTATCTGCTCTTTCCCTGTACACTGCTAAATGTGTATAGGCTGCCATAAATATATTTGTAGATTAGTCCACAGTTGTTTGCAGTGGTGGAAGAAGTACTTAACTAAAAGTATTAAAGTGTCTGTTTAAAAATGTACATAATGAGTAAAAATTCAAAGTATTTCATGCAGTTTTTTTTAGATCTATAAAGTTTAAAATGTTGTGATTTTAATAAAGATTTGTGCCGAAATTTGTTCTACAGAATTCATTGTTTTTTTCCTTGCCGTTTTTAGTTGTATATTTTGGTTTACTCAAACTACAAAAGTATTAAACGTAAACACCTCGGCCTATTCAGTCGGTCTCAAACAATAATAAAAATACTTTTACTTTTCAGTCCTGTTCAAAAATGTAGTGGAGTAGAAAGTACAGATAAGTAAAAGTAAAATGTATCAATTTTAAAATGTATACTACGGATACCTAAAATATATACTTAAGGACAGTACTCAGGGCAGTTGACAGGGGGTGGGACAAAGGGGTCTGTTGTTCCGGGCCCCTAAGACCCAGAATTGTAACCTCTGCCTATTAATTAAGATTAGAGGAGGGCCTGTATGAGTCTTCTTGTTCCGGGCCCCCAAATTTCTGTTGACTGGCCTGATAGTAGTTCAATACATTTATTTCATGTTCTACCATTTTTGTCATATTTATTGATGACAACAGGTAAATTTATTACAAGCTAATTAAAATACATGCTTTAATTCTAATAAGTTTGATGTGTTATTTTTTGCTTTTGGTTTACACATCTGTTTTATAGGCCCTTTATTGTCCCTGTAAATTTTTTGTTTGTTTGTTTGTTTTAATCTCTGTGGTTCTTTTACCTCATGAAGAAGATCAATGCACAGACCCGCATGGAGCTGTGCTTCTAGTAGTAGTTCATATCAGTCTCTCTTTTGTGGCACAAATTTATAGTATCACCCAGAGGTCCATTCACAGTATATCCTAACCTCCACTTCATTATGGGAACATTTGATTGATATCTTTTGGTCTTGTAGCAGCTGGGCCCATTGTATACCAGTTTACACCTTGCAAACTAATAGCAGGGGCTTAACACTTAATAATGGCTCCAGTGACACACTGGTACTACACATGCCACTACTGTAAATCCTTATGGGACTCATGTTGGAGGGAATTACATTTTCCACTGGCACACACAGCCTTTCCATGACCTCTGGACTTGGAGGTGAGGATTATCAACTCAGTAGTGACAACTAGTAGCTCTTTATCCCCCTATTATCATTTCTGTTGTTCCATATACACAGAACACCACACATGCAAATTCAATTCAGCCACAACAAACACACAGTCACAGCATGTAACCAGTGAGCTCGTGCTTTTAAAACATACCCTGGGCTTGTGTGAGCCTATAAGACTGACTATTGTTCTTTTACCCGGAAAGGTGACTTCAACTGGATTTAGGAGGTCAGGCTCCAATGTGCATTTGCAGTCTATTTATAATATAGTTCCAAATGCTTTGGAGTAACAGTAGAGGTAACAAATGTTATATTTAGACCTTAAATCAGATTGAAGAATTTTTAAGATATGCTGTGTTTAGTGACAGGAGATATTGAAAATGTTATCATCACATGTTTATGTTCCCAAACAAACCAGTTTAAATTACATTATTCTAGTGAAGGGAGCATGAATATCTAAGGAACTTGAAATGACTGAAATCCCATTCTGTTTTGCCACTTTAGTACAATGTTTACTGGCATGATTTCACAGCACCCATCTGTCCTCAGTCATTACATATTATTTGCTGTTTCCATTTGTAGATCTGAATTCTCCAGGCCCAGCTCTGGAGGCATGTCTGTATAATCCTAGGACCATCATGCCTCTGTCTCCATGGCCTGCCATAAAACGTTTGCATTGCACATGGCCTGCTGGGCAAAACAGAATTTCACATATGTCTACTATCCTTTTATAGGACACACAAATGTAGCAGTGCTAATCTTTGTACTCTTTGTTATGTCACTAAAACGTGATAGTTCTGTCAAGACCAAAAATTGTTAAATGAGACTGAATTCAGCAAAGAAAAAAATGTCCAGATGGTAAAGATATTCAGTTATTATTCTCCAAAAACCAAAGCCTTGAATTACTATTAGATCCAGGAGTGTAGTACAAAATTCTGGGCCTTGAGACCAATATACTGTCATACGGATACCATATGGATATGGAAGAGACCTGATGATAAGAAACAAAATAAGATGTATATCTGCCAGACAATAGACAACAACAAATAGAAAACAAATCAAGATTAAAAAAAAAAAAAAATAAAAAAAAAGCAAAGTCGAAAAGTACAGTAGTCCAAGAACACCACTCTGTCCCATACCAACAGTGTTATATTATTAGATGAATTCTATACATTACTGCACACAGTGACATGCATAGGCCTAATTGAGTTAGGGTATTTCTGTTTGGACATGGGGCCCCAAGGGGTGTGTCATGATCAACACAGCATCTATAAACATGACCACATACCAGTGAATGGCACATACAAGAGGAAAGCAAGCAAAACTTAACAATATTACAGGTATGTAACTATTTATGTTTCTTAAATACATCCGTTGTTTGGTAGAACTGACTGTGCTCCTGTACTCTAGGTTTACATTTAGTAATGAACAAACCAACCCCAGTTGTAAGGCTGCTTGCTATAGAATAAACACTCTCAAAGTTGTACTAATCTTGAGCTCAGTATTTTTAATCAAGTTATAACAATCTGTGTTTTATAATTACATCCTTAATATTGTTAATAGATGATGGAGACACTATCAAAAAAACAGACCTCACAGGACAGAAAGCATCAAGTGGAGCAGAAGATGACTGATGAGGGTATGCAGTCTCAGTTTGTAGTATTTCTTTTAATGGACATATAGTATTGTAAGAGGTCATGTGTGTTGATCAGACCAAAAGCTCATGGCTGTAGAGGCTCTGGACCGCAGGAACAACTGGGAGCCCAGTGTGTTCTACTCACTGGGGAAAGAGTCCTTCTGCTTTGTGGGACACGACATCAGTATCAGAGAATCTATAGATACATATGGTGCCCTGATATGGCCTGGGGTAAGTGTAAGTGTGGATAGTAATAGTGACAAGTAAAACAGTTGCTCCTTTGTTGGTATTTTAACTGGAATTTGTGTACAGTGTGTTGCGTTGTGCCATTTTTTGGTGAATAACCAACAACAAATCAACTTTATGGATAAAGCAGTGCTGGAGATTGGTGCAGGGACGGGGTTGCTTTCCATTGTGGCCAGTCTGTTAGGTAAGCTATGTATTATCATTTTACTGTATATGCATGATTTAGGCAGTGGCCTAAACATTTTAGCTAGGTATTATGTTAATAGACAAAAGATAAAATAACTTGCATTAAGCTGTTTTATTACTTTAGGTGCCTGGGTGACTGCAACTGACAAGCCCGACATTTTGTCCAATCTCACCTTTAACCTTCTACGAAACACAAAGGGACGCTCGCGCTACACTCCTCAGGTGGCTCCTCTGACCTGGGGTCTTGACCTGGACAGAGACTTTCCCCATCCACCCTTCCACTACGACTATGTGCTGGCTGCAGATGTGGTTTATCACCATGAATGCTTGGAGGAACTGTTGAAAACCATGCACCATTTCTGCAGACCAGGCAGCACCACCACTCTACTTTGGGCCAATAAGATCCGTTTTCAGTCTGACCTGAAGTTCACCGAGCGCTTCAAGGGGAATTTTCACACCACACTGCTGTCCGAGCTCCCACAGCAGGAAATCAGGATATATATGGCCACAGCAAAGTGACATTTGGTGTAGTGACATAATTTATCTGCGGTTTAAACTGCTAACATGTTTAAAATAAGTAGTAATAATTAGTAATTAGAAACATTAAGGCAGTCGCAATTTGTATTATTCTTTATTATTCTGACATTCCAAAAGTGTTTGATAATATGGTATGATAGTGTACTTTGTACATCTTTCTCTAACTTTTGTTTATCCTCAACAAATAAAATGAATAATGTGTTTTCTATAAACTGTATTGACAAGTACATTGAAAGGTAATGCTGGGAAAGGTTTTGAGTATGTATAAGAGGACGAGTTTCCAAACAAATTAAAGACTGCAGTAAACCAACAACAAAATGTTTAAAAAATGAATTGAAGAACAAAGCTTAAAGGTGCACAATGTAACTTTTCTGAAAGGGGCTTCATCACCTAGTTATTTATTTCCAAAGAGCTGCTTTGCATGGAATGTCCAACAGCATTAAACCTATCCATCTTTCACTTATTCAATTACAGGAGTTTTTACTGCTAGAAAAAAATACATTCTCATCTGCTTGAAAAAGAGTTAAATGCTAAATTGTGGAACATTCCAGGCAAAGCAATAACTCAATGCAATGGAGACAGGCAGGTGGTGTTCTTGTCACCAGAGGTGTTACTTAATGCACCTTTAACACTAAATAATAAAGAAGGCTTATAAAATAAGTCACAGGGACCCATGACTCAGTATCTTTATATTGTGTAACTTTTTGTGTGTCAAAATTAGTTTAGGACACACAGCATGTGGAGGACTTTGGCTGCTCTAAAATGGACTCTCTGCGGAGGTCATTAGGGACTGTTCCATCTGGACCCCAAACATTCAGCTCTCCGTAAATACCCATTTCAATCATCTCTTCCTGCCATGGAATTGATATGTTGCCTGTTGAAAATTCATCAAAAAAGGTCTTGTCAAGGTCTTCCAGAGCAACTCCTTTCACAGAGGAAAAGGCCCCGACGTCATCCAGACTTTTGGCATACACCACTCTGGGGTCCGGTACAAAAGGAGGAGGCAGGATACCTGAAGAGGAAGAGTAAATGTTTTAATAAAGCACCACCACACAAATAATTATGTATTGCCTTTTTAACTGTGCAGTAAGCTACCTGCATTCAGCTTCCTCCAATTAATATTTTTAAAAAATGGATGTGCCCGGAGTTCATCACAGTTTCCATTTTTGAAGCCCATTCTCTTACTAGCTTCTTTTGCCAACAAACCATCACAGAGAGCTTTAGCATCATCACTGAATATGTCACAGTAGGTAACTTCCAATGTTAGCATACGCTCCTTCATCTCCTCTTTTTCAACCTAAACAAACAAGTTTGTTTTTTTTTACTTAGCAGGTGCATTTTGGCAGAAAGCTGTGGAAATACTGACCTTCTCACCCCTGTTTCTAAATGGGTTTTTAGCAGCAATAAACTCGTACAGAGTTACACCCAGAGAAAAGTAGTCACAAGAGTTGTCATACTTCTCTCCTTTCAGCATTTCTGGAGGCATATACCCTGTACAAACACAAAAATCATATGAGATGTGTGCAAATAATTGAACTACATCTCAATGTAAAACCTACCTGGTGTGCCAGCATAACCCTTTGTCAAGGTCTTCCCCTCTTTCAGTTC
Organism: Boleophthalmus pectinirostris; assembly: GCF_026225935.1. Taxonomy (NCBI): domain Eukaryota; kingdom Metazoa; phylum Chordata; class Actinopteri; order Gobiiformes; family Gobiidae; genus Boleophthalmus; species Boleophthalmus pectinirostris. The sequence goes on along the minus strand of NW_026570970.1, from coordinate 18,885,806 downwards.
TACTGCTAGACCTAAATCAGATATACGCACATTTCCTGAAATAAAATAGTTTAAGTTAAAATACAAACATTTTCAGACAGAAATTCTTGAAAATGACAGTTACCATCATTGTCTAAGAGCACATTTTCGGGTTTGAGATCTCTGTATATGATTTGTTTCTGGTGTAAATGCTCTAAACCCTGGATTATCTGAGCAGTGTAAAAACAGGCTCTAGGTTCATCAAACCCTGGGTTGTTCTCATCCACCAGGTAGATATGGTACCTTTAAATTCAAACACATAGTAATTGATGAGTAAAAAGTACAATAAAATACAATTCAATTCAATGTAATAAATACAATGTAATTATTGCAAATTGTTGGTCTTAAGTTAAGACACAGGCCTGCATAAAGCAATAGGTTAAAAGAAAAATGTGAACTGCGAAAGTACTGAGAGTAGCACAATAAATGTAGTATTTCCATGCAAGAAAGAAGGTCAAGTTACTTTAGATCTCCACCATTCATGATCGTCATCACCAGACAAAGTTCCTCTTTAGTCTGAAAGGCATATGCCAGTGACACAATAAAGCGACTGTGAACCCTCTCAAGAATGCGCTTCTCCACCATCGCCCCCTGTTGGACATAAAAAAATACAAGGGCATTACAAAATTAGGTGCAATTTCAGCTATGTCAGTTGCATGAATGGCCAAAAATAGTTGTAATCAAATTTGGAGGGGGTAATGTTGAGTTACTATACTCAAGATTACAGCAATACTTTCTCCATATTGTGTTCTTCTGTGTGTTTGTTGTTGGTTGGGGTCCCTCACCTGCTTTTTTCTGTGGATATGTGATTGCTCTGCCTTGAATGTTCCACAGTATGACATTAACCAGCTCTACCTAATATTTATTGAATTACATGTGGTTTTATAACTCAAAAATACCTTGAAAACATGCACTCTGACTGTGAGCAGGGCAGCTTCTCCACAGATCTGACCTTTAACTGGGTCTGGATTAGTCTTCATGAAGATTTTAATACCATATTGTGAAACATAGACAGAGCAACAGCATCAACACATTTGATGGACCCTCCACCAGAAAAGTTACATAATGTTCCTTTAACTATATGGAACATTGTGCATCTCAGTGAAGCAAGTGTTGCTCACCTCATATCCTTTCCTCTTCTTCAGTCTCTTCTTGTTCAATTTTTTACAGGCATACAGTTTCCCTGTAGCTTTCATTTGACATGCTGATACCTCCCCAAACCCTCCTTTGCCCAGCACTCTGAAATCTAGGAACCAGTCTGCATCCATGGGCTGCATTTCAAGCCACTTCCACTGCAGAAAGCGCTTCAAGTACATACTCTCTAAAAAGAAGGTATAGGGAGCCTCCCGCAGATAGTCCAGTGTTGAAGCCAGTGCAGCAGCAAACAGATCATCACCTGCAGTCTCTTGAGATTCTTTCACTTTGGCTATGATCTCCTCAGAAAGAAATGGGCAGTAATGCTTGGCAGAAGAATCCATGTACCGTTGGACTATCTTTGAGGCTTTTTTGACTCTTTCAGAGTCTTCTGCCATATCATAGTCCTCAAGATCTTTCCAAAACCGACAAGCTCCATGATATTCCTGTTTGGAATCAAGAAATTCTCTAAACAGCCGCTTTCCAATGGGCTGTTCTACACACACAGAATCAAAAGCCAAATCCAGGGTGTCTCTAAGGTCTTCACACACTGTGATGTGGGGTAGTTTGAGGCGGCCATGGTACTTCTTATCCCGCGCTGCTGCTGCATTAGACCCATCAATACTTCCTCGAGCATTAATGTAAGCTGAATTTGCCACCACAGTTGTTAGGCCACCAATATCCATGATTTATGACCAATGGACATCTGGCAAAGAAAGTAGATGAACCCCTTAAAACTAGTGTGTAGACTTTGGAGAAGTTGCAGATCCCTGTAGACACTACGGTCTGAACTAGTCACAAGGTCTGTACCAGGAGGATCCCCACACACACCTGAGTCAACATCTTTCAATAATCCACTAACACCCTAATGCCCCAGACAAAAGACTTCAAGCTCTTATAGGAACAGAACATCACAGAGGTCAAATAGATTTGACCATGTGAACAGTCACTGGAGCTTATATGTAGATTCACTGTACAATTTATTTTCTTGATTATATAATTTGATGTAGATCGTCTCATCTATAAGCCTACCGGTCTAACAGTAGGCCAAGTGCTGTAGAGACATACTGGTCACTGTTAACAGGATACACAAAATTCATACCTATGGAATAATTATAGAAACAAAATTAAAACAATCTATATTTAATTTGCAAACTTATATTAGATTACACAAAAAGTATTTGGAAGAGTCAGTACATGTTGCTCAGTTTAAAAGGGATTGTTTGTTACAACAGTTTTGGTAGGTCTATTTTACCACTGGCCTCTACAGGATACTCTACACTACAATTGTCATAGGATTCTTACACGTAATAAACAAAGCTTATTTACCTATCAAAAACCTGTGTTATGAGGGGTTTACCTTGCTGGTGCCATTATTTTGTAAACACTACCAAGGCATTGCAGGACAATGTAGGAAAATTCCTTGACTTAATACAACAAAACATACTTAGCAAACATGAAAGCAGCTGCCTACAGAACAGAAGGAAGCCGGCCCAACACAATCAGGGTTAAGAAATCATTTCTACGTTTTGCAGGAACACAAACAAAAATGTATCAACAAAATGGTGTAGCCACATCCTTGGATGGTACGACAGCTGCAGGCTAACCAGAGTCCTTGGCGTGGCATCATCAGAATGTTAAAGCAGAACATTTGGCCATCCCACAGTTTTGATCAGATCAGCCACATGTTCACTCGCAACACTGAGAAATTCCACGACATACATTATACATTCTCCAACAGCAGTACATTTTACAGGTGGTTCTAGTGGGATGGCTTATAAAGACACAGACTGGACATACAGTTTGTTGAGCAACAGTTCCCTTCTACAACATCTCAACTGGATGGTGCAGGTGCTTGTGATTCAAACGCAGAAGTAAAGGCGCATTACACACCCATTTCTTTTTTTCTTTCTACTGAACCTCACCCCTGAGGAAACCAGAAATGCAGGCATTGAAAACTGGGAAAAGGCGACAAAATTCCCATAGTGAAGGTGATTTTAAGGACTGTGCTTGTTGGAGTTGAGAGGTGTAGATAGGTTAGTCTTCATCGTCATTCTCGTCATACTCATCCTCGTCGTCATCATCCCCCATGTAAGACACTGGAGTCTCCACACGAGAGCCGCTGTAGTGAGAGTCATTGGAACTGGAAGCCATGGTGCCGTCAGTACAGCCATCACTGTTAAAACATTGTATATGACATTACAATGGCATATTTAGATACTGGGAAAAGTAAAGGAAGTGTAAAGGGTTCAAACCTGCTAGCAGGATATCTGGCTCCATTTGCAGAAGATCCACCAGTCATGTAAACATTACTAATAGGACCCTTTGCCATCTCTAAGAAAACACAGTCGAGTAGATTTTAGAGTCACAGAAATTCACTTCAGCACAAACTCAGCATATAACTAATCACTGTAATTCATAAAATCCTTTCAGATAAGACACACACTCCAGACAGTCACATACACATCACTCAAATTATTCCACTGGGTTTGATGTCAAATTTAAGTTGTTTGGCACCATTTATTTTTTGTTAATAATAAGCAGACGTGTGGGGAGTTGTCTGTGCTACCAAATTCAGACATGTAAATAATTTCCAACAGAAATGTACTATGGGTAATTGAGAGGGTAATTAAGGCATATACGCTCTTTTAGTTTTTACAATTGTAATATGTATTTGAAGGAAATGCAATTCAAATCATTTTTCAGAACAGCAGTTGGCATGTGTATGATACTCACCAATAACATAAGGCTCCAGGGCTTTTGGCACCAAGCTGCGTGCAACCTTTAAGTCCTCTGGTGAACATTTTCCCACTTCCAAGCCACAAGCCATACCCATACGTTTTAACACCTCAATATCATCATGGATCTCAAACATGCTATCAAAATTGAACAAATACTCAAACCTGCAAAAAGAAAAGATCAGTTAAATGGTGTTCAGTGATTTGGTAGATCTGCATAACATTGAACATAGCAAATACTTGTCATTGGAAATGCTACAATCAATCACGGTCTTCTTGCTGGTGTTGACAATAATGAATGGAAGATGTATTATTGAATTTGGAGGTGGAGGTCTATTTGCCTGTTGTTCAGTCTGTCTGTTCCGTTGCACCAAGTTTTTGAAAGCTATTTGCTGTACAAAAAGAAATGTTTGTGATTACATCTTCCCTGAGGTAGAAATACATTCTCTTCTGTGATACAAATTCACACCTGTAGAATGAGCTCCTGAAGCTGTGACTGTTTTTGTTTAATCCTTTCCAGCCGCCTTTGTCGTTCCACCTAAATATTTAACATAATATTTTTATAACATCCCTAAAAAAGAAAACACAATTCTGAAAACTATGTCACAATATTAAGTATTCTTACCTCAAGGTTTTGGCACTCCTGAGCTGAGTTAGTGGGCAACCCAATCCACTTGATTTCTTTCTTCTCTTTAGAGATGATGTTCATGGCCATCAGCACATTGAGTGCATCATACACACGCCGCCGAATGTTTTTCTGGTCATACACATGCTACAATACAAGATTGAAATTCCAAGATGTTACTGATGGGCTCTAGTCCAGGTTAAAGTGTAAAAATACACAGAACTTACTGCATCATTGGGTGACATGTGGTTGTCTGCAGCAGAGCTGAATTCTGCAACAAGTTCATCAGCCACTTCATTGTAGGTTGTGACTCCTTTTTTCTGAACTTTTTCACAGACTTTCATAGAGAAGTGCCTCAGGCCTTTGCCATTCTTCTCTCCTTTTTTGCCACGTTTACTAAAGACAAACTTGTTTGTTATTATTTTTACAGCAAGAGGTTTTGCAAGAATTTGGCACAGCAGACACTTACCCAGATGACCAAGGAGAGGCATCTGGTGGTTGGCTCTGTGTAAGAAACTGAGAACTGGGAGTATGTGGACTGTTTACCAATATTGTGTTGGATACAGTTGGCCTCTGTGGTGTTCCAATTACCTAAAATACACAAATAAAAACAAATGTTATAAACATAATGTAGTAACTAAATTTACTGTAAACTGCCGATATATAAAAATCTGTTATGTATACTGTCTATACACATAATCAGATGATGGATATAATCCTGCTGACTGTAGAATTGATAAGCTTAGGATCAAGTGTCTTTATCTTTCCTGTGTCCGGTCATTGCACATGCAAGGTCTATCAACGAGCAATCACAGTGACCTGTAAGAACTCTGATACAGATGTGTGGAACTTACCATGTGTGGAATATGTTGCATATGTGCAGCAATGTTTACATTTGACGGCCCAAGTGTTTTAGGAAGTAATTGCTTGGCCACAGGGGTAGCTGTGGGCTGAACAGTAACCAAGGACAGGACACCTATTTCAGGGAAAAAATAAAGTTTAGTAGTGGAATATCAATTACAATGTATGATTATCATTTTCATTATATGACACACATTTCAGTGTATTGTTCCATTTTATCAGAAGCATAATGTACTTTACCTTTACTAGGACTCAGATTCTGATCAATAAAAACCTTTAGCTCTCCATTTGTTTCAATAAGACCAGCCTAACAAATCAGAAATATGAATGAAAACCAAACAACACACATCTGAGGCAAAGGATGAGTCATTATCATTACTTACATCTTTAGCCATGATCCCAAAGGACCGAGGGAGTTAAGCTTTTGTACAACTGTAAGTTCCTGTTTGTCACTTTTCAAGCCCTTGAAATACACAGTATAAACTGATTATTAGGAAATGCACTTTTCATTTTAGGTGATAAATTTATGCCCTGCAATCAATTAGTTTCATTTTTCCAAATTGCAGTCTTCCAAATAAGCCTATCTAAAAACAAGTAACGTAACCAAATTTGATTGCCAACTTTTGGCAACATCCAAAAACACTAACATTTCAACTTTTTTAATGATTTAAGTGCACTAGGGCCTGTACTAGATATCGATCTCGTCTGGAACTTTTGCTTCATGTCCTGAAGCATGCTTTAAAGAGTCGACATTTAGTGTGGACATAATCAGTGCTACGGAAAATACTGGAGAAAGGTTGAATACCATGCTATCCAAATGGACCTTTACACATATCTAAACATACAATATAGTGTGTTCAATACACAAGGCTAACTGTTCTGCTAGCTGTTAGCTGAGCAAGCTAGCGCATGTTTTGCACGGACTGAAATAATTGCTCGAATTTGACGTTTGGTGCATGGATTAATGTAACTCTACTATTCCACATATTAATTTGCAAAAGACAGAATATTACGTGTTGCAACAAATTAGTATAGCTGTTCTATGCACTTACGAGTGCACTCTTCTGCTTCTTCGACGGCTGTTTTTGTTGGCATTGAGTTTGGAGGAAGAGGAGGTCTAAATCCTCACAGAAACAGGAAACTACAGTAATAGGCTTTAAATGAGTTTGTTAATGCTTTTAGTACAGGGTAACTGTTTTTAATTGTTTACAAAGTCATTTCAACAAATCATTTTTATTGACGTTACAGAAATAAATAAAATGGCACAAGTTATAATACTATTTGGCAGGGACAAGATACTTCTATAAAAATGCAGATATTAGGTCAGAAACATCATACTATTAACTAAAATCCAACCCGGTACATGACAGACTTCATGGGCTTTTAGAGCAGTTTCTGTGTAATTCGCATTCATAGTAATGACGCACATATTACAATAATTGTATTGGTTTATTAATCAATTGTGTGTCGATGTGCAATGTCTTTTGCACCTAATGAAAGTTGAGTGTGTAGTCTGCTAAACCAACACACCGTAATCATTTGTTGTCCGCCTCCGTGTTTTCATGTTTTGATATAATATCGGTATATAACACGCAATTTTTAATTAAACTTTACTTCCGCTTTCCGATCAAAGTTAATGCACTGGTTACCTAATAACCACACAAATAACCATTTGTGGTAAAGTTCATAGACATATTATATAATACAGATCTTCCCGACCGTCAACATTGAGTATCGCAGATGCTCTGGAGTCACGGTCTGTGCGGTTTCTGCTCTACAGCCTGCGCTTTGTTCGCCTCGCGGTGATAATGGGCTAGGAGCAGGCTGGAAGCTAACACAAGCCAGCTGTCACCATTTTGCAGTAAATACAGCGTTGTATGGGCCACGATTAACACAGCCGATTATAACCGCTCTTTAAAAAAAAAAGTGCATAACGATGATTAGCCGGGCTGCATTTTGTGTAAATTAAACTTGACCTGAGGCCATATAAATATATCTTACCGGGGTAGTCAACACACAAGCTAGCGGCTAGTTAGCTTCACTATCCACTCGAGGCTAAGCTACTACAACAGTGCGTCTCTCAATCGGATCTTGGCGGTGCCTCACTGTAGCTTCGTTTGATTGGACAGCGTCAATGAGACGAAAGCAACTGTCTTTTTTTTTTTTTTTTTTTTTTTTTTAAACCAGTGGCTCCTTGAACTGTAGGACAGTGCCCTCTTTCGTTCAGTAGAAAAAGCGTATAAATTGTATAAAAATACAAAAACTTCATTGGGAGATCTGGTAGAAGAAGATACTTCTTTCTGAGGGAGTAAAAAATATAAATTCAATCATTAACTGATTATGTAGAGCAACATGACCGAACGTGTAATCCAATACGTCATTATGGTTATTTTAGGCTTGATTTAATAACAACAACAAACAATGATGACTAAAACTAAAGTAGATTTACAAAAGTAGACTAAAGTAGATTTTGTTTTGTTTTGTTGAGTTAAATTAAACAAAATTAGGAAGAGCTGCATCATCTGGGCTGGCACCTTGGCTTTCCTCCGCTGCTGCAGGAAGTACATTCTCTTTTCATTAGGCTGTAATTTACACTGTAGATCTTCACTGAAGACATTAGAAACTAAACTAACTACTAACTAACTAAAACTAACTAACTAACTAATTAAAAATATCTCAAAACTGTTTTTTAGATGTTAGCTATTTAAAATAGCTTTTATCACTGCTTTTGACCTAGACAAGGTGAAGGCCAAGAGTTAGTAATGCTGTAAAAAAAAAAAAAAAAAAAAAAAAAGATGGCTATTTTAAGGATATTAATATAAAATATGTTATTTCTTATTCCCCCCTTTGCTAGATTCCATATCGTATGTTTCGTGTTTCCAAACTTTTGACTGGTAGTGTAATTATGATATTATACTACCTAATTATTATACTAATTATTATAAATGTATTCACATATTGCCTCTTTAAATGGAAGTTGATTTTCTTTTCTTTTTCTTTTGTTACAGGAATAAGTCAACACATATTTCTAGCCATAATGATAATAATGATATAATTTATTTATTTTATGATGAGGAAAAACACGTTTTATCTAAAGGAAAACTGCGTTATAGTGTGAAATGGCGTAGCCTTCTTGGAATTAAGGAAGTGACTTATTCCATACCCTAAGCAAAATATTGTTTTTCTTGACTTGACCGGTTATTTTAGTATATGTGTTAATGTGAAATAATATGCTGGAGAGTTGGGGACCGAAGCCTGAGAAATAAAGGCATCTCCTCTAATGCCATGGCTGTTCTGGATGAGCACTTCCGCGCATGCGTACCATGAACAATACTTGGGCTCTCAAACTGGTCAAACAGCGGTGCGAAAATGGTAGGTAACCAAAATAAACATTAAGCCAATCGCAGGACTTGGCTCCCTTCCATTTACATATCCAGTGTGGAGATGATACCCAAAATCCACAATGTCTTCCATTTCTTAAGCTTGCCGTGGACAGTTCTTTGGTACACTGCTGTTATAGGGAAGGTCAGTGATATTTTGAGAGCAGCCAAGCTAGCTCCTCGTCCCGTTTTAGTCAATCTAGTAACTTCGTTTATGGCAAGTGTTAAGCATTTATACACTATAGGTTCCGTCACAGTATCCAATATTGCAGAATCATACTGTCAGTTTGTGTCTGTTATTAAGTTATCATACATTTTGCCTGCACGTTCTGGCTAATTTTGCTAACGCTAGCTAGTCAGTTACTAGCACTAGGTGCATGCAGAGGGGTCGCTTAACAACAGTGCCAGTCTAATAAGTGCATTATTACCGACACATCGAGCCATTAAAACTCTGTAAATGAAAGAGAACTACTCAAAGGCAATATAAAAGGCTCTCCAAACAACGAGTTCTACATTGATGCCTATCTCCGATTTCAGGAAACGCAATCCTCAGTTAAGAGTCCTGACAACTCTGATAACACTTAAGTATGGCGTTTCTTTTAATCACATAGTGTGTTTAATGGAGGACAGATCAGTGTGTTTTCTTAAATGTTCGTGGCAGAGATTTGTAGCACTTCACATTCATGATGGCATCTAATTCCCCTACTCATGTTACGTCTAGCTTTAGTGGGAGGGGGTACAGCATGTGCCTTGAGAATCCACAACATATCTTTGGAAATGCCCATGCTGTCTCTGAGTTGGATATAAGCAGTGACACTATATGAGCTGTGAACGTTAGAGGTCATAGAGTGATCTATAGAAGTATGATTTTGAGAGTTGTTTACACAACGTTTTCCTGAATGTACATAGATCTATGTACCTTGTTGTGTGTTTCGTTTTTTGCATTGCTATGTATTTTTCTGCTGCTGGCTCTGATTTCAACCCCGGTGCCTGACAACCCTTGTCCTGTGCTTCTACAGCATAAGCTGAAGTCTTCGCAAAGGGACAAGGTACGGCAGTTCATGTCCTTTACACAGGCTGGGGAGAAGACAGCCGTGTACTGCCTAACACAGAATGACTGGAAACTAGAGGTTGCTACAGACAACTATTTTCAAAATCCAGACCTCTACTGCAAGGAATCTATGAAAACATCAGTAGACCGCAAAAAGCTGGAGCAGCTTTACAATCGCTACAAAGGTACGGTTTGGGGCAGTAATTGACATTAGTCAACAGTTCTGATTTACATCTCTTTTTTTTTTTTTTTTATAGATCCCCAGGATGAAAATAAGATTGGTATAGATGGAATTCAACAGTTTTGCGACGACTTGTCGTTGGATCCCACGAGCATCACTGTACTTGTTGTTGCCTGGAAATTTCGTGCTGCCACTCAGTGTGAATTCACCAAAAAGGAGTTTATAGATGGCATGACTGAGCTGGGGTGAGTGTTACCATTACTAGTTTCTGATATGGCTGCCATCTCATGGACGTAAACAGTGCTCAGGGTATCTTTGGAAGTTCTTTTTAGTGACTGCCTTGGAGGGAGGGCTTCTATTTATAGTTTCACTAAACTGTGGCTGTAATGCTTGGAGTGTTTCAAACGAGGAATTGCAATAGCTGTTGTACATTTGGACATCTCGTTTGTTGATGTATCATGTTTGCTATTTTGCATTGACACATTTGTGGGGCAAATAACAACAACAAACAACTGAGCCTGTTTTATTTTTTGTTAAATCTTTTCCTAGATGTGACAGTCCAGAAAAGTTGAAGGCACTTTTGCCAAGATTAGAGCAAGAACTTAAAGATAGTGGGAAATTTAAGGACTTTTATCAGTTCACCTTTAACTTTGCAAAGAATCCTGGACAAAAAGGCCTAGGTAAGGACTATAACATGGGTGTGATTTCGCCTCTAGAGATATTTCCAATCAACCCAACTTTTTTCTTTTTGCAGATCTGGAGATGGCTGTAGCTTACTGGAAGCTTGTTCTTTCAGAACGATTTAAGTTCCTTGACCTTTGGAATAAATTTCTATTGGTGATTCACAATAAATATTTCCAAAGTCCATGATGTATCTTGATGTTATTTACCGCTTGCACCTAATTGTCTTTTTGACTTTCTCATATTCATTTTAGGAACACCATAAAAGATCCATCCCTAAAGACACATGGAATCTATTGTTGGACTTTGGAAACATGATTGCAGATGACATGTCCAACTATGACGAGGAAGGTGAGTGTCTTTAAAATGCAAATCTCCTTTAAGTAATGTGAAAGTTAATTTTCTGTTACTTCTCTTTTAGGAGCATGGCCTGTCCTTATAGATGATTTTGTGGAATTTGCACGACCTATCGTTACAGGATCAAAACGCAAAACTCTCTAATTTATATACCAACTCTGGGCGCCCAGGTTGTTTTCTTTTACAGTGACTTCATAGTTTTTTAAGACTTGTACAAAAAACAAAACTTGTAAACTTCACCATAAAAACAGAAGCACTTGAAGCTGTCAGGAATCCACCTCAAAGAGAGCTGAAAAAAACTGGCTACATACTTGTCCTTTCAGTCGGAGGTGTGGGTTGGACATCGCCAGTGACACCTTTTTTCTATGGTGGAAGCTCATTATCCTGGAGTACCTTTGCCTCGCCTCTGGATGAGAGTAACATGCCTGCCAGGACTCCGCACGTTAGCTGTGATGACAGCAGCTCTGAAAGGAGGTTACTGGGTCTGCCTGAAAGAAACCAAGGCGAGAAATTGTGTGTTTTAAGATTCTTCTAAGTCAACTTTGTTATGTTTGTAAAGCTCTGGGTGACTGTGCAAAGCTCTGATGTCTTATTGTTGGGACATAGTGCTCACTACACCAGCACAAGGACTGTTGCAGTTTTTACTGTACATACTGTATCTATTGGGACAGTTTACAGAGAGCTATATGAAGAATAATATAATTGTCAATTTATAAATACACAATTCTTTTATGTACAGTAAATGCTGAAATCTCATACAGGATGCCTCAATATTTGTGGATGATGCTGTTATTGTTAGATGGATTTGTCATGTCAAGGAGTTGTGAGCCTCTAAATGAAAGCATGTTTAAATCATTTACATAATTTGGGCAGTTTTCAATAATAGATTTTCACACAAGAAAGTGCTTTAATTTGAATTGTTGGTTTGTGACGCTTATGTGTGCCAGGCTCATCTGGGAACAGGTGTCATGTAGTCAGTCTTACCACATCACAGCCTATTTTTTCTGAATGTAAAGAAGTTATTTTTAATTGTCTAAGTAGATCTGTCAGAGATGTTAATTTAAGCAGGATTGACAAGTTTAATAAATGCAGACCTTTAGGATTGCATGATGCATATCTGTTATGGCATAATGGCAAGACACTAAAGTGGGCATAAACAGGACAGTTTGCCTTAACAACACCTGTCAAATATGTTTTCTGGTTGAGCCCATCTCCAGTGTTACTGAAGGTAGTGAAAATTTGAATATTGTTAATACATCATGTAAGTAGCTAAGTATATTGTTCATTCAAAATGAATAAAGCATGAGTTTTTCATTATCACAAAAGCATTAGGCTTTTTGTTGAAATTATTTCTGTGTCAAAGTATAAACAATATACTCACAAATATAAAGAACATCCCTTTTAATTGGAGTTGAGGGCCAAATGACAACCTCTGGAGCATTGACCTGGTCAGTTGAAGGGATTATTGAAGAGTTTCAGTTTTTGTGTTGTTGAAATAAAACAAAACAGCTTCACTGTGAGTAAATATTAAGACAAACCCTCAAAACAGTAATGGTCTCAGGTGGAACCTGCTTTTTTTTTCACTTCCACTTTTACATAAGTTTTACTTTGCAAAGCACAACCCATCAAGAGGACAGCTATTTTTCTTTGAAGTGACAGCAGCTGCTAAAACCATGCAAAATAAGCTTACCAATGGCATCACTATGCCTCACTAATTTATCAGAAACAGACTTTGCCATAAAACAAGTTGAATCGTCCTTTTCACACCAGGGCCCCATGCTTTTCATGGATTACAGCGGTTCACTCTGAACACGTGACAGGCATGTAAGGGAGGTGGCACACCTGCATGATTCCATGGAAATAGAAAATTTAAACCACCTCCACAGGAGGCATCCAGAAAAGATCCCCTAGCCTCAGCTGGCTTGGGGATCCATTTTGAGTGCCCAACTACCCTGCAGAGAAAACTAATTTCAACTGCCTGTATCCATGATCATGTTCTTTCGGTTATTACCCAAAGCTCATGGCCATAGGTGCGGGTACAAACGAAGACTGACCAATAAATCAAGAGCTTTGCCTTTCGACTCAGCTCCTTCTTTGCTTCAACAGGCCACCTGCCAATCTCATGCTCCATTCTTTCCTCACTTGTGTCATATTAGAATTGCAGTAGGAATAAGAGGCTCAATTGGTATAGTAAATGGTAAAACAGAGGCAACACACCCACAAATATGCATATGCTATTTTTTAGTTTGCACTCTTAATTTAGTACCTGGCTTAGTAAATGTGCCCCTTAGAGCATTAGAATTTTCCACTCCTTCATGCAAATATGCTGTGCTCAGGTGCAGGCCTACTGGGCGTTCCCTACAGAAGCCCTTCCTCTTCTGCACTCAGGTAACATACTCAGTTGACATTTTGTTATTTGCCATGGCTGCAGGCATTTCTCTTCAAGTGGTTGAAATTGTAAACTAATGACCAAGGGATCAGTGCATCTGGAGCAAATAATGGCCAGAGAAATGGAAGGAACTGTTTCTGAGCCTCTTTCAAATGAGTAAGTCTTATTTGTTATAGTTTATTGCTTCAGTTTCTTTGAGCTTGTTGTATAATTGCTTTTTCATGTAAATCCATTAACTATACACCTTTAACTAGGTAAAACATTTTATTTTTTTTACTTTTCTATTTCTATTTGTAATTTAAAACAACACTCACTCCGCTTGGGTATTTGATCTGTCTGTCCTTAGAAACCCTACCCAGCTCAAGCTGCTAGTTTTCCTTCATTAGGGAATAGTGTATGGGGATGAAACACAATCCCACTTTGGTCCTATCAGGCTTCTTTGAGCAGTAATTTCAAAGCTTCTCAATTGTGCAGCAGGACTGACCTGTATGGATTCGAGAGACCTCATGATTTTGAAAGCTACAAAGACATGATGGATACATATGCCACAGTCCTCAGTAGAAGGTCACAAAGATGGTCCCAACTGCTTCAGGAGAAACCAGATGTTGAGAAGAACATGACAGGTATCACAAACAGATAGGGCTGCAAGACTCATCATAACTGAATTGAAATTGTAATTTGAATAGACACAATTAGTAAATTAAGGATGCAATTTTTGAAGTACTGTAAATAACTTCACAAACCACAAAATAACCAGTTTTATTCTGCATAAAAAGTTGCTAAACCTGTTCTGAATTGTGATTCTTGTAGTTTGTCTGTTCATATTTCAGTCTACTTATCAATTCTCCTGGACATGTTCAAAATGTGAACTTTGAACAAAAGGTCAAATCATAGCTCTCACATATATGATATATAAAATGCATGTTTTTTTTCTTGGCAAGTAAAGAGATTTGTGCGGAAAGGTGTGCCCAATGAGCATCGTGCCAGAATCTGGATGGCAGCAAGTGGTGCCCGGGAAAAGCAAGAGAGTAACAATGGGTATTACCAGTCACTACTGGCAGCTGAGCATGACACTAAACTTGAAGAGACTATTTACACAGGTAAGACCTATTGTTTTTATATAAAAAAATATTTGTTCTGAATAAATGTTTGCATTTTACAGACATGCATCGAACGTTCCCTGACAACATCCTATTTCAAACCAAAGCGGAGTCATGCTTGCAAAAAGCTTTGTACAATGTCCTGGTGGCATACGGACACCACAATAAAATTGTAGGATACTGTCAGGTAAAAAAGAAATGCTACTTAACACATTGACATTGACATTTGCTTTAAAACAAGACAATCTAGTTTCCCATATCCCTGAGTAAAATAAGGCTACTGGAGCACAGTCAGTACCAAATCTCAGCAGTCATTTATACTGAGCAGGTGGTCAGTTTGAATTGCCTGTAACGTGTATATCTGTATTTTCTTTATCAGGGAATGAATTTTATTGCTGGATATCTCATTTTAATCACCAAAGATGAAGAGAAATCCTTTTGGCTCTTGGATGCTCTGTTGGACAGAATACTCCCTGGTACTTAAAGGTCCATTTTAAGTAATGCCTAAAATGTTTGAGTTTGCACCAATAGTTTCATTCTAATGAACAATTGTAGACTACTACAGCCTTGATATGCTGGGTCTGAAAACTGACCAGGAAGTTCTAGGTGAACTTGTGAAGGCTAAAGCTCCAGCTGTGGGTCAGCTTATGGACCAGTATCCTGGTATATGGACGCTGGTGGTCTCTCGTTGGTTCATTTGCCTGTACATTGACATTCTTCCCATAGAGGTGGGGAAAACAATCTGTACGCAAATGCTGTTAGCCAACTGTTGACCCAGGGTTGTTTGTTTTACAGACTGTGTTGCGTATTTGGGACTGTCTCTTTTATGAAGGCTCCAAGGTGCTTTTCCGGGTTGCTCTGACTCTGATAATTCACCATCAGTCAGAAATCTTGAGAGCTCGCTCTCTGCCTGATGTGTGCGAGTGTTTTAAACAAATGACCCAGGGAGTATTCACTCTAGACTGCCACACCTTCATGCAGGTGTGTAGTGTTCACATCTTTTACATTGTTTTTTGTATGCAGTTTTATCATAGGCATTACAAATCCTTTACAGAAAATATTTACTGAACCTGGAAGCCTATCCAAAGCAACTATTGAGAAACTACGAGAAAAATGCAGAAAACAAATTACTGGAGAAGAATCTCACCTGCCATAAGGATTTTTTACATTGTATTTTGCGACGGGTATTTTGTACAGGTTTACTTTAACAATTAAATAGAGTTTGACGGAAAAAATACTCTTAAAATAAATTCTGAAATCCACATTTACTCTTTTTATTGACCTCCCTTTTAGATATAACATCAGTCCATTAAAACAATACATGTAAACAAGTGACAAAAAAAATAACATAATATCAAACATTACATGGCAGAAGCAGCGATGCACATGAAAGGTTTACTTTCCTACATGTAACCTTTTCAAAGGCACTGGTATTATGGCTTACTGCACATTTATAAATAACTGTAGTGAAATATAATTTCCCTTTAGCACCCAAAATATCAAGTCTTAATTGATCCTAGCTAATAGCTACACTGTGAAAAATAACATTTTGAAAGATGACAGACATTTCTTTACGTTCCCCTGTTAAAAGTGTAACGAACACAGCAGAAAAAGTCAAGAGATGGTAGGATTTAAATTAGTGTTTTTGAAATGTTAAGATGTTTTGAAGTGATGGTTTGAGACAAATAGCCAACTATCCCTTTTTGCACCTTTTAGAAGACAAACTAACAATTGTATTTAAATCCCTGCATTAAAATGCACACAGATTGAGAACTTTAATGGGAGATTATTAAATCTATGTTGTAACAGCGTAATCATAAGAGACATTTACAGAAACTTGCAAGTGAAAAAGGGCAAGATGGGAAATGGAAAACAAACTAGAAAAAAAAAAATAGTGGTTTTCAGTTTGTGCACACTGGCTTTATAGAAATGAGACTACACTTTAAATGGTCTGATAGCCTACATGACTCCTCTTCCTGCCGATCAGGTAAGCCAACAGCACAATAAGTACAAGTCCTGCCAAAGCTGCCCCAACCACAATAGGAATTATCAAGTCATCTTCATCCAACATGCATTCCAGCACTGAAAAATGTACACCTCATGAGATATTACAAATATGTTTAAGAATAATGGGAAAATAGAGGAATTTACCAGATCCAAACGAATCTCCGGTCAGACCAAAGGGCTGCACATGTAGCAAGTATGTGTTAAGTGAAAAGTCCGATGACACTTTTAGGGTCTGCTCTGAACGACACATGTATGAGAAGCCAAGGCTCCCCTGGAGATAATCCAGGCTGTCATTGTGGGCAGAAAAGCTCTCTATACACAAAAAAAGAAAAGGTGAATTTCCAACATATATTAATGTATATAATATTACTCTTACCTTTCATGTCCGCCCATATTGCCAAAATAGACACACCATTCAAATAGTATTTATTAGATGTAGTATTCTGGGAATAAAACAGATTTAATTTTAATTTAATGAACACAAAAGGAGTGAGGTGATGACATCAGACTGACTTAACAAACTTACTAAGGTGAATGTGAAAGTAAGTTCGGTCTTTAGGCCTGATTTGAGTATCAAAGTGGCACTTTCTTTGCCACATGATCCTGAGCTTGAAGTCTCATTTGGATTAAGGTTGACAATGTTTTGCACAGTCTGTAAAATTGAACAAAGATTAATATGTTAGATGCAAAGCACACAAAAATAAGTATTTACACACCTTGTTTTCAGCAGAATTGAAGCTTATATTGATCTGCAGAGCCATATTTGCTTTCAAACAGACTGTGCCGTTCTCATTTTTGGCTCTATATTGTCCTTGAGCAGGTATGCCAGGGCCCTCCTGAGGTGGAGGAGTCGATGGTGGAGGTACAGGTGTGGAAACAAAGTCAGCAGAACTTTGGTGCAAAATAGTCACTGCAAAAATACAATTGCTGTTTGAGTATTCTAACAACACTACTTTTTGACGGTAGATGGCAATATTGTTATAACAAACAAACAACAATTACACTGTACAAAAGTGATTGAAAAGAGACAACAAACTCTTGAGTGAGTTGTTTAAAAAAAATAAAAAATAAAAACATACCTAGTTTTAGCTGTTTGGGGTTCATAATTTATTTAAGAAATGTAGCTATAACATCAGCTTTCTGGCGTTATTTCGCTTTCAGAGCATCACATTTTGAACAACACAAGCTAGTTTAACTTACCGAAAACTAAAGACACGGTCAACCCCACGTACAATGCCATGCCAATCTGTGCCATTGTACACAGCTTTCTCAAAAGTTTGCTTTCGCAATTGGTGTCACCGCAACAGCGACACAGCAGCAGACAGCCAACTACAGCCAAAAGCGTTGTCCCGCTAAGCTAACTTTGGGTTATCAATAACTCCCCACAAACGATAAGACCTGTGCTTTTCAACGAACTGTTGCTATGATTTAACGCTTCTGGTTTCACGAAGTAAATCAACAAAGTGACGAACAACGCGCGAAAAATGAGATGTGGCGTCGCGAGCTGTTTACCGCCGCAGAGCCTGAGCCCGCGTCACGTGACACGACGCTTAAAACAGCATAGTGTCACGTGACCTTCGAAACTGCAGCTGCCTCATCTGTTTATTACTCAAGTGAGAATAATTAAGTATAATAAATGGTACAACAATTATCACACGCACATAGTTGTAATATTACATACATATATTTTATGCACACTGTATATTCTAGAAAAAACGAACAGATTCAAGAGGAAATCATAAAAGGAGTTATTAGAGTTACACCTGTTAATGGAAGCTAATGGTTTTGTCTTCACTTGTACTGTACGTAGCACTGCACAACTATACTTCTTTTCGATATTTGACAGTGAACTAGCTCTGCTTGAGGAAACATAACCAGAATGACAAATAATTTTTTACCATTATAATGTTATTATATAAAATGTTTTCATAATGAAATAAAAAAGTCTAAATCCAAAAGTTATTATTAAATTATTGCTACTTGTGTTAATGTGCATCATTATACCAAACCGAAAATATTTTACCTGTACTCCATCACTAATGGACTTGTAAAATCACTTCGGCATCATAACATCTCTACTTGGTGCTATGTCACAGTCTAACTGTAGTACAGTCAACATTTAAGCTTGATGAGGAAGTCTATTATGCACTCTTGACTTACAAAAGTAGCCTCTCTGCTTTAATTTGCAATAAAATCCAACAATCAAACATATCTGTCACACTTTGCCTAAAGGACACTGGCATTCTATAAAATTTTAATAGAAATGATAAAAGATCTTTACTACTTTGCCTAAAACAACAGGCTTCTATAGAATGTTGTAGCTCACTGAAGAATATCAACTTTGTCTGTAACATATCCATTAAGGACAATTTAATATTTTTATATAATTCCTGTGAAGTTGGCTAATGCATGCCACTGTTAAGAACCACACAATGTTTGTTTTTGCACATCACAAATATATGTGATTCTATAACCAAAAGACCATTACCTCTCTTAAGAACACACACCAAAAGATTTTACATGAATTTGTACATGTGGCTCATGTCCTAAAGGTTCTCTTCAATTATTTATACTGGTCACACAAAATAGCAACTACTAACTAGACTCACTTTACTTAATTTTGCTTCAACATGGTGTGTAAAATGTCTCTAAATTAGGGATATTGTAATTTCAAATTTCATTCCAACATCACAATTTTATGATTTTTTTTCACAATTAGTGACACAATGACCACAATCAACAGTGATTGTGCCATTTTCATCACACATGGCTTTGTTTACATAATGATTACATTAGTTTCTTCTCTTTGAATCTTAGACATCTAAAGGCTGACTTCATCTATGTCCACAAACTAATTATGTCAAATATTAGGCTACTGCATCCCTAAACATGAGAATTACAGGTCACAAAACTTTGTAGAATCTTCTCTTGTGGCTACCTGTCTACGCCCTCAGCAGTTTCTGAAACCAACTAAGAAGTGCGGCTTGTGCAATTCAATAGATACAAGTGAGGCACTGCTGGATTGTATGAAAAAAAAAAGTTGTTTGTATTTCCTGTATCCATGGAGACGATGCAGGAGCCTGGCTAATGAGCTAGCTATAGAGCTCTGTGATGCTTTTTAAAGATGTGATGACCCTACCTGGCCTGTCCTCCTGTTAAACTGCACTGAGACCTTTAATGGAGACACAAAGGCGACTGAGAAGAGCAGTACGCTGCTGCAGCTAAAACTGAATTTCCCTCAAGCTCTGTAAAGTATCTCTCTTTCTCTCTCTCTTTCTTTACTTACTTTACAACTTAGAATTAAGGTTGATTAACAGAAAAAAAATAATAACACACTGTACATTTTTTTTTACAGTAGATAAATAGGTGGCAGCAACAATAGGCTTCACAGGCCTAATGTAATTTTAAAAAAAAATTATAATGGTCCATACAAAATTTCAAATTGATGAAAAAATTAAATATAAAGAAGTGTTGTAAAAGGAACAAACAAGAGTTAAGAGGAATTACCTAAATTAACTACTGACCGGTTTATCTTAACATTGTATCTTTAAATAATGTAAAAGATGGAGGAAACGGTTTGAACATCTTGTCTTGTATACTAACCAGGGTGAAGCTTTGATGAAGTACTTGCGCAGCGATGGGCAGGTAGTCAGTTCAGCCACTTCCTGTGCTGAGGTAATCTATAGCAGCAGAGACACTAAAAGTCAACACAGAGCAGAGGAAACTTGTACGATGGGATGTATTAAGATTGTGGTGTCTGTTCTACTTGTCCTGTTGAACCCAACTTCATGCAACGGTAAGGTCAACTTCTGTGACTATTTAGTATCTTTATTATCTAAACATGATACAACCGTAAACATTAAATGATTATTATCTGTAGCTCTGAAACAGGCACACAAAAAAGATATTCTGACATAATAGGCAGAAGCAAGTGTTTTAAGTTTAAGATAGTTATCTTGGTAGCATACAAGCATAATGTCAATGTCCAAAATTATAAGTCTGCTTTTTGTGGATCAGAAAAGATTACTATTTGCATTGAGGGCTTAAATTGTTAGAAATAAATATAAATTAAACCCCTGGTCGTACTAATAATTATAGTCATTAAAACAGCATGCGATTTTAAATTAAAACATAGATGCTATATATTTTAAAATAAAATCATAAGAGGTCAACATGAATTGAGGCTCATAAAAAGTGAGTTAGAAAGTTGGCACTGTACCTGCATCATGCTAAAAATGTTGAGAACAAAGCAAAATCGTTAAATTGTGCGTTTTCTTTTCATAAGACCTGAGCTAAACTTGGCTACTGTTCCAACCACAGAAAGATAAAGGGCCTTACAAACCTCAGAAGCAATGCAACTATCAATGACAGGAAGACATGATGAGCGCCCTGAGCCCACTCAAACAAGCTCACGCACTTTAACCTCTTTTCCGCTGTTGAATAATGTCAAAATCGACCTAAATCATGCTGTTAGTGCTTTTTTGTTCAAAATCCGCTAACTCTCTGAATGTGCTAAACAATTTTAATAAATTACTGTGTTTCCGTCACATGACTCGATTAATATTAGGCCTACAAAAAAAAAAAAAAAAAAAAAGATAAAAGATAGAAGATAGAAGATAAAAAATGTTGTGCAGTTCTCTGTGCATTGTGTAACTTTTCTGGTGAAGGCTCCATCAAATGCTTTTCTCCATGGGGTTGATATTGCTTTGTCTGAAATGTTTCACTGTCTGGCATTAAACCTTTCTAACTTCATGGAGACCAAATCAGACTAAGTTATAGGTCAGATCTGTGGAGTGGCAATCCCTCTCTCATTTCTCATAATCAGAATGCTTGTTTTTCTAGGTATTTTTGAGCTATAAAAACACCTGTAATTTAAAGCTGTTTAATGTCATACTGTGGAACATTCCAGACAGAGCAGTGACATATCCTAGAAAGCAGGTGACGGACCCCCGACCCAAAAGTTACATAGTGCATCTCTAAAATAGGCTACTTACTTACTTTTTTCACTTGCTTCACACATTTCTTACTTTGCGTTTTTAAAATGTCATTTGGCGTGTTAATATAATTTTAATATCTGTGTCTTTTATTTATTTTTAATGTATTTATTTGTAATGGCTTTATTTATTTATTGCTGTTTTATGATTTTGCTCTTTTTTTATTTTACTGGTTTTATTATTTTAAGACTAATGATGACTAAATATGAGTGTTTATTTTATCATTTTATTATTGCTGTTGTTATTATTCTGTATTTGTGCAGCACTTTTTTTTCACAAACTGTTTGTTTGTGAAATGTGCTATATTAATAAAGTCAATTGGATTGGATTAATACAGCTGTCACTCTTTTGTGATGTCCTACAGCTTTGTCTTACATAGACCCAATGATTTGCTACATCCTGGATGGGGTCCTCATCTTTTACTGCATTGTAGCAACAGCCTTGTTCTTCAGAGAAAAGGTTAGCCTATTTATAGAAGATATTATTCTTTGTTAGTCTCTGGGTTAACTATTGTTGTTATTTCTTTATTATTATTTTTAAGCTTTCACACCAAGTTCCAAAAGCTGTGCCTGTGAGTAATATCAGTTTTTGTTTGTGTTTGTTTATACTCTTCACAAAATTTACACTTGATTGACTGTAGACTAAACAAATATTTTTCTCCTTACCCAAATAATCAGGACTCCAGTGGTGGAATTTACCAGGTGAGAAATTACTCACTAAAAAATCACCAACAACATGTCATAGCTATAAATATTTACAATTTATAACACCTTTTTACAATTTATAACACCTTTATAGGAGCTTGGGGAGTCAAGAAATGCAGACCCGTACGAAGTGCTTGACACATTCCAGGTAAGTGTCAAAATGTATGCTTTAAAATATTTGCCCACTTCTAAGTAACTGATTGTGTGTTTTCTTCAGAAGAAAAAAAAGAAAAAGAAATCCAAGGTACAATGACATATAATCCAGAGTCTTAAAATCAAGTTACCAGAATCATAATTTTTACAACTCTCCCCCATCACAGGGCCCACAGTCTGCCGGAGGGGCAGGGGCCGAGCCTGTTCCTGGGACCTCGTCTGCTTGAAATTCTTAACGATCACTGATCACACACAAAAAAAACATACCCATATTTGTGAATGTGTCTGAAATGTCTTACCAATGGTGGAAAAAGTATTAAATTTTGTTACGTAAAACTAGAGCCAATGGATGGGAGAAAAAAAAAAACTCAAGTAAAAGTATCACATGAAAAATCTACTCAAGTAAAAGTATTAAAGTACCTCTTTAAAAAAACTTGAGTACTTAAGGAATAAAAAGTAAATTAATTTTGCAGTTTTTGTGATAATAATATAGTAAAGCTTCAAATGTAATGATTTTGATGAATAATTTTGCTCAACAAAAACAGATATTTTGATTTGCTCAAACTGCTAAATTCAGCAAGGCTCATACAATAAAAAGTACTTTAACTTTACTTTTACTGTTCAAAAATGCAGCAGAAAAAGTAGATATCATCTCTGAAATGTAGTAAAGAAAAAGTAAAAATATCCACTTTACTTTGTTTTTTTTTTACTTGTTATGTTCCATCACTGGTCCTTACGTTTATAGTTTAGGTGATGTTCTGTGCTTTAAAAAGTCTATGCCACTTACACCATCTTAAATAAAAAGAAACCATGTCAAAAACACTTGGAAAATGGTTTAATGATGTTTACAACAAAAGATAACTGTACAGTTACAGTAAAAGATTATGTGTATAAAAACAAAAATACAGCAGACAAATGCATCAAAACCTACTATATATCCTGATTCACATACTTAAAACTACACAATCTTTCAGTTTTACGCCACCACAGTTGGAGGCAGGCTTTTTTATAAGTTTGCCCATTTTTTTTTTGGTCTTTTTTATGTTCATGTAGGATCAATGTTCCTCTGAATGATGGAAACCAGAACTCTTTACAATTAAGTCCTGGTAAGTCACTCATTATTAACTGCAGAGTTCAAAAGTGGGGGCAGGAAATATGAACACATTCGTTACAAACAGCCTGAACTTTGAGAAGTTAACAAGAAAGCATTCATGGAGATACATAGTCAGTATGTACATAGTTGGCATTTAATTTTGTTAAAAGCAATGGTCACTTGGATTGAACTGATATTACACACGACACCCCAAACATACAAAAATACAAATATCTTCAAACCTACCAAGAGTAAGACAGTTCTGATATTAGTTCCATGCTGTGACAGAAAAGGATAACAATAAAGTTCAACAGACAGTCTCACACAAGTTATTTTCTCAGAAATATACCAAAATATACATCTAAGCTTTGGAATTACTGAGGCTAGGACTAAAGCCAGTGCTGGGTTTGTCTCTTAATACACATGCTGCAGGGCAGAAAGGAAGAGACAGACAGACAGGAAAGAGATTTCTTTGGTATCTGCATTTGTCAAAAGTTAAATATTTGGATTTTTGCTTTGGGATAGCGCTCATGAGATCATATAACCTCACTTGAAATAAAGCATTAAACAAAGTGTCACTGAAGCCCATTGGCCGTTGCCATAGGGACACGGTCCAAACAGAGAAGGACCGTGATGCATAGTGTCACAGCTGATCCGTCTGTCGTGAGATGTCAAAACAAAGAGTGGAGACAGCGATGGGACAGTTATGTACCTGGAAACAACAACTATGTCTATGTTGTATGGGAACTACAGTGTACATATGTAAAAGAAGTAACCACACAACATAAAAAAAAGGTCCAGAATTATGGGCAAAAAAGTGGATCCTACAGCGTTAAAGACAGACAAAGACATCGAGTCCTGAGCATTACAATGTGCACAGGAAAAAACCCTCAGTGTGTATTAGCAAACATCACCCAGCTACTATCAAACTGGTTCAAATACATGTGTGTCTCACCAGCCCCCTCTGCTCTGTCTGACTTCCCCCAACCCCACCACAGGCACTGAAACCACTGCTAGCAACACCACAGAGCATTTGGCCCAATGTTGATGTCATTTTTACTTCTAATTTTTTTGGACATTCACATGCACAAGGAGCAGACATTAATGAAAAACTGTGGTGAGCGAAGGCAGCTGGAATTTGATGCAGAGCAGTGTTTGGGGATGGGCAAGACAGTGTCACTCTTATACAATCAAGTTAGTAATCTTTGGTTAAAATGTTGTTATCGCAATGGAACAAGAGCAGGCTGAGACACTCATGTTAAGTCACAAACCTACCTGTACTTTGTCGCTAAAACAATAATAAAAAGATTGTCAAACTCAAATAGACCTCTAAACATATAATAGAGCACATAATCTGTCAAGAGAAATTAAAAAGAAAATAAATAATGATGCAGTACAGTAATAAGGCAAAAGGAACAAAAGGCAGGATCTCATCGATATCCAGTTTGTGTATCCTGTCTCCCTCTTGTGGCCTTTTGAGAACAAGACAAAGTACAGGTGGGAATGGAACATTATACTTGTATTATTTGTGTATATTTGTTGTGTACTTAGAGTTTTTAAAACGTGTTTTTTGTATTTTATACATATTAAAGCAGGTTTCACTCAATCTTGAGCTAAAAAATGAGGTATACAACAGATCCTTTGCCTTACTGGCGCACTACACTACAAACCCCAAACCAGCGTGGTCGATTACCAAACTGGTACTTACTTACATGTCTGTGTATTTTACCCAAAAACTAGCAACAAACTAAAGCAGAAAAGGCATTAAAGCTAGTTCAGGGCCAATCAGCTTCAGGACTCATCAAATCATTCGGTCACCGTTCAGGGTTCAATGAAACAGCCTCTTTATACAAAACGTTGTTTTGCCACTTTCTACTGAAACCTGCTGGAAGATGCAGATTTATAGCTTGCACTTCCTAAACACGCAAAGACACAGACAGACACACACGCACACGCACACTTGCTGGAATTTTTAGTAAAGCTTTTCTCACAGAATTTCTTTCTGTTACATCAAAAAACATAGTTAGCCACATCATCACAAAATCGAAAATGCCCAGTACACTGTAGTGTTTCAGTGATAACGCACAAGCAGAGTTCAATGAAGACTCCTGCCTGCCCACTCTCTCACACACACACTCATAACTCATACAACAATGCTACAATGCTCATGTCTCTGTAACAATAAGGCATAAATGATAAGGTTTAATCTTTGAACTAAGAAAGCCAGTGATCTTGTCCTTTTACAAAACAAAAAAGGCATATTTAAAATTACTGGTAAAGAAAACTAAATCAACATCAACTCAAATTATTTACTTGATCTGTTGCTGAAACGGAGCCTACCTTTCAGACTAAACTCAAGATCTGTGCCGAGTGATGGGCAGAGAAGCTTTCTCCATACAACACAAGGAAGTCAAAAGCTCAAAGCACTTAAAGTCTGACGTTTCGTAACATTTTTGGTCTCAAGAAATTTCATGAAAAAACAAATGCCATTGCAAAAAAGAGGGTGATTTTAGGGATCTAAATATGTTAACACTACATTCAGTCTTGATAACACACTGGTTAGAGTATAAATATGAATATCTTACAAGCGCGTATATAGAATTATATGTATAGAATTAAGAAAAGGTTATCAATTCTAATTCCACAGATAAATATTTCAGTAACATCCTATGATGGTAATGGCAACTCAACTTGTGAGGATACGTCACACACACACAAAAAAACAGAAGCCTAAAAAGAAAAACCAGCAACAAGAACAACTAGACACCTGCCTAACTGCAAAGAGAAAGGCTATAACTTTGGCAAGAAGGATAAAAAACAACAATTAGTCCTGCAAATATCTCATAAATAGTAGTATTAGAAATAGCAGTAGTCGATAATCATACAGTTCCTATGGTTCATGTGTGGTTTATCAGTATAGGCCTTTAACGGCAAGTCTGCACTGATACATTCTACATGATTCGATACACAGAATTCTGAAGGTGATCCTTATATTTAAGTGCTGCTGAGGTATATTCAGTCAAGAAGTAGTACATAAAAAAATTAAGATTTTTTTTTTTTTTTTTTTTTTTTACAGGCATAAGGTTAGACCCACCGCGGTTTACCTTTGGAACAGAGAAATGCTACTTTAGAGTGGGCTTCCGCTCAGAGATCATTTGGCAGGTGTTACAGATTAGTTAAATAAAAACATGTTTGGGTTACATGCTGGTATTCAATGGTGGTGTGGTAGTAAATGAGTGGTAAATATGGATTTACAAATTTGAGTCTCTCAAAGAGGAGGATCTGAACCACCAAACCTGATGTACAGGATGTAGTCATAAAGCTATCAGAAAGCATGCAGGCTTCTAAACTGTGTGAGGAGCTCCAGCAGCATGTTGGTAAAGCTAAGTTTCTGTGACCTTTATCCAGCAGCACCTACTGAGGAAAATGGAAACAAACAGCTCCTGTGTGCTTGGACAGGCACGACAACTACTGAGGAAAACCACTTTGGTTTAAGCTATTGTTTATGGCTGAACAGTAGAAAACTTAATCAGAACCACCTTTTTTTTCAGTCAAAACGGCAAAAGTCAATTAAAAGAACAAGCAGTCAACAACAGGCTGTAGGGAAAAGAAACAAAGACTCAGGTTTTTGAGTTCAGGATCAAGATTAAATAAAAAAAAATTAAAAAAAAAAAAAAAAAAGGTCAGTTCACCAACATCCCAGTTTTTGGTCATTGGGCTGCCAATTAGGTCATGCTCAGAGACACTCAATAAAAAAAAAAAAAATCTTTGGAAAATCGTCATAAAAATATTGCATTTCTATTTTCAATTGACAAGGAAAGATTTTGTACTCATAAATAGACAAGACTAAGCTACCCCAACAACAAACAGCGAATATCTGAACAAATATTTTTGGTATATCTTAAAAGCACATAAGCCAGTCATATGACTGTAGACAAGAGTTTCTTTCCACGCAACAGACTGCAGCTCATCAATCCAGTTTTTTGGTACAGATACTGTGCACAAGTAGATAGAACAGTACTACTATCACAAAGTAAATACAATACATTACCTCTATCAAGCCAATACACACCCTTGTGGTATGATAAAATCATCCACAAGCCCTACATCAGTTATTGGACTTTCAGCGCTGGTCCAAGTTGAAGACAGCACTACAGACGTTCAGGTTGAATCTTAAAATAATCTACATCTTGGCAAATGGCCACCAGTCACCCAGTATAAAACAGACTGCTTGTTGCAGTTTCTCCTAAAGCTCTTAAGCATTTTATCAGAGTCCAGGGCCTGCACCTACATCTGGATTTTACAAGGCTTAGTGGCAACTCGACCACCAAGGCAGCGTAAAACTCAATGTTTCCAGACGAGCAGATCTGGTCCCTCTGACCTTTAAAGCAATGATAACCTTTATAATCGGCCACTTATTACTGTTTTTAAAGCCTTATAACCACATTTGAAATAATAGATTATAGTTAACTTAAATTGCGACTTAAAATGTTATGTAGTAGAACTACTATGATAAGGTTTAAAATGATGCCTGTCGAAAAATAGTGATGCGAGAAACTCAGCTGAAGATATTAAAAAAATGATTTGCTTTTGGGTTAGACTGTCAGGAGAGATCAGAGCTCTGTCCATACTCAACAGCCTGATGACAATGACTTGTTTCTACCTGAACATTTGTCATGATTCATATAAAACAAGACAGTAACTGCATGGTTACCGTTGGGGAAAAATGAATAATAAAAATAGAAAATATATTAAAAAAAGATTTACAAAACAAAAAATTCCAACCCTAATATCAATTGAGGTTGTTTTTGGTGGCAGCAAAAAAGTTAAATAGAAAGAATAAAAGAATGTACGGTGGTTAGTGAAGCACATTTCGTTAAGGACCTCCCTATTGCCTACAAAGTGAGATAGAAGTAGTGCACGATATATGTAATAGGGTGTGGTTTGTGATGCAGCTTGGCCGGCTTCACTGAGCTTTGGAGGCAGTAGTAATAGTTGAGGCTTGCACAGGCACAGCTCCAGTTGTGTCAGTGGTGACCTGCAGCCCCCCTGTCCCCGCCGACACTAAACTCACTGGATTAGCCTGAGTGAGCAGTGACAGGTTTTGGGGCAGGAACAGGTTTGTCACCAAGTTGGGCGTGTTACCGGCACTGGTGTTGGCGAACAACAAGTTGCTACCATCCAGAGAAGTGATGGGGATTGTGCTGGAGGCCAGAGCTGCTGAATAAAAAAAGGAACTTTCAAATAGCTGCAAATGTGTGTTTAAAAGTAATATCACTGATTACTTTAAAGATACCCTATAACTTTTTAGTTGGGGGTCCGTCAGCTGCTTGTTTTTATGGATATGTTATTGCTCTGTCTGGAATGTTCTACAGTATAGCATTAAACAGCTCAAAAAATGCCAAGGCAAACAGGCATTCATACTGTGAGCAGGGTAACCTCACCATAGATCTGACCTGTAACCTGGTCTGGTTTGGTCTCCATGAAGATAAAACATGTTTAATGCCAGATGTGGAACAATCCAGACAAAGGAATAACATCTCCATGAAGAAAAGCATTTGACAAGCCCTCCACCATAAAATTCACATTTAAGTTTAGAGTTACCTTGTATTGTTGCTAGTGTACTGTTGTTCATGAGTGCACCACCAAGGCCACCAGGAGCCAGACTGAGGAGAGCCCCCCTATTAAAAAAAAACCAAAAAAACTCAGATTAATACTTAGAATGATTTGAGACTTCAGAATAAGCCTGACATAGAACAAAACTGACCCTGGTGCAAACTGTGAAGATGCCATCAGACCAGGGTTGAATCCAGCCGCTGCAGCCATGGCGGCAAAGCTAGCGCTGGTGGGTAACTGAGTGGCACCCTGCAGAGCGGACAGCCCCGGGGCAGACACCATCACCTGGCCCGCCTCCAGAGAAGTGGCAATGGAAGACGCAGTGTGGGCAGGCGTGGTGTGAGCCTGGGAGACTGGTTTGCTCTCTGCGGTGGTGGCCTGTATGGTTGGGGAAGGACTGAGGGATGGAGAGCTGGTTGCCGTGGTTACAACAGGTGCAGTGGAGATGACGGATGCAGTGTTTGTGACTCCAACTGTAGTGGCTAAAAATGATTTAAGGCAACAGACATTAGTTACAGCAAGGGATACTTGTTTTGTTTGTTTGTTTGTTTGTTTCAGCCTAAAATACAGACCTGTGAAAGGCAAAGAGGAGACACTGGTGCTGGTGAGTGGGATCACAGGGTTTACTGTCAGAGTGGTGGGTGTGCTAATAGTTGGGCTGCTAACAAGACTCGCTGTACTAGCCACCTTAAAAGACAAAACAGCTTCAATAAACAGCAGCAATTAAAAGTGAATAAATGAAGTATCTGTGATGATACTTACCAGGGGGCTGTTGGGTGTGAAAATGGTTTTGATGGGGGTGCTGCCTCCACTATTTCCACTGCTTGGGGGGTTAATCCTCTTCTCTTTCTGTCTACGATTGCAGAACCAAACTCTGACGACCTCCTTCTCCATGTTCAGCTGGTCAGCAATCATGGTGATCTCTTCAGAGGTAGGTTTTTGGTTCTGCTTGAATAGGCCAAGAAGCCAGAGATTTCCAGTCAGTACAAAGTCAAACACAATGTTGTACAGAAGCATGTTGTAAAACTATGTAACTCACCTCTAGAAAGCTCTTTTCTAAGGCCACTCGGATGTGGTTCTCAATACTGGTCCTCTTCTTGCGCCTGCGGTTGATGCCTTCTATGCCCATGCCTGGGGAGCCCAGCGCACTGGGGCTGGATAGCGCCTGGTCGGACGTCAGATTCTCTGCACAAACAGCAGTGATACAAAGCAAAGGGATCGAGGTAAAGAAAAGGGCTTTTAAGTTAACAGTCGTCCATTTGTACCAAACAAGGAGGCTTAGAGGCAAACCTGCATCATTCAACCACTTTTCCAGCAGTGGCTTAAGTTTGCACATGTTCTTAAAGCTTAGATTCAAGGCCTCAAAACGTGAGATGGTAGTTTGGCTGAAATCATTTCCATACAGCTTCCCCATTGCCAGGCCCACGTCACCCTGAGAAAAATGAGAAATGAATTGTACAAACAGACAAAGGGTATACACAAGACATAACAGCATATGGGTTTAAGAAAACGTAGTAACTGTAGTCGCTCTGAGTGCACTCCACATTTAACAGGTCAACCCGATTAACACTCAGGTCAAACAGCACTCACGGGTGTTTGTATAAATGCTAATAAACATGTATGTACCTCTGTCCTGATATTTTTTATTAATTGAAGATGTGTAACCATTTAAACATTTTAATAATATTCAGGTTCAATAAATCAAACTTTATTTATAGAGAGCTTGTTATACAAAAAGGCAACACAAAGTACTTAGGTTTAGCCCTCATGTATTGGTGACACGCAACGTTCACCTTTTGTCAAACAGAAATCACATTTTTACAACTATGGCAAAAACAGATCTGCTTTGGGCAACTCATTTTGGACAAATTGGGAGATATGGAGCCGACAAGTTATTTCCCTCTCCGGCAAGCTCCAGTAGTTCGCACTTAAGACTTTTTAACATAGTGGATCAAAACAACAAATTGATTGCATAAAATTGCACTGAATCAAATTGTGAGCTGGCTACAAAATACTAAAAAGATTAAGTCCAATCCAATAAAAAAGACATTAAACTAAAAGCAGATCATATATTAAAGAAGAAAAGAAAATTGTGGTTGAATGAAATAACTGAGACGCAGGTGAAGATAAGACATTTACAAAGTAAATTTCATACTGAATGCAGTTGCGGGTTTGTAAGATTGTTAAGAATTTTGGTATCAGAGACATACACACCTGTGTGAAACCAAGTTTTATACGTCGTTGTTTGAAGGTCTTGGCAAACAGTTCCAGCTCCTCCAGATCACTGGGTTCCTCTAGGGTGGGGGTATCCAAGCGCTTTGGGGGGGTTTGGCTGTGGACAATATTGGGAGTAGCTGTGGTTGTGCGGGTTGGGGTTGCAGGCTGTAGAATAAAGTATAAAACAATAACCAACGACTGCACAGGAAACAAAGGAAAAAAATATGTGATACAAGAGAAAAGTTTCCAAACCTGAGTTGCAAGGGAGATGTTTGCTTGAGTAGACAGGAGGTTAGCTTGGCTATGAGGTAGTTGAGTTAAAAGACTTTGGGCTTGCAATATGCCTATAAGGGAACAATACAACAGGTTAAAAATAAGCTTGAGCATTCATTATGGATCATATTAGAGATCAACCGATATGTTTTTTTTTTTCATGGCTGATGCAGATTGTTTAGATAAACTCTGCTGATATTTTTAGCCCAATATGTAGGGCTGATTTAGATTCCTTTCCCCAAATTATGTCAATTAAATTTACTACAAACTCACAGTCCATTTTTTAAAATCATAAACCCAAAGCAGTTTAGTCAAGTTATGTTTTTGGTCTATCTCTAAATCATACACTCGTCATACAGACCCTGCTGACCCGGCTGTGTTGGAGAGATGATGAGCTGGGTGGACAGAGGCGTAGTGATGTGGTGGCCGGGCTGGACCAAAACAAATTGGGGCAAAGTTTGTAGCTGCTGTAAGAATAAATGATTACACATTTAATAACACCACCACAGGAAGGAACACATGTGAGTAATGCTAAACTTGAGGCTTACAGGGGTGATCTGGATGGGCTGAGATAAGGGCAGTTGTGTGATGGGAGTGGCAGCAGAAGCGGAGATGCTGGCCCCTGTGGTGCTGTTCTGCTGGCTGGCTGAGTGCTGTCCTGCCAGTCCTGCCAGGAGCTGGGCCTGCACCTGGGCCTGCTGGATCAACAGCTGCTGCTGAGCTGGAGTCAGGGTCAACTGTAGAGTCCACAGGAAAACCACACAATCAGACCATAGATCTCACACAGACTATTCATATCCACATTTAATCATTACATGACCTCATGTTGCCACAATACACAACACGTAAAGGCATTTAATTATATAAAGCTTTAATTTATATTTTTGCCATCTGTTTATGAGATCCTTGGACACAGTAACAAGTAAATGTATATAACCTAAATGGAGTGCACACTACAACTTTTAGACTTGAGTTGTTTTGTGGCAACACTATGAATGAAGATGGTTCCTGACAAGCAAATAGACAAAGGGCTCGTGCAGCTGAGACATGAGGGGAACGGTTATGCTGCTATATGAATGCCATGTACAAACGCAGTACACATGCAGGACACACACACTGACTTGGTAGAGTCTGAGCAGTTTCACCGACACTTGCATAGTTCTGATTCTGAACATGAGGTCTGAGCCATGATGGTACCACAAAAATGCTCATGTAAGAATGAACAGGCATGGTAAGTTATATTTGGTTTCTCTTTTGGTACAATTTTGGCTGCGTTGACTCAAAGCCACTTACTCCAGCTATCTGTCCTCCGGCCAACATTAGCTGAGTTTGAGGCAAGACACTCTGCTGGACGGAGGTCGGAAGAGCACTCGAATCTTCCGACTTAGACTAACAGAGATAAAAGATGGAATTGTACATAGAAATATTTAACCAGAGAACCATAACCATATTAGATGTGTAGAAAACTCAACTACAAAGAAAAGTTACCTGCTGCGCGTTTCTCAGGAATTAATATGTAGAATATTTTAATTAAAAGGCAAAGGAACACCCTGCAGCCTTCAGAGAGAAGGGAAGTGCAGGCCAAGTTGAGAGTAGCTAATTAAAATAACTGTTATGCAGTGCATGTAAATTCTGCATAGATTTGCATATTCTCTGCCATCTGTTTCCGAGCAACCGCAGAGCGCTAATTAGCATACAGGGTTGATTAATCTGCCTTGTTGCCAAGCGACACAGAGAGCCTGGCTAATTTAAATGAACTTGTTCTGCTTGTGCGCGTGTCTATGTGAAGTGGGGCATATGTCACTTAAACTTCACTGAATTCTTTTTAATACTTTGACTGACCTTTGTAGATAATGTGAGTTTCAGAAAAAAAAGGACGCTAACCTGTTGCAGGAGGGCTTGTGCGTGTGCATTTGTGAGTGCACTGGTATTTGGCATCGTCTGCCTTTGAAAGTCCAATCCATTGCTGTGGATTCCTACAGACAAAAGTCAAACAAATATAAGATATCTCATGTTAAAATCACAGTCCGTTTAACATGTAGGTAAATTTAAACACTTTGGGGTTGTTAATAAACCCTATTGAAAAGATAATGATAAAAGAACATATTTACTTGCTTATTACATTTGTTTAAATTAATTGCAATAGCCTATCTCAAATTATGTTATGGCAAAAAGACAGACAGAAATAAAACCATAAGAAGACGTTACAAAACAAAGCTTAAATTCTCTTACCGGTGTTGTCACTGCTGTCCATTGCACATTTAGTAGTTCCTGACTGATTATTCACTTTAACATCTATAAAAAAACACAGAGGAGACATGCAGGAAGTTATAATAATGGCCTGTCATAATAAAGAATAAAAAATGTATACTTAAATTAATTATTAATAAATGTAAATCCAATGCAATGAACTCACAGTCGACACCCTGCCTGAACACTAATAAAAACAACTCACCCATTCTAGTTCCACCTGTGTTTTCCAGCATGACTGAGGAGCCCTGAAAGTTAGCCGGGCGAGCCTGCCAACAGGCTGTCCAAGCACAGTTCCTCCTCCCACTGCTCCTGCCTTCACTCTCCACTGGTCAGCGAGCAGACTTCAACACAAGCGGTGCTATACAGACACAGTGGCACTGTCCAGCTCACGCTTCACTGAGCAGCACTGGGAAACGCACACTGAGAAAGCCAACAAGGTTTTAGGCAAACAGCGCGCCTTCTCTCTCCATTTCCTTTTCTTATAGCTCGCCCTCCTCTACACTGGCGCTTTCTCTCTCTCTCTGGCATGCCAAGATTGTCAGTACTTCTGAAAAGTTCACCCTCTCCCTCTCTTGCTGGAATGAAACAAACGACAAGAGCAGCTGGCGGCCTCCACCATCTCCACCTCCCCTCCCCAAACTCCATAATGAAGCATAATCAGTATTCAACTGATTAAAGTCCTATGCAAATCTGCCTCTGCCTCGTTAGCAATGCAAGGCTTTGAAGTCCTGCGAGCAACGCATTTCACACCGAGCTCTGAAAGCTTTCTGCATAATTTAAACCCCTATAAATATTTATCAGCTCATTAGCATATTAATTGGATGGCTTTTGGAGGACGATAAAAAACAGGGGAATAAGAACGACACAGAAGGAAAAAGTGCTCAAACTCAGCAAAGGCATAGGGAGGGGAGGCAGCAGCACAGGGCCAATTATTCGAAAAGTGCACAGCTAAAAAGTAATTAACCAAGAGCAAGGAGAGGGACGCCGATAGCCCAGAATGCTGTGTGGGGACTGATGGTAGTGGTCTTGGAATGTTAGCAAGGCTGACTCCATTAATAAAATGTCTAAGATTGCTCATTAGAAGTATAGCAGGGAGTCAGACGACGCCTAACTTGTGTGGTGAGTGTGGGTCCGGAGTTGGGGTGAGGGGGTAGGGGGGTGTCGCTCAATCGCAAATAAATAAACAACATTAATCCCACACAAGGCCGTCATTACTGGACCCCTGTGGTCACAACATTCCTCCGTGAGCAGCTAAAGAGTGGGTGGAGGCTGTTGCTGTCAATGTTTATGAAGTGTTGGGGGATTAGCATATTTAGATTAGCTTTACATTCCATTAGTATTTCATTTCAGAGAGCTTTTAAAGTCATTTCTCCCCTTGCTCAGAAGGTTAATATAACAAACCAGTCCTGCTGGTGCAGCACAGGTGTCTACAGAATTTAAATGTCTGGTGGCGCTACAAAGGACAAGCTTAGGACTTACTCGAAAGCTTTCCAAGTTAGGTTTTGTGATGTTGAGGACTTGCAGCCTACACCAACCAGTTTCTGTTGGACTTAAGCGTAAAATCTGATCCTTCTCCTCATTTTAGATCTAAACCCTCATCTGCCAATATATTACACAGGGAGTGAGAGTGTCCCTGTCAGATATTTTGGACTGAGAAGTTAAATATCAAATAAGTTTCTGAAGATAGTTCTGAAACATTTAAATGCAACAACACGCCACATAGTCAACCGTGTTAAGTTAACATGGTTCACTGGTTTGCAAATATCGTGCTATGGAACAATGCTTGATCTTGTGCAGTGAATTTTAAATATGTATCTCATTAACAGCATAATACAGGCGCTCTGACTGAATTCAGAGAGTTAATGTGAGCTGGGACATCCGACAAACTTAATTAGCACATCTACATTCTGCACCAGCTATGCTAAAGACTCATCAGTCTTATCGAATTGTAAGTGGTGTGTCCCTTTGTACTCAACAGGAAATTGTGTTTTGACTTTCTTTTATAACACAAGAATCTGGAATTACTGTTGCATTTTAAAAATGCAAAAAATATGCAGTTTTATAATTCTAATATTTTACAGGTAAAACACCAAACTCTTGGGAGCCATGATTTTTTTTTCTCACCATTTTGGGCTGGAGATCTTTCACATTTTTCACTACTAGTACTTTAACAATACCAAGTTTACAATACCAGAATGGTGTTTTTTTGGCACATATTCCTGTATTACTAATTACTTTGCACTGGCTTAAGAAAAAGGACTGTAGTTTTTGTCATTAGTTTGGGGACACTGCCTAATAACTTGGAACTCCAGAGTCCCGCCCACGTCAAAGCCTGCTTGGGTTCTTCTCATACACTTTTTATTTCAAGAAATATATTAAGCTTTTTTTTATTTCTGAATGATAGTTAAATTAAATAATGTGTCTTAAGCTCATTAGTTACTTCTGAAATGAGAGCAGGCTTGTGGGCGATCACTGTTGAGCTCCACAATGTTTTTCCATGACCCACAAGGTATTAAAAACTGCTATCAAAAAGGAAAGTTACCTTTTTCCCCCCCAGTACCATAAGTAGTTTCAGTACCTTTAATGGTACTCTGTCCTATTGCTGTAAACTTGAATAACCAGAGAGTAAGGTCTTACAAATCAAACTAAAATGGATATTTCTGTATTAAAAATGACTAGCAAAGTAAGAAATAATAATAAAACTCTGGTCTGACTGGAGCCTTCATGCAGGAAGCCTTCTCAGTACGCAGAGATGGCATGTCTTGAATTTATTACTGCAATGATGCATTATTCATAGCAACTGTGTTTACATTAATGAATATTCATGATGGAAGTACAAGGCTGGAAAGAGGGAGGAACTGTAAAACTGATTAAATGAGAAGCAATAAAGTGCAGAAGACTGAAAGATTAGGACATAACATGGGTTTCTGTTCCAAAATAAATTGTGAAATGTATAGGACTCACTCCATATACATAAAGTACTCATTTGTTACAGGTATGTGTGAATATAGTGTTGTGTTTTACTATTACTTCAAAGTATTATTCAAAATGCAGGACACTTGAACCACTAATAACCAGTTTCTTTGCCTTATTTTACTTTGTTCAGAGAACCTCCTGGAATTTGCAGCTTCCTTCACAGTTTTAACTGAAAAGAGCGCATTCAAGTTGAGTCTTGCCCGGCCTTGGATCCAGCACAGAATATGCCCTGCCTGTTATTGTGGCTCTCCGGAAGTGGGCCTCTAGACCCCTCCCTGCGCCTGGGGGAATCACAGGTACAATCAGTGCGAAAACTTTGGTAGATTATGTTCCCGTGGGGAGCCAACATTAAAGATGTAGGCTATTAAACCACTATATTGTGTAGTTAAACAATACCACGCAACTTCTGGTTTGCTCATTAATCAACTTATGTTTATATTATATATCATATTTTAATCTAAACTAATTATCAGAAAAAAAAAAGTCCAAGTTAACCTCACTTTTAAAAACGCCCTGGGTTATCCCTATGAACTTGACAAAAAGACACGGCAAGCATTTAGTTATCACATCATCAAGTGAGTGTTGGCATGGCGTTAATACCCCGCCACAAATGTCTGGTCGGGTCGGTAAAAGGCTTTATTCTGTGCTTTATTCTGTGCACGGTACAAATGCGCTGTTGTCCTGCCGCTGCCACACCGATAAGCTTCAGCGGACACAGGGAATATGCTGAACTCCGCACTCTCCTTCAGCGGGGCCCGCATGAATAACACAACAGGCTGCTCTAGCACAAAAGACACGGGCAAAATGCTATGCCATAAAATCACCGAGAACAAATCAAGACGCATCTAAATGGCATTAAACATTACGTCTTCTTCACGTGTACACAGAATCAAATATCTTCTTAACAAACAAGCTCATCCACTGCGCTGCTCTCAAAAATGAATATGCAAAGCCGTTTCAAAAGCTTCATGCCTGTGAGTGCATCAACACAAAGCCCAGTGTTAGCAGGCGAGCTAATGCTAACGGGCTAGCATCTTCATATCAGTCAAATTGCGTTACCGAAACATCTAAATATGACATGTATGGATCCCAGTCACGTCGACGATTACTAATAAAATATGCTAAACTGTATTTGTCGACAGAGGTATGAATATGCAGCGGCGTACAGCCATCTAATCACACAAAGGGGGAGGCATGATTCCATGTAATTTGCCATCGGACTGCAATAGCTCGTTTCCTCCTCTGTCAATTTACAACTGGCTAGCTCCGTCTACACAAGAAGTGCAACGTTTAACATTAAGTCCAACAATGCAATCTTCGTTTCATCTGCATCCCGCTAAAGCTAAATTGTACGCAACACAGTTTGAATATGAGTATGAATATGTAAAATGCTGTAATCATTACCTGGTCCTGAACTCTCATCTTGACTCGCTGCTCCTCCGTCCGCCATTTTGAATATTTAAGCCGAAATCCCAGCCCTGAGCCGAGCACCTCCACACACTCACAAACAGTGTGCACACAGAAGAGGGCTCGCTTATTTACATACTGTCGCGCTGTTTTTCACCAGCACACAAATTGGAGATTAGACTTTCATTCAATGTAAGACACAAATATCATTACTTCATATGTTTTGCTCGAGTTGTTTGACCCCCATAATGAAGCTTAATTAAGACTTAATAAGTAAATTAATAGTACTCTGTTTTAGGCCCAATAACCTTAATTGAGAAGCTGTTGACCGCTTGGTAAGCAGATGGTGACCTAATGATGGGCGGTATAGGACTCTTAAAATAAATGAAAATAACTAGGCTGCACAGGCCTACCGTACGTATTTTTGTACTCATTTTGGGCATATTAGCTGGTCCCCAATAGTTTATACACAACAGGGTATACAGTATATGCATAGATCTGTTTATTTAGACAACTTCAATTTTCCGAAACTTGGAAGGCCAATACTGCACTCTGCAGGTCATTGTTTGCACAGCATCAACTTCGAGAAAAGGGCATAATCATAGACTAATGATGAAACTATGGACTGCATATGGATAGAATCAAATTATACTACCTAGTAGCCTAATCACAATTCAACCAAACATTAATATATATAATTATATTTCATTTCATTTTCGTATTCATTTTTATTGGTCTTCATTATGGAGACCTGAAACTACAGTCATTGGTCATCTAGTAACATGTGACCAATACCTGTGGACTTTTATTCCTTGACTGCCTCACCTCTTCCTTATCAGGGAGTTCACTGTGAAGGTTAGAAGCCGCTCCTTTAGGTCTTAAAGCATCCGTCAAAATTGTGTTTAATTAAAAAAAAAAAAAAACATGACTTTTGAGATGCTTGGATGTTTGAAGCTGTTCTTGATCCTGTCAGGTAAGCTCATGGTTATTGACTGCTTTTTCTATGAGGACAGCCACACCTTAAAGTGTAACTTACTGGCGTTAATCATTAAGCTGTTTCCGCACTCTCACACAAGAAATATGGTGAAGGACAGATTTTGGCTTTTGAATTAATGTATTTTTTTATTACAGCTTTTTCCCACTGCAGATGTATACAAGTTTCTATTCCACAGTCACAGTATGAAGTTGCAAGAGGGGGCGATATAACTTTACCTTGTTCATTTTCTCCGGCTAGACCAAACTATGAATTGTTTATTCTGAAATGGGAAGTGGTTCGAGATAACAAAGCGGTAAGTGAGCTACCCTAAATTTGTTCATAACTAAATTAAGTGTTGATAAATTAATGCTAACAAGTATTTTAAAATTTGATCTTCCTTAGACTATCGTGGCAACTTTTTATTCAAATTTAAATCGAGTCGACGTAACACCTAGTTATGAGGGCAGGACTTCTCTAGATGTTGATCCTTCTACACGAACGGGTGCACTGCACTTGACAAAGGTGACAATGGAGGACAATGGAAACTTCCAGTGTAATGTCCTTATTCCTGGAGATGATGAGGGAACACCATCTGCCATAACTTTTCTTTTGGTCCTAGGTACATTTGTCCTTTGCCATCACACTTTTTTCCCTAAGAAGTATTACAATTCAACATGATTTTTTTTTCAGTTGCCCCCTCATCACCAATATGCAGAATTCAGGGAACAGCTGAATACTGGCATAATATTACCCTGACCTGCCTGTCTGAGGAGGGATCTCCTGAGCCACTTTATAACTGGAAGAGCTACAGTGTTGACAACACCCCAAGATCATTTCCACCAAAGACAACTGAAAGTAAGAGCCCTGACCATTTATCCTCCCCAAATGCATATTCATAGGTCCGGTAAATGCAGTGTGTGCTATTGTTTTTGCAGAGGATGGAGCATTATCACTCTTCAACATTTCTAGAGAAATGTCTGGGTTCTATGTTTGCACATCAACCAATCGTATTGGTTCAGCTAGCTGTAACCTCACTTTAGCTGTGATGCCTGGTAAGTTAAATCCTAATGCGACATTGTATTTACTTTGATACAATTAATAATCACTTAATTAGAGTGTGTTGGTGAGTAAGAATTTCAACTTTTTTTTTGTTTTTTGTAGGTGGATCAATGAGTGGTGCTACTGCAGGTATAATTGGAGGAGTTGTTGCAGCTGTTTTGCTCCTAGCATTAGTTATCTTCTGTTGCTGCAGACAGAAGAAGAAGAAGCTCAAGTATACAGAAGGGTATGAAGTACATGTGTAGCATTTGCCAATAGTATTTTTTGTGTCAGTGTATACTGTACAAAGCTACATTTATTTGTTTTGCAGGTCTCCTGCAGAAATGGAGTTTCATGACAGGGATGACATAGAGAGATCAGATGGATACCAAGAAAACAAGATTCCAAATAGTCATGACATCGACATTGTTGAACAAATCCAACACAGTGAAAAGACAGGAATCGATAAGCTAAATGATGATGTGGAAAGTACTGCTGACAGTCACAAAAGTCGTAGCAACAAGGATCGTATTGATGACAAACATGATAACTATCGTGGCAGTCGAGATCGCCTTGACGATTACCGTGACAGTGGAGATCGTCAAGGCGACTATCGTGGCAGTCGAGATCGCCTCGATGACTACCGTGACAGTGGAGATCGTCAAGGCGACTATCGTGGCAGTCGAGATCGCCTCGATGACTACCGTGACAGTCGTAATCGTCAAGGCGACTATCGTGGCAGTAGGGATCGCCTTGATGATTACCATGGCGGTCAAGATCGTCAAGGTGACTATCGTGGCAGTCGGGATCGCCTTGATGACTATCGTGGCAGTCGAGATCGCCTTGATGATTACCATGGCGGTCGAGATCGTCAAGGTGACTATCGTGGCAGTCGAGATCGCCTTGATGAGGGTAGTTATCATTACTCAGAAAGAGGCCGGTATGAATAGTTGTTACTGGACAACCTGTAGAAAACAGAATATAGATATTGAGAAATGCAATAAATATTTTGTCAAGGAGTCATTTTTTTATCCTATAATTTCATTAGCATTATGCGCTTTTTTATGTGTGCACTCTTATTTTTTACCTGTTCTTTTTTATGCAGACAGTAAAGAAATTCTGAAGATAATACAGTTGTTCATGTTGTGATCCTTTTTTTTTTTTTTTTTTTTTTTTTTTAACTTCCACTGTGAGTAACATAAGTGCTATTTATGTTTGCAGTAACGTAACTTTTACTTGAGTACAATTAAAGCACTAAGGCCAGGGATGCTTGGGCTGTAACTTCTTGCACTGTGAGATAAAGTCATAATGGCTGCTGTGCTCAGTGCTGCCGCCATGTGGTGTCCGCGGCTACTGCAGAGGCGCACGCGCTCATTGGCTGTAGTACTCTGGCCTCACCTCGGGGCGAAGTGGTACGGTCCCGTTACTTACAGGCTTCAGTCCCGTTTGCAGCGCAGCCGAGTAACAACAGCGACATGATCGTCCACCGGATAAAGAGCACCTTACACTGAAAGAGAATGAACATTTTCCAGCTGATGGTTTTATTGGGAGTATCAGGTTAGTCTCATTTTACAGTTTTGTGAGAGTTCCTTTGTCGTGACAAAGATTGAGTTAATCCCCGCAGGTTCCATCGAAGTAGCCATCGGTGTATATCTTTGTTAATGATTAAATAAAATATCTTTTGTACTCTTTTATTGCTAACTGTTAAGTCACACGCGGGGTATTGTATATAATAAAAACTTTAACTTAAAAAGGCCTGCTTTGTACATACTATATAGTTATCTTAGTTTATTGAAGTTTGAGAAAATATGCTTATGAGACTTTGGTTAACAGTGAAGAGGACGGTAAAATATGAAGACTACTCTTATCTGCGTTTTGATTGAGTCAATGTGAAGGAATGCATGACAAAGTAAAGGCAGGAAAATGAGGAGGAAAGCTGTGCCTGTTTCAGGAAATATCCTGCGTCCAGGAGCTGACCTGAATATATCTGAGTGTTGACTGCTTTCCCGTAATATGAGGTTAGATGAGGTGTTGAAAGTGAACCCAACCTGCTCATTACCCTACTGTGATGTGGGAATAATGGCCACTGTGGCACTTGTTGTCGGTGCATACAGTCCTCTCATCACCATTAAACTAAACAAGTAACGGTCTGAAATCTCTGTCTGGTAATTGGTCTATTTACACCCAGCTGGACTAGGACTAAAATTCCCATTGGCCAAAAGTTGTGACCCCCCCTTACGCCCTCCATCCTCATTCCTCAAGTGGGACAGAGGGAGGAGGTTCTCAGCACAGCCTAAACAATAGACCAGCCCCAAAGAAAGACTGCCCAGTGAAGGTCAGAGTGGGAGGAATGTAGGAGTTTTAGTGTCTCATTTTTATCGGTTAACAAATACTAAGCTGGAACGTAATAGGACATATTTATCTAATATTCAAGAATGCTCATAGATGAAGGAAATGCTGTTCCTAGGAGACTGGGGCTTTTCTTTAAACTTCCTGACTGAGGGGGATGTTTGTTCCTGCCCCACCTAGATTGGGTAAACTATCAGAACATCATCAGAAAGCACCCTCTGTAGCTGCTACTACGCTACAGAATTGCCTCTCTCTTGATGATAACCCCCTGCCTGTGCACAATCTTTTGGCAACCCCCCCAAAGATACAGAGCCTAGACAGGAATTTGGCCTTTCTGACCCCAGTACAGAGCCAAAAAGGAACCCCCAGCTCACCTAAATCTGCTTCTGTTTTAATAATAAGCAGACTCCAGCCGCAGGTAGCGACTCCTCAAACCTTACTGCACTGGAAGTTACTGTTTTAGCGGTGGCACAACTGACGACAAATGCCTTAAAGCCCTGTATTATGCAAAATTGACTCTTGTGAGCTTTAAGCCATGTTAGAATGTCGTTACCCTCAAAAACAGCCCTCATGTCATCCCTCTTTTTTTTCATTCCCATATGTTTGAGTAATCCTGTGTTATTATTCTATCTATGTCAGCAAAGCTCAAAATGCTCTGTTCCACCTTGTGATGTCATGAAGCAGTAGTTTTCAAGTTAACAGCTACCTTGCACCTTTAGTTCATTAGAGATTGGGAATTCCAGGGCTGAAATTATCCAAATGATGTTAGTGAAGTGTATGGACTTTAAAAACACAGTGGAGCACTTCATGTATTACAACATGACATCATAAAATGGAATAGCCTGTTTTCCAAAGAAAGAGAACTCAGCCTAAATATGCAGAGTTTGTGTGTTAAACATGTGTGAATGAAACAAAACACAACTCCAGGTATGTTTTTGATGAGGAAACAACATTATAACATGTATCAGAAAATAACATAATATGGATCCTGTAATTACACAAAGGGAAAACAAGCAGCCATAGAACTATCGTACCGAACGAACTCCACAGATGAGTCAGACAAACCAACTAAATGTGTCATTACAGCAGGAAGGAACCAGGATCTGTTTCTCATCCTGTCCACAACATCAAGTGGAATACAGTCCCATAAGAA
The DNA here is from genome assembly GCF_026225935.1 of Boleophthalmus pectinirostris. Classification (NCBI taxonomy): domain Eukaryota; kingdom Metazoa; phylum Chordata; class Actinopteri; order Gobiiformes; family Gobiidae; genus Boleophthalmus; species Boleophthalmus pectinirostris. Next base: position 18,842,082 of record NW_026570970.1, on the reverse strand, counting down.
ATGAACGGATTTTACACTATGCTATAGTTTTCTGTCTTAGCATGTCTACTAGTATATAGATAATAAATTATAATATCATTTTTATAGTCCATGAGTCAAACTATTATTTTTGGGGTTTTTTTTGTGATATTTTCCTTAATCTTAAATTGCACTAAGTGAAGTGAATCGCAAAGTACCATATTTTCCTCAACAAACACCAGAATACCTTCTGTTATCTTGTAATATCAGAAAACTACTAACTCTGAAAACTTTTCCAAATCCCCTCTGTTACTTTTCAAACTACTGTCTTATAAGGAAAGTGACGACTGTTTCATGGTTAATAGAGGTGTTATAAATCAGTAACCATGAAACACTTTAGCAATTATTATAATTCAAGTACCGGTAGTCTAGTGTGGACATTTTTAAGAGATCCTTGGGATACATTTGAGTCTGCCCCCCTATGTTGGAATTTTTGAAAATTGTCTTTTGCAACAAGAGGGTTTGGTTTGGAGGGTTAACTTTCATGATCCCTGCAACAATGGGTGGGGTCTCCTCAATAATGTTGTGTGGTATTTCTCAAGAAAGAATATGATAAAAATTTAGTTTAGTTTATCTCTGAACGACTCCTTTTCTGTAGTTTTACAACTGAGGACGAGGAACATTTCTGTTTATTTATTCAAATGACGGTGTGTAAAATGTTGTGTCACGTGACTCAAAGGGCTCATTATGCTTTTTTCTGATTTATGTTATGTTGTTTCCTCATCAGAAACATCCTGCATATTTATGCTGAGTTCTTCTCTCAAACAGAAAACACTCTGTTCCACTTTGTGATGTGGTGTGATAACACAGGAAGTGCTCCACTGTGTTTTTAAGCTCCATACACCTTCACTAGAATCAATTGAATCATTTTAGTCCTGGAATTTCTGATCTCTACCTAACAAAGCTGATCTCTACCACTTTGTGACATCTCAAGGTGGAGCAGAGCATTTTGAACTTTGGACATACAGACAGATAAATAATGCAGAATTATTCAAATATGTGTAGATGAAACAAAAAACAACTCCTGGACCTGGTATGTTTTTGAAGAAATAACAACATTGTAGGCTAAAAGCTCACAAGAGTCAGTTTGGAGTAATAAGTCCTTTATGTAATAAGTCATTTATTAGTAGTAACTAAGGATGTAACAATAACCAAAATATCATTAAAAGCCTCACAATAATACCGTGGGCTGTCACAATATATCAAATGACAGAATCCTTTGCTTAAATGCATGGTTTTATAGTAGCAATGGCTAATAAACATCGGGAACCACATATCCCATGATTCATCTCAGTGCAGACAACATGAAGAAATATGTTTTTACTTGAATTTTTGGGATTATGACAGTAATAATTCACACCAAAATCTCGTCAAGGTATTTTAAAAGCATAAAAGTGTCCTGTCTACAATTATATTAGCCTCTCTAAAATATCGCAATAAATATTGTACCGAGAGATTTGAATGTCATTACATTGTTACAACCCTAGTAATAACCCTTTCCCTGTGCTTGTGTTGCCAGCCTGCAGGAGTGATGGCGTCCATGTCTCTGTGCGGGAGAAGCGCCAGTATGCCATGCTCTTCCAGGCTGTGGTCCTGCCCTGTCAGTTCCAGACCTCCTCCACACAGACCCCCGTGGTGCAGTGGTGGTACAAGTCCTTTTGTCGCGACCGCACTCAAGACTCCTTCTCTCTGCCCGAGACTCTGGGGAAGACCACCTCTGACCTTGGGACCAAAGCCCACCTGGAGTGCTCGGACAGCAGTCGCACCAGCCGCATCGTAGCGTCTGCACAGGGCGCCTCTATGACACTAGCAGAGCACTATAAAGGAAGGGACATCTCCATAGTTAACAGTAAGGCAGAATTTGGTTTGAATGAGTGATAAATTTAGCTGCAGATGACCTTTGACCCCATAGATCTGTCACTCTGAGCTGGCTGTGCTTTGTTTCCTGTCCTCCCTATTGTCTTTGTTTCACACACAATCACAAAAGCCTCTGACTCCTTCAACAGGGCCTTATCTTGGGAAAACACCTGCTCTATATAACCAATTTAATCCACAAATACACGCGTTACATGCTGAGTGGGTAGTACAATACTTTCTGTTGTAGTGTTTGTACAGTTTCTAATCTCCAATTGAAGGAGACTAAAATAAATTTGCTTACGTTGGCAGCTCATAGTAGATACAAAATAACTACTGAAGTGTTCTGCTTAATTTATTTATTGCAGTTTGTATTTGTTTAGTTTTTTTGTTTTGTTTAGGGGGATAATTCTACTTTAGGGTTATTGTGTCAGTGTCATAATTTAGTTTCAATATTATCTAAGTGCTTTTAGTCCATTGTAAGGAAGAAGTTGTTTTTATGTTATTGTATATTTGGGTTAAATGATTATGTCTTGTTACAGAGGCAGACCTGCGCATTGGGGAGCTGCAGTGGGGAGACAGTGGCGTGTATTTCTGTAAAGTGATCATCGCTGATGACGTGGAGGGGAAAAACGAGGCTCAGCTGGAGTTACTTGTACTGGGTAAGGCTCAGAACAGCTGTAAATGTGTAAGATTTGTGTGTATTGTGGTACTGGTGCTCCAAAATGTGTCACATCAAGAGCTCAGTTTTGATGTAAAGTGTGGAGCCAGTTTTCACATCTGGCTCATGATGGCAGTGTTTGATATTTCACGGCAATATTTAATAATAATTCAATTGTGGGATGTTTCATTGTATTTTAATCCATGTTTGAATCAACTTTATTTAATCTAAGGTGTGTAAATGTATTTTTTTTTAAGTAATGCACAGCTATAATGCATTCATAAATAATCTTGAATATAAGCACTTTTGGGTTCTTCCTGCACCTACTTTTTTATCAAGTGTGCCATTTTTATTGTTATATGTTGCATTATAAGTGCAAAATAAATACATAAATACATAAATAATGGGACATCTTTAGTTGTGTACGATGGTTGCGATGGAAACAGCCAGGTCCTGTTTGCCTCTTTACGGCCTCTTAACTTGAGCCTTGACAGACTATTGTTTGGTCAGCGCTACACTGGAAGAGAGCAGACGCTGACTCATTTGAACTGTATTAGAGTATGGCTTATGGTATAACGCTTTTTAGCTGCTAATTACATGGTTGCCCAAGTACTGTGTAAATTTACTAAACCCACTGTCCTAATTCCAATTGTTTCCTGTCAGTACAGTATTGGTGGTACACTCACATTTGAGGACCTTTGTTGTCACGTGGTGCATAAGCCAAACTTTAAGCCGTTGCCATAGCGCCACGTCGACTTGTTCGAAAGACTTGTTAAGAAAAAGGAAGAAATTAGGAAGAACCACGCTGAACTTTGACCTCAGAGATTAACTGTAGCATTGCTCTTCACTGAACTGACTTATTATAGTTTCCCCCAACTGGCAGCTATCCTCAGCAGTGCATTAATCTGATTATGAATGGCTCACTGGAGAGAAGAGGAAGAGGGGGGTTGCAAAGTGTAAAGAAAAAATACTTGTTAATATTAAATAAGTCTGTTACTATATTAAAGATTACAGGCTAACTCAAATTACATTAAAAGGCGGAGAACTGTTATTGACACATCTACATGTTTAATTTTCTTTCATTTCCTTTCCAAGCTTTTTTGGAGCTTTGTTTTCTGTGATAATACATTTACTGCTTACTTTGGTGCTTCCTCTTCATTTCACAAGGCCTCCCTGTTGTACGCTGCATAGCTGCATGGATCTCTCTGGTTACTCACTGTTACTAACCCTATGGCATGTACTGTAGAGGTGCCAGGTCCAAAATATATGAGTTTTTATCAGAGGCCTAGACTGTGAACTTTACAAAGCCATCACTGCACACTCAGCAAATGTTGGCAATGTTCCCCAGGATTTCATCCCTATAGTTAGAGGCATCTGGGAGTGGTTATTATAATAATCATAGTCTTACAGATAATATGGCCCAAAGGCAGTCTGGTTGCTTTTCAATGAACACATTTGCCTTGTTCTATAGAATACACACTACCACATGACTCTCATTCAATGTTTTTTCTATATTTTTACTACTTTCTACTTTTGATATACATATAGAAGGCATCAAATATATGAAGTAAGATATATGGAATTATACAGCAAAGAAAAAAAAACATGAAAGATGCACTATGTAACTTTTTGGTTAGGGGTCCATCACCTTCTTGTTTCTGTGGATATATCATTGCTCTGCTTTGAATGTTTCACAATGGCATTAAACAGGTCTACCTTACATTTATTAAATTACAGGTGGTATTGCTTAAAAATTCCTACAAAACAACTGACTGTATATATCGGGGTTGCCTCTCCACAGATCTGACTAGTAACATGGCCTGTTTGGTCTCCATGATAAAAGTAAGGTTTAATGCCATGCTGTGAAACATTTCAAACAAAATTATAAAGGTCCGCACACTGTTTCAACGCTCCCAGCGTGAAATTTAATAGCTCTATTGTGCTATAATGCTATTAAATTTCACTTTGGGAGTGTTGAAACAATGTGCGGACCTTTATTATTTCTATTTTATCTAATCTTTTTGGTCCTGCACCTGCACTCGGCTGCTGATATGCGCGCATTCTTTCTTCTTTTAACATTTCAAACAAAGCAATAACATCTACATAGAGAAAAGCAGATGGCAGACCCTCCGCCAGAAACGTTACACAATGCATGTTAAAAAGAAACCATTTTTATAAGAATATTTTATAACCAAATCTTCAAATTACTCACATTTTGCTTTGTTCAAAATATTTTGTAGTTTGTTGTTTACTTTTTACTAAATAATTCCATAAAGCTTCTCTATGTAGATCAAATGTAGAAAGTAGTAAGTATATAGAAAAAAACATTGAATGAGAGGGTGAGTGAGAATTTGACTTGTACTGCACATTTTCTGAGTTAAACTGACACATTTCATTCAGTTATTTTTGTATAAAAGATCCATTGTTTTATAATTGTATGACTTCTATGGCATAATAGATGAGGCCTTTTTGTAGCCACCCCAGATCAGTTGTCCTAGTTTCTGAAGTTCTCTCTTTGTTTTCACATGCATGCCCCTTTATGCACATTTTGTCTTGTGTGCTTTGCTATGTGAACTTAAAGGTGCATTGTGTAACTTTTCTGGTCAGTCAAATGCTTTTCTCGATGGAGTTCTTATTGCCTTGTCTGGAAGTTTTCACAGTATGATATTAAACCTTTCTATCTTCATGGAAACAAACCAGACCAAGTTACAGGTCAGATCTGTGAAGAGGCCTGTTTTTTTCTAAGTATTTTTGAACTATAATACCATACATATAATTGAGTAAATGTAAGGTGGATCTGTTTAATGTCATACTGTGGAACATTCCAGGCAGAGCAATGACATATCCATTAACGTGAATCATTTGCCCCAGTGTCAGAAATTCAACTTGTACCCAATTTTAAAATGTGACAGTACCAATTAAAAGAAAATCTATGGCATATTAGCTCAACTGAATAATATCTACTGGGTCCTCCAAGCCTCTTAAGTTCCATCCTAACGGTGTCCACAAGGCTCTGGCAGAAAAAACTGTTTTTCTCAAATAACTTTAAAAATAATGCATTTAGGGCTATGGTGCCATTGAAAGTTGAATATAAATGTTGCTATTGCACATCTTTTGGTACCAATTTTATATCTTTGCCTTCATAACGTTCTAAGATATGACAATTTTGTCAAGACTTTGAGTGTTTTTATCATAATTATCCAATATCCACATCAGCCAAAGATGAAATGAGAGACATAAAGTTTGTACTTTACACAGACGACATTGGCTCTGCTAGAGGAAAAGAACATTATCAGAATGTTCTGCAGGTGGTTGAAGCATACAGAAACGAAACACCAAACCTGAGAAAGAGAAAGATTAAGATTTGTTAAATAGTTTTTTATTGATGCTTTGACAAGTAGGTTACAGTGCACATGTCTGATAATGGACAGTCATAATATAAGAAATACTTTTCACAGTTTCAAGTCTTTGAATTCTAAATTTATTAATTTCAAGTTACATAATGTGTTGTAGGCCCTACATTTGTTACAATTCAGGACCTATTGCTTATTCAAGATCCTTGAAATCCCAAAGAAATGACACTTTTGCCATATCTCAGAATCTAATAATGACAGAGACATAACTGGTACCAAATGATACGCAATGTTCATATTTATATTCAACTTCCATTGATACTATAAAGCTAAATTAATTATTTTTGATGTTATTAAAGAAAAACAGATTTTTCATCTCTAAACTTCAGAAGCTTGGTGGGCCATCAATTGATTTTCAACATTTCTCATGGAAGTTTACTTTGGCAAGTGAAAACAAAAAAGATACTAGATACAGATTGATATTCAATTTTTTTTTTCAAAAAGTTGGGCAAATGATGCACCCTAATATCCACTGAAAGAAGCAGGTGATAGACCACCAACCAAAAAGTTACATAGTGCACCGTTAACTGTATCGAGTTTTGTGTAGGAGTAAAAATAAAATATTATTGAACCACTGATATGATTAGTGTGCTTTTGATCTCATAAGTAGGTAATAATGATAGCTAGAAACCATTATTACACAGCTTATTATTTTGCTTTCAACACATAACCCACTGAAATGCATGGAATCTAACAGTCTCTCAAACAGCTTTATTTCCTGCTTCCTCTGCCCGCCCTCACCTGTGCTCTACCTCTCTCTCTCCAGGCAGGACAGGTGAGCAGAACGATCTCCTACCTGAGTTTGATCTGGAGATTATGCCAGGTACGCCACCTCACCTGCACTGTTGTCTTGCATGTAGCTTTATTAATCTTGCCATTGTAATAAAGAAAATTACCAAACAGCACTAACGCAAACTAGCTCTGTTTGATTAAATGAACAAATATTAAATTACTTTTGGTTCAAAGTAAAGATCAATACTTAAACTTGTTTTTTAATGGTGATGATGATATTCTTTAATCTAGAGCAGCTGATGGTGATAAGATCTGTCAATATTTTTAGGGTGATATACGTAGAGCTGAATATGATATTTCCCCCAAATTATATGATATAATAACTATAAACTCAACAGGGTGCTGCTCTACAAAGAAAGGTGCAATAATAATTAGGGCTGGTCGACGTGACATAAAACAAATCCTCAAATTAAGGGACTTTCTTCATGCTCTGCTCCTATTGAGTACTCTCTGTAAGGTTCTGAGTGAGTGACAGATGAAATTAACCAAGAGGTGAACTCTCAGGAGAAGTAGCTGACTCTGTCTCAAAAGTGTACATGAATAAAATCAAAATCGTGCCTTGACTCCAAGAAAATTGTGATATTCATTTTTTCCTACCCTTTTTTTCTAATAATAGAAAATTTGTTCTATAGGGATGTTTTTTTTACACCCCCAGTCCTGCCTCAGTGCAAACCTGTAACAGAGCAGTGCAGTGTTATCTTAATGGGCTGAAGTTAATGCTGCACTAAAGTATTCTAATAAAGCACCATGTATCTCCTTTAGTCAGGTCTTTGGCTCAAACTAAATGTCAAACTAAATAGATACAGAAGACATCAAATATATGACACAAGTTGTATGGAATGATGTAGCCAAGACAAAAAAGTTAAATAAGTCAACTAAATGTTTTTTTATATTTTAGGTTCAAATCCTCAAAGTAGCCACCCTTTGCTTTGTTGACAGTGCTGCAAACCTTTGACCTTCTTTCAATGATCTTCACGATGAAGGCTATTGAAATGGTACAAACCAGGAAAAGGGTTTAAAACAAGTTTTAACTATTTTTAATATATTTTTTGTTTACTACATTCCATATGTGTTCATTCATAGTTTTGATGTCTTCAGTGAGAATCATAAATAAATAAATAATCCTGGAAAAAAGAAGAAAAATTAATGAAGTGTGTCTAAACTTTTGACTGGTACTTGACATGTTTAAAGTTACAGAAAGCTGTTACCCTCACAGTTATAGTTTGTATATTTTTCTCTTTGACTGTTATTTTTGTTTTGTGTCTTGCAGAGTGGGCATTCGTGGGCTCCGTGGTCTTGGGGAGTGTTTTATTCTTGTTGCTTTTGGGGATCTGCTGGTGCCAGTGCTGCCCTCACTCCTGCTGCTGTTACCTGAGCTGCTGCTGCTGCCCTGACACGTGCTGCTGTCCACGTCACTGTGAGTACATACAGGGTACTAACCAGGACTGTTGGACTGGGAAGGTAAAGGGTATTGTTTACCCAGGGCCCAATGCAACGAGTCTTCTAATATGCATTTTTTCATTAGAGAACATGTAGAGTGGGCCCACCAAGATGATTTGTACCTAGGGCCTAGAATTTTACATCCCTGGTACTAACTCCACACTATTGTAACTTCAGTCTATCATCGTTTATTTATAGAGCCCTTAACAACACTCTTAAACTTAGACAAACTTTATTGATCCACAAGGGAAATTATTTGGACACAGTAGCTCACACATCACAATATATTATAATAACAAAGAGCAAACATATACATTGTAATAATAAATTCAAAATAAGTAGCAAAAATATCAAGGGACTGGTGTCAAATAAGGCATAATTATACAAAGGTATATGTACAAGTAAAAATTATAGAAAAATATAGTAATACAAATATGTCTGGGCTATATACAAGAGGTCGTAAGGAGAAACAGTTCAAAGATGAAATAGTGATTGAAATGACAGAGGGTTATCTAATACATAAGGATGAATTGTTGTACGGTCAAGTAATTTTCCAATGAAATCAAAACCTAAAAGCATAAAACCATAATCTAATACATTGTGCAGACAAACTGTATAAAATAAAGTGGATTACTGAGTGTTAAAAGCCAGTCTGAGTAATTGTATTAGTGTTTAATTGATTGTTTTGTCTGTAAATATTGCCACAATTCATAATTTGAGAGGCGTCTTTTCAGCACTATGGCCCTTGTCTATGGAACTGCCTGCCGGAGGAGCTCAGGGCTACAGAGAACGTTCATGTTTTTAAGAGTAGGCTCAAGACCCACCTTTTTAGCTTAGCTTTTGATTGAAATCTTATACTTTTACTTGTTTTTATTGTACACATTTTATTATATTTATCTTAGGCATATTTTTTAGGATTTCCAGTGTCTCCTCTGTAGGAGCCCTCTGCATCGGGAGTGGAGGTCAGCTGTGGCTGCTGGGTCTGTCATGTGGGCTCCTGGTGGAGGGATGGTGCTTGGGCCTCAGGTGCCTGGGCTTCATCTCTCCCCTGGACCCTGTGGTGGTTCCTGGTGGTGGTGGACGTCTCTCTGCTCCTGGTGCAATCGGCTCCTCTGATGGTGCTTTCTCAACTGGTTCGCCTGTATTCAGCCTCACATTTTATTGTGTCCGGTTATGTATTTTAGCGTGTGAGTGTGAGTGTGTGTGTGTGTGTGTGTGTGCATGTTTGTGTGTATGTGAGTGTGTGTTTGGGTTGTTTGACTATGTGGGGTTGGGGGTGCGGGGGTTGGGTTGGTGGGTGGGTGGTTGGGTGGTTGGAAATGCGGGACTGTTTTTAATCACTGTAAAGCACTTTGTGTTGCATTTTGTATGAAAAGTGCTTTATAAATAAAGTTTGATTTGATTTGATTTTGATTTGATGATAATTTGTACTCTTCAAATTTGTATTTTCTTTTAATTGTGATTCTATAAATAGTTAAAGGTCCTATATTACACAAAATTGTCTCTTTAGTCATGTTAAAATGTTGTTGTCTCCTCAAAAATATACCTGGAGTGGTGTTTTGTTTCATTTACACGTTTGAGTCACCTTTTATTATCAGCCTATATCTCCAATGTTCAAAATGCACTGTTCCACCTTGTGATGTCATGCAGTGGTAGTTTTCAATTTAACAGTTACCTTTTGCCTTTTGTTCAGTACAGAGTGGCAATTCCAGGGCTGAAATTAACCAAATGATTCTAATGAAGGTGTATGACATTTAAAAACACAGTGCAGCACTTCTTGTATTACCACATGACATCACAAGGTGGAAGAGTGTGAGAGATGGTGTGAATGAAACAAAACAAAACCCCTGGTATGTTTCTGATGAGGAATATAGATCAGAAATAGCATAATAATGTATTGCTGTTTTCTTAATATTAATATACAGTATTTATAATTGTGTTTTATATTTCCATCAGTATATGAAGCTGGAAAGATGGCAAAGTCGGCAAAGTCTGCTCAAATACCTATGTATCCCTATTACATTCCTGGAGTTCCTTCTGTGGCCCCAACTGTGGTGCCACTTGCCCCATCTTCTCACCTGGAGCCCAAAATGGTTTCTCTTCCTTCAGTAGAGAATAATTTGGCCGGAGGTTGGTGTCTTGTCTTTGAAATGTGTCTTCTGACTTTCATCTAACTCTCATCTGTGTTCATCTCTAACATCATCAGCCTTTGTCTGTCTGGTCATCCATGTTGTTTTGTCCCTGCATGTTTATGTGCTTGTGTGTATTTGTTGGCCACATCCACAGTGCGCAGTGGTTACCGACTGAAAGCCACTCCACACCAGGACTCAATGAAAGTCTTGTACTACATAGAAAAGGAGCTGGCTGATTTTCCCTCTACCAAGATGGCTTCACTACAATGTAAGCCAGTAGAGTAGGTGGCTTCATGTCATTTGTGCTTGTGCCCCTGTTTTGTGCTTGTTTTGTGTGTCTCCTTTTCATAACTAAGTGTTGCTATGCTAGCTATGTGATCCTTTAGCAGTTCCTCTGTATGCGAGTTACTTAATATGTGTCCTCTAATTTTCTCAGCCACCAGCCTCTCTGAGCTGAGCTCTCTTCATGAAGGGGGAAACCATGACTTCAGAAATACTTATCAGAAGGTCCAGATGAAGGCGCTCCCTCCCATAGCAGACCTGGATGACCAGTCTGTGTCCAGGGTGGCTCATACTGCACAGAGTCATAGACACAAGTGGGACAAAGCCAGCCACTCTGATGATGAACTAGATAACAGGTATGTTTCACACACACACACACTATAATCTTACCCTCCTGTAGTTACTCAGAATCCTAACTGTATTTATTATTACTGTAGGTGGAATCCTCGCTCGGAGCACATGCAGAGAAAAACTTTAGGCAGAAGGGGGCGCACGGGTTCCCTGGATGAGTTGGAGGAATTTGCCCGTTCGTACAGCACCCGCTGTAATAGAGATCGAACTTATGAGCGTGACTATAGCCCACCTCGACGTAGCTACAGAGACGAAGAGGAAGGCTGGAGACGGCACAGCCCCCCACCTGTACCACGAAAACGATCGGACACATGGGACAGTGATCGTCCAAGTCGCCCATATCAAAACAGAGACTATGACGATGCCTACCTCACCAGCGTGCTGGAGAAGAAGGCCAGGGGTCGAGGAGGAGACAGAGGAGCGGCGAGAGCAGATGAGGACAGTGACACTCCCTCCAAAGGCAGCTCCAGAGGCAAAGGCAGTGACAGCTACTACAGCAGGTCACCTAGCAACCGTCCAGAGGAGGACGACCCCTTACCTCCGTACTCAGAGTGGGAAGCGGAGCGTTACCGCAGGACTGGTCCCACCACAGACCGCTATCGGACTGTACAGCCTCCAGTGACGGAGAGCTATAGAGCCTCTGAGGCAGCCTCAAGGCCTTTCAGTTACACCAGGCCTCCTCCTTCGATGTCCCACACGCTACAGGGCAGCCGAGAGGACAGGGACAGAAACCGGAACCTGGTGAGTTACTTATAGCAAAAACATGCTTAATATCAAAACTACTTGGACACAAGCCTGTTATCTTCAGCCAGATGCATTACCTTATTTAATATTTGTCCAGTGTTAAAGAGGCACTGGGGCAGGATTATGAGCATTAGTTTTTCTTAGTCTTCACCAAGTCAAATGTTTGAGAAGTTTATAGACTAGCAGAGCATGTGCACTGTCAATAGTTTTAACAGTGAGTTTATGATGTGCCTGTACAGAATTGTAAATTAGACCATTTGCACAAACCTCACTTGAGACACATGATTTTTCTGTAATTTAGTGCCACTCATCTGCAGATGAAAAATGCACAGACTCTAATGTGGTCTCACTGTGTCCTTAACAGAGCGCTGCACTGAGCAGGGACTCTCTCTTAGTGTGACCAGCCTCGGCCTCCAGACAGCTCTGCAGTCCATCCACTTAAACCGTCCTGTTACTGCCAATGAGCCACTTGAATTCACTGAAAAAGTTTAGCATAAACACTTACACTGAACAACCTTGAGTAGTATGTGCTTTAAGTATCATGTTTGTGGTTGGGTGGTTGTGAATGCCACCATTGTTTGAGTGCCAATCTCAACAAAGCCTTTTTTTATTGTCCTTATACTTTCTTTGAGTATCTCAGGATTTACATATATTGTTTTTTATGTCGATAAAAATAAAATTGCATTTTCATTATCTGTTGCTTATAATTGCACTGTTTTTTAAAATAAAGAACCATTGTTAAAGGTTGAATGTAGTTGTTTTTCTTCAGAAATATGTTTTTTATTAATAGATTATAAAGATAATTTAAGGGGGTGACTGTATATATCAGTTAAATTATATTGCTATCATGTGCAAATATCTGATTACTTGTGTGTGTATTGTCTTAAATATGTTTTCAGATTATATTAATACATAACTAAATAAACATTATGAATTTACTCTGTGAACCCTGCACTCTATCAGTACAGAGTCACTATTTGCACAGGGAGAGGGCAGATATGGCTTTGTATTATTCAAATCTAATCTGCAGGAATGACAGAAGTGGTAACTGTGAAGAGCTCTTGAAGTAAAAAAAAAAAAAAAATCTGTTCAGCTCTTGTTTTGAGGCAAAAGACACTCAGAGCAGAGGGGAGATGCAAACACAGCCACAAAAAGGCCAAACATGAGTCAACAAAAGAGCTCACTCCCCTCATGAAGCAACCTTTACCCACAGAGACAGGGGAAACATTCAGTGGTGATGAAGTACTAATTTTGTTACTTAAGTAAAAGTACAAACACAGAGGGGAAATGTTACTCAAGTAAAAGTATCACATGAAAAAAACTCTACTTTAGTAAAAGTAATGAAGTACCCATTTAAAAATGTACATGTAGTCAGATTTTGGTCAACAGCTGCAATAGGAATTCATATCTTAATTTTTCTAATTAATTTGTCTGTTTATTTTGGTTTGCTGAAAGCTGAAACTTGAACTCAAAGCCCTTAGTAAGGATGTTACCACGAACATGTTTAAAAAAATTTACCCTGACAATCTAATGAAAAATACTTCTTACTTTTCAGTCTAGATAAAAAATATACTGGAGTAGAAAGTACAATACCTATTCTCAAATGTAAGTAAAAGTCAAAACTATCCACTTTAAAATTGACTTCAGTCAAGCACAGATACCTAAAAAATCTACTTAAATATAGCAGCCTACTTCACTACTTGTACTTCGTTGTCTTACACCACTGGAGACATTACAAGGAAAATGATTTGCAAAAAGGGGAAGTGTCTAGGCTTCTACGAGTACTTTAACACTAATGACGAAAAACATTATAGGCCTATTAGATTCCGCCGTACTCGAGGATCAACACAGCAGCACGCACAGCCCTCGGTACAAGCCTATTGATCCTCCCTCGAGCAAACAGCCAGCAGCGCTTCCTCCTCCTCCTCTTCCTCCATGTTTCTCCGTGTTTCTCCATGTTGCACCTGTCTCTGGGCGGGGCCAGTGATGTCACCTGAAGCCGGAGGGGGAAGGGTACGGCACAACTTCCCTCGAGAGAGTTATTGTTTTTTCTGCGTCTGTGAATAACAAGTTTAATCAAAGGGAAAGTATTCACGGAGTAGGCACATGTGTATGATGCAGAGGGGAGGTATACGGCGAATGTCTAAAACTGTAAGCTTTTTGGACTTTGTTGCACTCACGGGATAAAAGAGTCGTCCGCGACAGAAGATAGACCTGTGCGACGCTATGGGAAATTTGATGCTGTTGGCCCTGCTGCTGCTTCACCTTCCAACAGGTGAGGATTCAGTTTATTTAATGTGGGAATTTAGTTTTATCTTCAGTTTACGGTTGTCTTTTAGGTAAAGACTTTGCTTTTTGTGAATCCAAGTCGAAACCGTCTTTAGTTAATTATCAACAAGTGTAAATAGCTCAAGGCCGCGCTGGTCACGTGACAGCCCCTATAACAGTTTTGCTGTAATAACTGTATTACACTGGGCGTGAGATTGGGCATCACATTGACTATACCCCTTCTGTAATACACATACAGTCTGTGGTAATACCGCATTCTGAGTTTTACGATAATCAAAATATTTTAATTAGGTCAGGATTAATAGGCCTTCATCACCTCTCTCTTCAGCATACACAACGTATAACGCATTTCCACAAGTTTAATGCAGCTGTGAATTAAATATTACTTTCCACCATGTTCAGCAGATTTATCTAGAAATATGAGCTAATACAACACGCTTTCCCTATTAAAAGTGAAACGATCCTTTCACAGCCTAATACGTATTTATCAATTAAATTTGGTGTTGCTGTTGTCAGTATGCCTACTATGTAGTTAAAGACTTTAAACCGTTAACCAGTCTAGTCACATTCTTTTCCCACACTTACAAAGCTTTGACAAACACACAGATGATTTCTTATTGAAATATGCTCTATTGTCTGTGTTTGACCTGTATTTTCTTGGGTTAGGTGTCTGGTCCATTCAGGTGATAGTTCCAGAAACAGAGAGGAGAACAACTCTGTTTGGGTCTGTGGTTCTGCGCTGTGACTACAGTACCTCCGCAAACCCTCAGGATGTTCTCGTATCCTGGAAGTTCAAGTCCTTCTGCAAAGACCCAGTGCTTGAGTACTACTCCACAGGTTTGTTTGCACATAACATTACATGTTATGTAATACATAACATATTACGCTTATTTATTATAATAAATATGATTTAGTAACAACTCAAACACAATTAACATTGGAACATTTTCCTCATAGCGTATCAGGCAGCACTACAGCTTGGTCAGGACCCTTCCAATGATTGCCCTGACCGCCAGCGCACTGTCCGCACTGTGATCCAAAAGAGAGGTTTAAATGAGCCCATTTTGGGGGCAGAATACAGAGAACGAAAAATAACTATACGAAACAGTGAGTAGTGATATGTTCTTATTGCCATTATGTTATGTTAGTTTTATAGCATTATTATTTGTTCAATCTTTTAAATTGACATATTATAATATATTATTATTCCTGTGGTTTTTAAGTGTTTAAAATATGTTTAAAATATGAATCACTGTCTGTGTTGCAGAGGCTGACCTAGTAATAACAGAGGTAATGTGGTGGGATAATGGGGTGTATTTCTGCACTATTGATGCGGCTGGAGACACTTCAGGGGACTCTGATCGTGAAGTCAAACTCATTGTGTATCGTAAGTTACTGAGCTGCTTTGAAACTTTGGAAATATATATAAATATAGTAAAACTGAATATTGTTATTAAATATTGATATTAAAATATCCACATATGCGACTTTTTCAGACTGGCTGACAGTGCTGTTCATCATTATCGGTGCAATCCTGCTGATCATGCTTTTCTGCATCTGCTGCTGCCAGTGCTGCCCTCAAAGGTGCTGCTGTTATGTGCGCTGCCCATGCTGTCCAAAAACATGCTGCTGTCCCGAAAAAGGTACAGAAGTATACAGTAATAATCAAAAAATATACACAAATGTAATATTTTAATTCACATTTCAGCTGTGATGCAGCACAGAATGATACGAGAAGCTCAAAAGGCCATGGTTCCCTGGTTGCAGGGACAGCCCATTTATGCTCCTATCAGCTCCAATGCTTCCACACAGGGGGTCCCAATATTATACTCAGGTCAGTCACATTGTCAGTGAACTTCATCACACACTTGCATTAAACTACATAATGGCTAAACAAGGTGATATTAATGAGCATTAAAATACCTGGGCTTGGTGAATTCATCTTTAAATTCAGATAATTTTCTTTTTATTTTAGGGTCCTACTCAGATTACCCAAAAAAACAGAACCTGGCTATGGCTCCCATGCCACTTTCACCAATGGCCCTCCAAAACCATGCCCCTCCTCCGCCCCTGGTCAATGGCAGCCTGCAGGGCAGTGTGCATGGGACCAATCAGGTGCTGGACTACTTGGAAAACCAGGTCCGAGGACTCGACGTGTCTCCACTGCCTCAGAATATGGCACCATTGCAGTCTCCACCTGGCCCTCCTCCTGTCCCCTACACATATGGCCCTCCTCCTGTCCCCTACACACCTGGACCTCCGAGCATGCTGTCTGCACTAGACGAGATGGGTGTTAGGGGCATGGAGAGACGGGTGATCACTCTGCCTCCTATTATCCAGCGCCAGCCCAGCTTTAATTCCCACAGGGGGGTGGGTGCAGCCGAGGGAGGCCGGGCTGGACCCAGACTTTCCAGTCAGTCCAGTGGGAGCACTAATCGCTCAGGTGCCCGTGGATACAGAGACACGTCTACATCTCACCGTGGGATTTTAAGGGACTATAATGAAGACTCTGACTGGGACAACAGGCGCAGCCGAGCTCCACACAGGAGGGAGGAGAGAGGGGCGTCCTCTGGGCGGAGGAGTGGAGGGTCCAGACCCCGTGCTCGGAGTCGAGATGACCTGATGGAGGAGCAGCAGAGTCGAGGGCGGCGGCGTGAGCGGAGCTACTCTCCTCCTCAAAGACACAAAGGGGGGTCCTGGAGCTCAGAAGAGGACAACAGGAGGAGGAAGGGTGGCAAAGAGAAGGACTGGCCCGAAAACCCTCCAAGTTACTTCTCCATCGAGATGCAGCCCGGACACAGCAGAAGGAACTATGACCGTCTCTCTGTAAGCAAACTAACTTAACTTCACTAGTGTCTTTGCCTGCTTTCGTTGTGTGTACTGTGTGTGGCATGTCTACAGTACGAACATTTACCGGTCGTTTAAGTGGCTTCATTCTGTCCTGTCATAACCAGTATTCATTCTTTATGTTTCTTCTTTCTGCTCTTTCGCTTTTGCCTGGTTTGGCTGTGGTGATTTGTTAAATCATTGTTGCTGTCTTTAACTCCACTTTCTCTTGTAGGATAGAAGCTCCCGTAGCGGCACCAGTGTAGTCATCTGAAACATTTCTCTCTTGTTTTTTATTGTAAACATTTCATCATGTAATAGTTGTTGATGTATTAATGAATACTAATGAAGTTGACTGTATTTTTTGGCATTGTTTTTTTTCATTTTGTGAATGTAGATTGTATTTTTGTTTTGTTTGGATGAAGTTGAAAACGAAGTATACAAATATGTAAATATCTTTCATTTTGGAAGAACTCTGGCTTGTTATTTCTAGTATTTATTTTGTTAATGTGAAAAACAATATGGTGCCTGTGTACATCTCAAATTACATTTTTACATACCTAATGGTTTAACTGAAATGTTGTAAATGTTTCAATAAACATTTTTTACACAGTTTCATTACTTATTTATGACATAATAACTACTATATAGATAAAAATATACCTTCAAAAATCCATCTATGGAACTGTTAAATGATGATATCTTTGTCTCTCCTTTCTACATCATTCTTTAAAATGGCGAGTTGGCAAAGTTTAACCTGCTCCAGGTCTGTGTACCATGTGGTTTTAAACATTTTAAACTGCACAAAAACAATGCTTTAAAAACAATGATACAAGTAGAAGTTGTTTTAAATCCTGTGTTGCGTCTTTACCCTATAATTTAAATGCAACTTGGTGTAAAAGTATTCTGAGTATTCAGAATACAGTGCTCTGATTGGACAATGTAACAGAATATGTTATAAAATACATTTCAATTTGAGTATCCATTATTCTGAAACTAAATACATTTTTAAAGTATTCTTCTCATAACTGCATGGGCTACATGGTCTAAAAAGGTGTTGGTGCTCAAATAGGCAAAATGCTCTGGCGTCTTATTTCCTGCAGATGGCGCCACGTTACAGTTATAGGCCTATCTAGAAGTCACTGCTGCCAGTCGTCGTCGCCGGAATCTACATCAGTAATTTGGCAACAATCCTGGACTGGCCTAAACATTTACAAAGTCAAAAACTGTAAATAACATTCGATAAAAAATAATCAATGCCAAGAATCAGTTTGTTGGGATCTTTTTGGGAGGTCTTTTTGCCGGTTCTTTATTTTTTAATATCTGCGTGGTTATACTTGAAATTCCGTCTGGGGGCTGGTGTACTTGACTGTACTTGACGGCTTAGATCCATGGTGGGCTTACCTTGCAGACTGTGTTCTGGGGGCTGAGGGCTGGACCATAGACGGACTGATGATGGATGGTCTGGATGGGGGTTGGACTCTCCTCCGGCCCGCCCTGGTCTTATGTGATTGGTCTCTCTGAAGGAGTAACTGGGAAGTGAAACTGCCAATGTCAAATAACGCCTGGATCAGCTGTCGATCCAACATCCTCTGTAAACATTTTTTCCGAGTGCCTCAAGTGCACTTTTGCCCCTCGTAATTTCCAGGTAAGGTCATAGTCAAGCATCGGACAACGCGATAGTCGCAGCGCAGTTCGCATGTGGAAGATACTATGTAGCCTTCAGTGTGCTGTGCTTGGAGCTGCTAAATCATTGGCTAGCTCTTGTACAATTGTTTGAACACAGCACAGCTCAGCTATAGTACTCGCATGAAAATGGTGGCATCCTCTTCAGTAGTGTATGCGTGTGATATTTGCTATTACAAGCCTATTATTACTGCTAACCCAAAGTGAGAGAGAGAGGTGTGAGTCTGCAGCTCTACTCCTTGTTTACTCGAGATGTCTGCTGCTGAGGTGAGAGAGGCGCGTCTGGGGTTTCCAGTGTGGGTTTTTTTTGCACTGTGTTGACCCGGGCATGGCTCCCAGATCAGCTGTTTTACTCCTGTGTGTGTATGTGCAGGCACCATGAACTCCTTCACATGCCCAGCCAGAGCTGCCCTGTCGCTGTGTCGTCGGCCTACAGGGGGCTTGAAGGTGTTTGGGGGGTCGTCAGGTTCCTCTGCTGGACTTGACAAAGCCTGTGTTCAGGCTGTGAGGGTGTGCCACTCTGGGACCAACCGAAATGGCAGTGTTTTCACCAAGAAGAGGGGCTACGACATCACAAGAAATCCTCACCTGAATAAGGTGTGTGTAGTTTCTTCCCACAATGTCCAGAGAATACATATTTCTATTCCCCTATTCTTGAACTGTGCATTGCAACACTGGAATTTCCTCACTGTGGGACAAATAGAAGTTCTCTTATCTTATCTACAGCATTGGACTAGTGTCATCGTTTTCACATGTGTGATAATATTTGATTATAAACCAAAGGCTTATCTATGGAATACAAAAGAGACCTTTCATATGTGTTGACTGTCATCAGCCAAAACAATGTCCCACATGCTGCCTTTACGAAACAAAAATGCCAGAGAGCTACTCATTTTATCGGTTGCAAGAAACATTGTAAATATAAGCCTCAGCCTTAGATGGGTACAGTTAGATGCCTATAAAACATAAATCATTATCCATTTATTAATAATTTTATTTATTCAGCACAATATGTATACAAGCAGTTCAGAAATGCCTTGGCAAGCTACTTGAAGGGGGTGGAAAACTACTGGTAGCACCCAAACTAGTGGTTGGAGACCCCTGGTCAAGTGTATCTGTTTACATATGAGTGTCACAGTAATGCCTTGGCTCCTAACTGCTGAATTGAAGACAACACTTCCCATTGAATCTTTGAAGTAAATTACACTATCTACTTAATTCTCAGACAATGACCTGAGTTAAGTTTTATTAGATAATCACACAGAAGCACTTAATTTGCTCTTTGCTGATTGGTTTGTGACTGGATTCTCGTAATCTGAGATTCTTTTCATCATAGACATAATGGACATACTGTATATCTAAGTTTAAATTATTAAATACATCTTATACAGTCATAGGGCAGGCCTGAGTGGTCATTCCTACATTCACTAAGTAAAACTCATGCCAATGCATAACATATCTATTTAGAGGAAAAATATGTACAATTTAATATAGTCTGATCTTGAGTTGTGTTTATTTTAAATTTGATTATATTTTGGAGATGTAACAAATTACTAATAACCGTTTTACATACATCTGCATTATTCCACATTTAATGCTGAATATGGGGTTTGTGTTGAGAGGTTTTGAAAGGATGTGCAGCCCTTCTCATAAAGTTGCCCTGTCATCAATCTCTGGCTCAGGAAATCTTTTCAGGAAGGACCTCAGATAAAACTCACTGAGATAACACCATGGACTGTATAGTCATGGAAAGTACATTTGCATTTGTCCTCTACTATGTGCAATTATGCTCAATTAAATTATGTTTTATTAGTTTAAGTTTATTCACGTGTTGGGTTATAGTTTTAATTTAATGCCAAAATGCTAATATTAATAAGGAGTATAGTCTATAATTAAAATTGCTATGTCTATAATGTCAAAATACTTGTATTCTTTATCAGGACTCTTAATAGGCCAACTAGCTGACAAAAAATATGTATAAAGCTTAATCTGAACACTTAAGTGTGAAGAGGATACTGCAAGTGACTACACAGCTCTCTCAGTAAAAGAGTTAAAGTTTCTCTGGATTCTAAACAGTTTGTATCACTATAGAAAAAAAACATATCGCTTCAGTGACATTCCTCTATTTTCCCGTTTCCAAAGTTTCCTCATAATTAATGTCTTGCTTCAGGCATTAATATTGTATAAAGCAAACTAAAGTTACATATTACAGTTTATGTTCCATTGTTCCTTTCACCAGTTTTACTCTGCAACAAAAGGAGAAGTACAGTATTTAGGAGGAGGGCTGAGGAGGGGTGTGGGTCTGCACTGCTACACCATTGGACAGAATAAATAGATTAAACAACTCAGTCTTTGGGATCACAGCCAGCGTCACAGATGTTACTCACAAGAACCAGGCGACTGTAAGGGATACAAGAACATAGCATAACAAAGACAAAATAAGACTTGCTTAGAAAAGTTAGTTCATTCAAATGCAGAATTATGTTGAGACAGTTTTTCCACTAACAACCAATCACATGACCTACCGATGAGTCATATAATCAGTGTGGTTTCTTATTCAGGCCACACATGGTAAACTGTATTTGGTGCCCATATGTTATTATTGCCTGTCCTCATTTCACAGGGTATGGCTTTCACACTGGAGGAGCGTCAGCAGTTGGGTATCCACGGGCTGCTGCCTCCCTGCTTTCTGTCCCAGGATGTTCAAGTCCTTCGTGTCATGAAGAGCTACGAACTGCGCTCAGATCCACTCGACAAGTAACAAAGCAATGTCTTAATATAGTATACAGTGGTGGAATGTAATGAAGTAAAAGTAGTAAAGCACTGTACTTAAAGGTGCATTCTGTAACTTTTCTGGTGGAGGGTCCGTCACTTGCTTGTTTCTGGATATGTCATTGCTCTGCCTGGAGTGTTCCACAGTATGACATTAAGCAGATCTACCGTACAGTTATTCAATTACAGGTGGTTTTATTGTGCAAAAATACCCAGAAAAACAGACATTCTAACTGTGAGCAGGGTTGCCTCTCCACAGATCCGACCTTTACCTTGGTCTAGTTTGGTCTCCATAATGATAGAAATGTTTAATACCATACTGTAAAACATTCCAGACAAAGCAATAACATCTCCATGGAGAAAAATTGACAATTGACAGACCCTCCACCAGAAAAGTTACACAATGCACCTTTTAAGTAAAAAAAGGTATCTGTACTTTACTCTCGCACATTTTTCTTCACTGCATTTGAGAGCAGATATCTGTGCTTTCTACATCTCTACATTTTTTAACTTGACTGAAAAGTAAAAGTATTTTTTATTAATGTATTGACTTTTACTTAAGTAGATTTTTTCATGTGATACTTTTACTTGAGTATTTTTTTGCTCCAGTATGTGTACTTTTACTTAAGTAACAAAATGAAGTACTTCTTCACCATTGATTATATCTATTTTATTTTTCCAGGTACATTTTGCTCATGACGTTGCAGGACAGAAATGAGAAGCTCTTCTATCGTCTCTTGACTTCTGACATAGAGGAGTTCATGCCCATTGTTTACACTCCTACAGTCGGCTTGGCCTGCCAGCAGTACGGACTTGCCTTCAGGAGGCCAAGGTAAGGACTGTGCATTTATACCTGAAAGTCTGCAAAAACTACAAAAAATCAGGTTGTTTTTATTTCTTCTCTTGGGTAAATTTGGTTTGCAGTGGTTAAGAGGCCTCCAACATATAACTGCATGTGCACAAAATCAACAGGCAAAATATATAAATTATTAAAAACTATGGGCCCTATCTTGATTGATCAAAAACTGCAGACATTACCCATGCTGGCAGTGAATTTAAATGCTACAGTGGTCACCAGATTCCATCACCATATACAGTACGTACCTGTACCATCCCACTCTGGCCCCCAGCGGCCAAGTACAGCCCGATCTGAACACGCCCCCTCGTTAACACTAGCACTGTGATCGGGAGGAAGATAGGGCCCTATAAGTTGTGCAGAGTTACCTCATTCAAAAATACAATGACTCTTGCGCTTTGGCATAACAACACAACCAGTTTTTGACCCGATGGCAGGTTTTGAAACAGACCATTGTTGATCCTGCATAATACTGGAGCTGTCTCTTTGTAGCTGGCAGGTGGTTAAAGACTCCGTACTTTCAATCAGCTTCTCTGCCCATTTCATAATCTGCTGAAGTGCTTTTTTTTCTTAACTGGCACACCTCCAAACCAGGATGACAAACAGAAGGCTAAAACTGATTCAGTAAAAGCAGAGTAAAACAATGGCTTTAGAGTCTTCTTCACATTAGAAGGAGCAAGTTTCACAGCTGGCATCAAACTTTAGGGCAATGTCAATATCTGTGCCCAGATTTGGGTCAGTGGGTCACCTGCTCCAGTTTATCCTTTGATTGTTATTGTGTCATGACTGTGACTGCCTTTTCTAAAATCACTCACCATATTAATCTTCTTGACAACATTTTACTGGAGGAAAGACCCCTCACTCATCATCAATTATTAATTATCAAACATTTTACAAAATAGCTAATTTTCTCCAATATGATGAATACTTGGTTTTGTTTTTATTTACAGAGGGCTCTTCATCACTGTCCATGACAAAGGGCACATTGCTACTATGCTCAACTCCTGGCCTGAAGAAAACATAAAGGTATTCTTCTGCCTATTGTGATATATTAGAGGGCCCATATTACACCATTTTGTGATCCATGTTATAATTTCCTCATCAAAAACATACCTGGAGTGTTTTTTTGTTTTGTTTCATTCACACCTGTTTAACGCACAAATGCTGCATATTCAGCCTGAGTTAAGAAAACACCACGTTCCACCTTGTGATGTCATATGGTAATACAAGAAATGCTCCACTGTGTTTTTAAACTCCACACAACTTCACTAGAATCCTTTGGATAATTTCAGCCGTGGAATTGCCAGTCTTTACTGAATAAAAGATAAAATGTAGCTGTTAATTTCAAAACTACCACTTCATGACAACATAAGGTGGCAAAGAGCATTTTGAGCTGTGGAGATGTAGACAGACTAATAATAAAGGGTTACTCAAACATGCGTGAATGAACCAAAACACAGCTGTTTTTGAGGAGGTAACAACATTAGAACATGGCTTAAACCCAAGTTAATTTTGCGTAATAAGGAACTTTTCATAGTAATAATACATAAATATAATCCCCCTCATCACATTATTATTATGTTCTTCTAGGCCATTGTGGTGACAGACGGCGAGCGTATCCTGGGCCTGGGGGACTTGGGCAGTTATGGTATGGGCATCCCTGTGGGTAAACTGGCCCTGTACACTGCCTGTGGAGGGGTACCACCTCAGCAGTGCCTCCCTGTGCTGCTGGACGTTGGCACAGACAACCAGGTTAAAATCATTTCACAGCTGCCAACTTCACAATATAATTTTATGACTTATTACAGTAGAGCCACTTATCTCCTGCTACGTGAGAAGGGACAGATCGCTGCATGGAGTACAGAACATTGCTGATACAGTTTCTTTCTGTTTTCTTTGGCACTTAGACACTTCTCAATGACCCTTTGTACATTGGACTAAAACACAAGAGAATCAGAGGCAAAGAGTATGATGAGTTGATTGAAGAGTTCATGCAGGCTGTGACAGATAAGTACGTGCAACCTTTAAGATGCAATATTCAACCAATCTATGCATTTACTGTAACAATATGTATAATATGAATTCACACTATGATGAACAAAAGTTTTCCACCTTCTCTTCAGATATGGAATGAACTGTCTAATTCAGTTTGAGGACTTTGCCAATAGCAATGCCTTTCGCATCCTCAACAAATACAGGAATAGATACTGTACCTTCAATGATGACATTCAAGGTTGCTTGAGAAAATTACTTCATACATCTGAGCCTTTATCCCTTTCATAAGGGCTGATTTACAGTTTTATATTTTATAGGCACTGCCTCTGTGGCTGTGGCTGGGGTTCTGGCAGCACTAAGGATTACAAAAAACAAGCTTTCAGATCACACTTTTGTGTTCCAGGGAGCCGGGGAGGTGAGGAGACAAAATGTTTCATACAGATAATGCTGCTGCATCTTATCCTTCATCATTAAGTCTGTGCTGCTCTAAATATTACACAGGCTGCTATGGGCATTGCCCACCTGCTCATCATGGCCATGTCGAAGGAGGGACTGAGCAGAGCAGAGGCTGCCAGGAGAATATGGATGGTGGACTCCAGAGGTCTTATTGTTAAGGTAGAGGGTGATTAATATGATCAATGTCTAGTGAAATGGAGATCAATCCGGAATGAATGTTTTCTACAAAAACAGGGCAGAGGTAACCTTAACCATGAAAAGGAGGAGTTTGCCCATGACCACCCACACTTGAAGACCCTAGAGGAGGTGGTAGAGACCATCAAACCCACTGCCATCATAGGTCTGTGACTGCATGTTATATAGTTTGGCAGGTTACATTGGAGCACATAGAAAGCATTATTAAAAATATACATATGTTCTTGTTCAGTGGGGGAAAAACAACAAAACCTTTAAAGGTGATATATTTTTCTTTCTCCTTTAGGAGGGAAATAACCTTTTTATAATTTTTCTAAATTTAACTAATTCTCTCATACTTTAGTCAAACAAACTGCCAGTAATTTAATTTGTACAACTGAACATAAATTATGACTTATGTATTTTAACCATATTTGAATCAGATATTTTCTAATGACTTCTTTCTTAGATTAGAAATCTAACTGAAACACTATAATTGTCGCTCTTGGCAATAATTAATCATTTTAACTTTGTAACAGATCATTGATATGGATATCATGGCAGGTGACATGTGAGTAATTATTGTTTTGATTTGTGTGTTTTTAACAATGGTCTTTGCAGGAGTTGCAGCTATTGCAGGAGCATTCACTGAGAAGATTATCAAGAACATGGCATCTTTCAATGAGAGGCCGATCATCTTTGCTCTGAGTAATCCCACCAGTAAAGCCGAGTGCACAGCTGAGCAGTGCTACACACTCACTGAGGTACACAGGGATGGAATATTGCAAATAGGAAGTGAAAATGGGAGCACTTCCGGGTCCATCAACTCTGGTTGCAGTTAACTTAATATATTGAAAAATGGTCACTCCTCTATCTGTAACTGCTGTTAATAAATTCCTATTCCTAATATGGAACTCTCCAAAATTAATTCCTATAATTGCCAGCCCTGTGAGCTTCATTTGACTGGAATTGAACACTATGGGTGATGTCACACTCCCTTAGTCCACTTCTTTATACAGTCTATGTGTAAAGGCAAACTTTTAACTTGACCTCACCTCCTCTGTGTTTAGGGTCGGGGCATTTTTGCTAGTGGAAGTCCTTTCAATAAGGTGACTCTGGCAGATGGACGCACCTTCTACCCTGGGCAGGGTAACAATGCGTATGTCTTTCCTGGAGTTGCCCTGGGTGTTATTGCCTGTGGGGTGCGCCACATAAGTGAGGATGTGTTCCTCACAACAGCAGAGGTTCATCAATGTTTTGTTTAAATGATCAGAGGTCATAGTAGTGTCAAGATGTTGCTCAATATTAGTTTTTTCTAAATGCAGGCCATCGCTGACATGGTAACAGAGGAGAACTTAGCTGAAGGCCGGCTGTATCCACCTCTGAACACCATCAGAGAGGTTTCTTTTAAGATTGCAGTTAAGGTAATAATATATATATTTTTTAAAGTTACCCTGTAAATATAAGAGTCATAAAGCATTTTCTACCAAGATTCTTTTGCTTCTAGCCACAGGTTTAAAACTTTTCCCTGTTTCTATTTTTTTCTGTTTGATGTTTTTTCTGTTTTTGTAGTTTATTAATCCTTTTGTTTCTTCCACAGCTCGTAAACTATGCATACCAACACAACATGGCATCCGTGTACCCTGAGCCGAAGGACAAGGAGGCATTCGTGTTGTCCCACATCTACAGCCCTGATTATGACTCCTTCACTCTGGATACATATCCCTGGCCTCAGGAGGCTATGAATGTCCAGGATGTCTGATCCTTGCAACTTATGTTTGTTATGTTTTTTTTTTTATTATTGTCATGCCATGTGTTTCTCCTACAGCAATTATGCATAAGAATGTGTTGAAGGTTTAGGTGTGGAATCAGTTTTATTTCGTTGTATGATTTTTAAGTAACTGCATATCAAATCATTGTATGAATCTCATTCTTTTAGACTATTAATTTTAAGATGGGAGACTCTGTATGGTTCTCTATAGTCTATTTTTAAAGGATTTTACAGCTATTACAGTGCCTCTTTAAGACTGACATCACTGCCCCCAGTCCTTGGAGGTTTAAGCAAAAACTGTCTTGCACATCCTTTATTAATTTAATATGGCAATTGAACTGAGACACTCCAGGAACTATCTGTTGACTTGACCCTGTATGTTGTTTATTTGAATGCTTAATGCTACTTTATTGTACGCCTTTATGTGGTATGCCCATGAAGAAGGTTTATACTCTGTTCATTTTGTACCCAATTCTGTCAGTGGTGTTTAGCCAAGCTACTCATGCATAAAATGAAAAAAAAATCTACAGTATAGTTATAGACTTTTTTCATAGAAATGTTACTTTCAAAGGGAACACAAGGCTTTTGAATAAAGATTTTAAAATACAAATGTTGAACTTTAATTGTAGGAAGAAACTCATGACTCATGATGCTGATTGAATTAATCTGCCGTCGTGTGGCTTTCCAGTGAATTGCATCCTATGAAAAACAACAGTTTGAAAAAAAAAAAAGACTTCAGTGCACTGGAAAAGTTACACGCACACACAATATAAAAATAAAAAAATATGTCTTGCAGTTTTTCAATGTTTTTAAAACAGTAACTCTAACCCTAACCTATAAACTAATAATCAGGACCACGCCTCAAACTCCCTCTGCTCCTTTTCAGCAAATCACAGTTCACCTCAACCTCACCTTCAATTACCCAGAAGCCCTCTTTATTCAGGTCTGTCCTGACAACACCGTCTGTTTCCGCTCTCTTGACCCCCTCCCTCCCACACTGGACTGACCACCTGAGACAGAGCCCCCTCCAGAGTCTTTACCCAGCCACCACATCTATCTATATCATTAATAAATATCTTAATCATATACCATTGTTGTGCGGTGATCCTTGCTGCTGTCTGTCCATTTACAAAAATAACCCAATTAATCACACACATGTTTTTATTGAGAAGCGTATTTTTCTTACTATAAGTCGCTCCAAAGTATAAGTCGCCAAAAATGCATAATGAAGAAGAAAAAAACATATATAAGTTGCACTGGACTATAAGTCTCACTTTTTGGGGGAAATGTATTTTATAAGACCAAGAACTGACATTTCATGTTGAAAGGGAAGTTATAGTAATATAACAATAGAACAGACAACAACAGGCAGAATAGGCGTCTGGTATGTTAAAGTAACATATGAACAGTTATTCAGATATCTATGGCATAAACAACATAACATAACAAGTTTACCAAACTCTCAATTTCACCCGAAATCACTAAATCCATTGAATTCTTCATCCTTGGTGTCATTTCTGAGCAACTCCTCCAGCTCTATGGTTTACCTCCGGACCTCTGGAGGTAAACCATAGATCCATGAGGTAAACGGAGCGCCGTTTCCTCTTCTACATGTTTCTCATCAGTCAGCTTCAGTTCCAGTTAGAATTTCGGCCTTTCTGAATCCCCGACAGGATGGTTTCTGTTGTCACTGAAGTCCAGGCTTTGTCGATTCATCCAGTGACTTCCAGGAAAGTTGCATGGCGCACACTCCCTGTTGTGGTGAAGCTGTGTTCTCCATCCCCGTTTTCCACCAATCCGTCACAATTTTCTCGCTCACTCCAAACTTTCTTTCTGCTGCTCGATTACCGTTTTCCGCTGCATATTTCACTACCTGCAGCAGGACAGCAGCTTTTGCTGCAGCACACATGCGCAGTAGGGCGCAAAGTGACCGTGGTACAGGAGTAGAAGATACTGACACACAAGCAGGGCGCCCTCTTGCAGCTGTCAGTGTGAATATTTTAATATATAAGTCGCACCGGACTATAAATCGCAGGACCACACAAACCATGAAGAAAGTGCAAGTTATAGTCCAAAAAATACAGTATATATTTTTATAGTCCTACACAGATTAGGCCTAGGCATGTACATGACAAAACTACAAGTTTAGTTTGACAAAGTCCCTTCTTTGCCACTCCAATGGCTCTAACGTATGAAGGTAAATATGTTGCAAAATGAGAGAGCATGTAAACTTGATTTGAGAACTTGTAGAATATAATGTGAGAATGTGTAGAACAAAACTTTGAACTTGTAATTACCTATTTTCATATATGTGTGTGTTGAATTTGTAGTCACGGTGAAAAGACACATGTGTGCACTTGCGGACTGAAATTTTCACTTGTGAAAAATATTTACACACATGGGAGAAAAATATGAATAAATGTGTATATTGATATTTGCATGAACAGAGTGACATCTGCATCCATTATGACAGATATGTGATGTATTATTAGTACGGCATCCGTAGAATTACGTTATTACATATATGTGTGATGTGAGCGGGGAGTTGTGTAGTTGTGTAGTTGTTCCTGACGTATGACATAAAGCCTTTTGTTAAAATGATCTGTCTTTATGCGTCTTAAATATAACATGGTGTCAGAAGATAACGCGAAAATAGAAAATGGCACAGTTTCAACCACCACAGAACCTGAGTTTGCATGGCAACCTAGCGGAAAATTGGAGATACTGGATTCAACGCTTCGAACTTTTCTGCACTGCTAGCGGCATTGCCGAGAAGTCAGAAAAAGTGCAATGCGCCACATTTCTACATGTCGGAGGAGAGGAGACGATAAAAGTAAGCAACACGTTTCACTTCGCAGAAGATGAAGAAGGCAAAATAGCGGCACTCAAGAAGAAGTTTCAAGACTATTGTGAGCCACGAAAAAACTTACCTTACATACGGCACATGTTCTTCACCAGAGCCCAGAAACAAGGTGAGAACATTGATGCATATGTCACGGATTTAAAAAACAAAGCCAAAGACTGTGAATTCGGAGCTTTACATGATTCGCTGGTGCGTGACAGAATAGTGTGCGGCATAATAAATGATCAAGTGAGAGGCAGACTGTTTTGTGAAGCAGATCTGACACTGGACAAAGCTCTGGATATATGCCGGGCCAGTGAGCTCACAAGCAGCCAAGTTAAAGCACTAACTGAAGAAGTGGAAATGAACAAGTTGAGAACAGTCAGGATTAGGGATGGGCATGATTAATCGATAATTGATCATTAAGAAATGCATCGATTACGTTCATTTTAATCGACAAACCGAATGTAGGTTGATGTGCGTAGCGTGACCAAACGGGTCCGTACAAGTAGCTCTCTGCACTAGGAAGGAGCGAGCAAACACAAACAGTCGGTCAGTCTGCAACACAAATGTGTATTTAACGATGAGTTGTACAAGAAATTCCACGCTTTCCGTTGCGTTCGGGACAAGTGTGAGTCCCTGTGCACAGTGTATAAAGCAGCACATATGTTTCGGTGTCCAGTGGGAAAAAGTTTTACCAGGTGCGAGTCGCCCGTACGGTGTCCCGGTTTTGACAAACGTAAATATGGTCACACTAACTTGTATTCCACTGAATCATGTCTTTTAATCCAACAGAAGTTGACCGCATCAGCGCACAAGAGCTGTAGTTTTATCTTCGCTGAGTGTATGCAAATAGCGATGCGTTCTTAAGTTTCGTTTCTGTGAGAGTTGCGCAAAACTGCATTAAACACATTATAATCTCAAACGGGCTGATGTGGCTCTAAAGTCGTTACGGTTTATATGTCGTAAAGTTGAATTTATTTATGTAGATTAGTAGTGCAGATAGTAATAATAATGATGATCATTTTAATATAAACACGTTAATGATTAATCGATAATCGATCGTTAATTCTTCCGACGATCGATTAAGAAAATTTCATCGAATGCCCATCCCTAGTCAGGACAAAAGAATTCAAGAGTACACAAAAACTGAGCAAAAAGAGACCAGTTGCAACAGATGTGGATTTAAACATGGAAAAAACTGTCCTGCGTATGGTCAGACGTGCAGTGTATGCCATAAGAAAAATCACTTTGCCAAGATGTGCAGAACGCAGGGACAACGTAAACAGAATGGAAAGAAAGTTCATGCGGTGGAGCAAACTGAAAATGAAACGGAGATGTTCTTGGGGACACTCGAAGTGGAGCACAACATAAATGTTTCTGAAATGGAGTCTACAAAGACTAACCAAGCAAAAGACATATGGACTGAGAGATTTAAAATAAAGAATAAAGTTGTGACATTCAAGTTAGACACAGGCGCAGATTGCAATGTCAATCAAGACACTGGATGCGCTTGGGGCCGGTGACAAAATTCAGACGAGCAAGACAAAACCCATTCCATTTTTTGGTCTCAAGGTGGCAGTGTTGTACATGTGTACATAAAGGTCAAAAGCACAAAATTGAGTTTGAAATCACACAAGAGGATGTTTCAATTATTCTAGGAGGGGCTACCTGCTTAAAGCTAGGCTTAGTGTAAAGACTGTATGAAGTTACAAAAGATCACAACATTTCAAAAGACTATAATGATCTGTTTGATGGGCTGGGTTGTTTACCTGGTCAGCACCACATACAGATAAACCACACAGTCACACCTGTGGTACACGCCCCTAGGAAAATACCAGTTGCACTGAGAGAAAGAGTAGTACAGGAACTACAGCGCATGGAGAAGATGGGAGTGATAGCAAGGCAGACAGAGCCAACCGAGTGGGTCAACAGTATGGTCACTGTGGTCACACCAAAGAAGATACGCATATGTATGGACCCCAAAGATTTGAATCAAGCTATCAAACTTGAACACCACCCATTACTCACAGTTGAAGAAGTTGTCTCTCGCATTCTGAATGCCAAATATTTCTCAGTGCTAGATGCAAATCAAGGATTTTGGCAGATCAGACTTGATGAAGAAAGTTCCAAGCTCTGTACTTTCAATACCCCCATTGGCAAATACAGGTTCTTGCGTTTAACTTTTGGTATTTCATCAGCACCAGAGGTGTTCCAAAGAGCCATAGCACAGATGATTGAGGACTTGGATGGTGTTGTCAACATCATTGATGACTTGTTGGTGTGGGGAGACTCTAAACAAGAGCATGATCACAGACTGATAAAACTGTTAGACAGAGCAAGAGAATACAACTTGAAACTCAACAAAAACAAGTGTTTCATAAGGACAAATGAGATCAAGTATATAGGACATACACTCAGACAATGGCTTGAAACCAGATGAAGAAAAAGTGAGAGCGGTGACACAGCTACCTCCTCCAAAGGAAAAACAAGAACTGTTAAGATTCATGGGTATGATTCAGTATCTTGCCAAGTTCATACCAAACCTGTCAGATATCAGTGCACCTCTGAGAAAGCGACTTGAAGGAAATGTAGAGTGGCACTGGGAAGAACAACAGCAAAAAAGTTTTGAACTATTAAAACAGCTTGTCACCAACGCACCAACACCAACAAATATTATGATGTCAATAAACCAGTCATGCTGTCAGTGGATGCGAGTTCTGACGGAATAGGAGCAGTCCTGCTGCAGGATGGACAGCCTGTAGTATACGGGTCAAGAGCACTTACGGACTGTCAGCAAAGGTACGCTGAGATTGAAAAAGAGCTCCTTGCCATAGTGTACGGCTGTGAAAAGTTACATCAGTACGTTTATGGAAAAGACATTCAAGTGGAAAGTGACCACAAACCGTTGGAGAGCATCTTTAATAAATAATATCTGCACCAAACTCCCATGAGGCTACAACGAATGCTTCTAAGGCTCCAGAGGTACAGCTTAAAAGTAAAGTACAAACCTGGTAAAGAGCTTTACATTGCAGACACATTGAGTCGAGCTTTTCTCATGGAACAAAAAGAGGAGCTACTGGGAAAAGAGCTAGGTGAACATGATCACACAGCAGCTACCAATGTCTGAGGAAAAACTACACAAGTTTCAAAAAGCTACAGCAGAAGACACAGAAATGCAGTTGCTCAAGGACATGACACTGAAAGGTTGGCCAAATGAAAGGCATTCAGTACCAAAAGACATTTTGCCATATTGGACATTTAGGGATGAGATCACATACACATTAGGACTGATGTTCAAAGCCGCAAAGATTATTGTCCCTTCTCAGCTCAGACAAGAAATGCTTGAGAAAATACATGAGTCACACCTAGGAGTAGTGAAATATAAAGAAAGAGCTAGAGACATTTTGTATTGGCCAAACATGTCATCACACACTGAGCAAATGATTTTGGCATGTGCAGTGTGTAACCAGCATAGAAATAGTAATCCAAGAGAGCCACTACTTTCATATCCGATACCCAGCAGGCCATGGGCGAAAGTAGGCACTGATCTCTTCGACTACAGTGGGTCTGAATTTCTTTTGTGTGGGGACTACTTTTCAAAGTTTCCAGAACTCATGAAGCTGAAGGACACTCCAGTGTTATAGTGGTTATAAAGTCAGTGTTGGCCAGGCATGGTATACCTGATGTGCTTATATCAGATAATGGTCTTCAGTATGCCAGTGCTGAGTTTAAAGAGTTCGCAGAAAACTGGGAGTTCAGACACATCACTTCCAGTCCCACACACGCTCAATCCAATGGACAGGCCGAAAGGACTGTACAGACTATAAAGAACCTCCTGAAGAAAACAGAGTGCAGCAGAGGCGACCCCTACATTTCACTTTTGGAGTACAGGAATACACCGCTGGAAAATGTAGGACTATCCCCAGCACAGTTACTAATGGGACGTAGGCTGAAAGGAAAACTGCCAACTGCAACATCTCTGCTCACTCCAGATGGATCTGACAAGGCTCATCAGCAGCTGAAAGAAAAGCAGGTAAAACAGAAACTATATTTTGACAGACAAGCAAGGACACTGCCTGACTTGCAAAATGGAGAAAATGTTCGCATGCAACGAGGAGAATCATGGCAGCCAGCAGTGGTCCTGCACAAACACGAGCAGCCACATTCATTTGTTGTTCGTAAACATCTACGTAAAACAGAGAAGACATTCACAACAACCGGACAAGACACTAATCGGGAAATGGACTCTCAAATACAAAGAAGCGATTCTGAGACTTTCCAAACTGATTCACCTGATCAACATGTTGATGCACATGATTCACAGTTAAATGTTAAAGGTTGTATGCGGGATTTTTTTTATTTGTTTCAAATTGTCAGTAAAAGTTTAAAACACCATTACAGAGATGCAGCAGCCTTGTAATTATGAAGACCAAAAAAAAAAAAGAATGAAAATCCATCAACTGTGGATGTGTTAAGGCCAGATAAACATCAGCCAATAGGAAACAAGGCTACCTCATTTTCTATTGGCTGTTGGGTTGTTAATCAAACTCCCTACGTTTCTAGCGTCACTGACTCGCCGGTGCGCTGGGATTAAGAGGTTTACGTTCGCCTCTCACGCACTGATGCCGTTTACTCGACCAATACAGCGGTTCTTGGGGTCTTTTTCGAAACTGTAGCTTCCTCTCAGTTTGCACAAAGTTTGTTGTAACGGCGGACAAGAATTCATGACCAGTTCATCGCAAACGAAAGTCCGTTTTTGATGTCGTGGAAAGAAGAAGAGAAGGGGAAAAGGAGCAAAGCACAACAGTTGAAAAAGGACAAACAGTCGCTGCATTTCTCTTTCCTTGGAAAATCTTCTATACAACCTTTAATGCTCATGCAGTTTCATACATAACAAGATCTGGCAGAGCAGTAAAACTACCAGTGAGATACAAAGAGTAATGTGAATGTATTAATGTGCTTAAGTTTGATTTCAGATGGTTAATATTAAGGAGGTTCTGAGTTATAGGCAATATTCCATCATTATATTTTGTTAATATGAAAAAAAAAAGTTTTGTACTGTTGGTTATAAGGGTACCTTGATGGAAAGAAGTTATACTGTAATAATTATATTTGAACATATAACTTGTTAAAAAGGAGGATGTGATCCGTAGGATTACGTTATTACGTATATGCGTGATGTGAGTGGGGAGTTGTGTAGTTGTTCCTGACGTATGACATAAAGCCTTTTGTTAAAATGATCTGTCTTTATGCGTCCTAAATATTACAAGATACAACCACAATTCAGCAACTGCAACTTCTCAAATGTGTCCCAGCAGGTTCAAATCTGCATGCCTTGACTTTTGCAACACATTTTGCAATGTGCATGTGGCAAAACGGATTTGCACTTGTAGAGAGCTGGGGGGAGGAGGAGTTGACCAGTCAGAAATCTGGAAAATGAAGAATCCGCGCATCATTCGTTTTTCAAAATAAAATCAAATAACAAAACGAAAAAACTATTTTCTTCATTATTTGTCTCCAAAACCAAAATAAAAAAAAACAAAACAAACAAAAAAAAAAAAAACGAATAACGGCCAAAATTTCCCGTTTACGTTACTTATACTGCGATGCCGTACTTTTGCACCTCATACGACTGAACCAAAGATCCAAAACGTGTCCTGGGCGGTTCCGTGAGATGCTTTACAGAGCATTATTCATTCTATACCCTGGTGGTGGTAAGCTACTATTGTACCAGACACGGGGAGAAACATGCAAACTCTACACAAAAAGGCCCAGGCGACCTGGGGATCAAACCCAGAACCTTCTTGCTGTGAGGCATGAGTGTTAGCCACTCAGCCACCATGTTGGGATGCAGATGTCACTCTGTTCATGCAAATATCAATCTACACATTTATCCATATTTTTCTCCCGTGTGTAAATATTTTCCACAAGTGAATATTTCAGTCCGCAAGTACACACATTTTTTTTTCAAGCACTCGTGTGTGTTTTTTCACCGTGACTACAAATTCAACACACACATATATGAAAATAGGTAATTACAAGTTCAAAGTTTTGTTCTACACATTCTCACATTATATTCTGCAAGTTCTCAAATCAAGTTTACACGCTCTCTCATTTTGCAACATATTTACCTTCATACTAACGTTGACAGCAACTGGATTGGCCTATATTGTCCTTGGGTGTTCTGTAGGTCACAAGGTTTATTTTCCATGTAACATTAAACCCAGCCTCTGCAACTCACTCAGTCAAAACACATCATGTTATATTAGTTTACAGTTGTCCCTCGCTATATAGCAGTTCACCTTTCGCAATCTCACTGTTTCGCAGATTTTTTTTTTTTTAACAGGCGCATTGTTTTTTTCAAGACTTCAAATTTGCAGCAAAGATCCGAGATACCAAGGCAGAAACATCGATCATGTGTGAGTGAGGAGGACAGAGGCGGTTTCCTATCGGCCGTTCTCATCTGTGAGCAGGGTTTGAGGTTTTGATGAGGCTAATTCTGAACAATCACATCACTTCACTACACCATTTCCTGTTACTAAATTAAATCAGATCACTTTGGATCAGTTGCTTCTGCCTTGGCACCTTGGATCTTTGCTGCAAATTTTTTTCACTGTGAATTTTACACTCTGAATTTTGTCTGTTGAATTTGAGGCTTGAAAATATTTGTGCAGAATACTTAAAAAGGTGTTATTTTTATATATTGATCTTTAAACAGTATGAATATATACACTTACATTTTCAGTAACAAAAATTCTGAAAAAAAAAACTATTCAAGCATGTTTTTTCAGAGTTTAAAAATTCTAAGTGAGAAATTCAGCGGTATTTAAAATTAAAAATGTACTGTAAATTCTGGACTATTGAGCGCACCTGAATATAAGCCGCATCAACAAAATTTTAACAAGATTTTAAAATTTTAAATAAATAGGCCGCACCTGAATATAAGCCACTGGTGTCCACATCTTCAAGAAAGTTTTCAAGTTTGGGCTGTCTGCTTTTATCGCCTCTGAAAGCTTTTGTCGTCTTTTTGCATTGAGCCAGTTCGTCACGCTGTTGCCAAAATCTCACCATCAGCTCACTGATGCAGAGCTCACGTGCAGAAGCTCTGTTTCCTTCTTCCACAGCCACATCAGTCACCATTAAATTAAAAGCTGCATCATCTGCATTTCTTTGTGTGTTTATGAAAAAACTATTCAAAACACAATCAAACGAGCATCTTCCTCGGTGCATCACCCCTGTCTCTCCCCGCACTCTTCTGCGCATGTCTCCTGCAGAAGCCACTCTCCTGTCTGTATCATGTCAGTAGCGTGGTAGCCAGGTTGGTGCCACCTAGTGCCTCTGCTCAATTTCATTTCTCTCCAGCAACTAGGTCAGGAATCAGAATATACTAGACCAGGGGTGGCGAACAAGTTTGACACAAAGAGCCGAAATTTTTTACTGTGAGAGGCAAAGAGCCACACCACGCACTGACCTGCCAAGACAGACAGACACACACAAACACACGCAATTAAAAACATATTGTTTCTTATAACACACTCCTCTCCTTACAATAATACAACAAGTATTGTTCTTTTGTTCATTTCATGGAAAGTGTCCACCCTCAATACACACATCAAATGCACCTTAGCCAGAGTTAACACAGCAACTACCCTGGAGGTCAGATACCCCCTCCACACACACAGGCACCTCTCTCTCATCTCATCACACACACACACACACACACACACACACACACACACACACACACACACACACACACACACACACACACACACACACACTTTTTCTCACTATCTAATTCTCTGCCTCTCTCTGACACACACAACTACTGAACACACTTCAGATGCACAGATAGAACCTGTATAATGTAAATTGATGGAATATTAAAATATTCACACAAGCATGTTCAGTCAGGTGTTTTTTCCAAACTACACTAAATGTCGCGTAAAAAAGGGTTCAAAGAAATTTTATTCAATGTGAAACACAAAAAAAATCTATTTGAATGTATAAACTAATGTCAGGATTTTTTATCATTAAATTTTGATACTTAATAAAAAATAAACAATAAAATGTTTATACTAAGTTTTTAATTAGTATTGCTGGAGTGATGGGATGATATTCTCAGTGGGATTTCTGGCATCTCTTGTTTCCAGTAATCCTCTGCAAATCAGGTTTGTATTCAGTTGTAGCCACTCGGAGCAGTTCCTTTACGTGAGTGTCAGTCAGAACGGACCGATGCCTTGATTTCACGTGTTTCAAGGAAGAAAACAGGGACTCGCAGACATATGTTGACGAGAACATCGACAGCAGCTTGAGAGCGGCTCTTTTTACACACGGGTATTTTTCAGTTGGCACAGTTCTCCAAAACGTAACAGGGCCTTCTTTCAAAAAAGATTTCAGTCTGTTATCTTCGCGTAGCTCAAACATCTCCAGTTCAGTAGCTGCCTCATCAGTGACAAGCGGGGATTTCAGGCAGTCAGTCTCTGCATTAAAAGGGTCGATGAGAAAAGTGATCTGTGGTCGTTTCTGCTGCAGGTCATCAAACCGCGAAGTAAAGTTCCTGTGCAGCTGCGCAAGCAGTGTCACATACTGCGCTGTATTCATTTTAATGGCAGCCTTCTGCTGTGCGCTACGCAAAGAAGGAAAGTGGGATAAATTGCCGTTTTGAATGTGCACTTTGAAAAGCTTCAACTTGTTAATAAAAGAGAATACACTTTGTGCCAGATCAGGAAGAGTTTTTAATTTCCCCTGCAGATCCAGGTTTAGTTTATCCAAGTGTGAAAGCATGTCCACTAAAAAAGCCAAATCCATAAGCCAGTTGGGGTCTGAAATCAAGGGGTAAGTTTTGTTCTTTTCTGCCATAAACAATTTTACTGCTTCCAAAAGTTCCAAAAAGCACGAAACCACTTTACCTCTTGAGAGCCTCTTGAGAGCCATCTCACAACGCAGTGCAGTGGCAGGTCACCAGGCAAGTCTGCGTCAAGTTCAGCAATGAGATTTTTGAACTGCCGGTGATTAAGAGCGTGCGTACGGATGTAGTTCACAATCTCCATCACAGGTTTCATGACGTGGTCTAAATTCAGTGTTTTGCCATTTTGACCATGAGGGTAACAGTCTGCAGCTCATGAAATGTTTCCTTCATTTCCCGGCATTAGACGTAACCCGCGAAGATGATTGGCAGTCACTTACGTGTCCGGAGCAGCAGAAAAACACCCAATCTGCCAAATTAATTTTAAAATATTATTTATTATTTGTTTTTAATACTCTCTGATGGATTCGAGTGTGGTTTAAGAGGAAAAAAAACTAAACATGAAACGAGGCAAAGAGCCACAGTATATAGAAAATATGATGAGGCAAAGAGCCGCATGCTTATTGGCCGAGAGCCGCATGCGGCTCAAGAGCCGCGTGTTCGCCACCCCTGTACTAGACGGTTCGCAAAAACCACGGAAGTGCAAGTTCGGGTACCAGCCATTCAGCGAAGAGACATATATTCTGTTTTGTCAATGATTCCTGAGATCTAGGATTTAAATCTGGAATATAAAGAATGTTTGGTGAATTTAATCAAGAGGAAAGACGTTACTGCCCTTCTTCCTACAGGATTTGGGAAAAGCTTAATATGCCAGTTAGCACCGTTAGTGGTGCATTACATACGTCACGACCAAATAGCAGCGATTGGTGAAATGAAAAAAGTACCTGGCTAGCATCAAGCGAACAAAATCTAACACTGGGAGGTCAGACGGTTTCTACAAAGTGAAGCAGTGGGTAGCAGTCACCTCCCACTGAGAGGAGATGAGGGTCCCTTCACAGGAATGGTTGTAGCCGTACTTTCCAGACTGAAGACACCTGCACACACGCACGCACGCACACACACGTACAAAATATAAAAATAAAAAAAATACATCTTGCAGTTTTTCATGTTTTTAAGACAGTAATACAAACCCTAACCTTAGCCTATAAACTAATAATGATTTGTTCCTATGTTTCCATGCTTTGTGAGGACATTACATTGACTTTTCATTGACTTGACTTTTCCTGGAGACTGATACTTTTAACCATTATTACTCATTTTAGTGTCTGGATGGGTTTTCTCAGGGCACTCCGCTTTCCTCCATCAACCCAAAACATGCCCCATAGGTACAATCCAGCATATTCAGACTGAATTCATTTCTCAAACAGAAAACACTCTGTTCCACTTTATGATGTCATGTGGTAATAAATGAAGTGCTAAGCTGTGTTTTTAAACTCCATACACCTTCACTAGAATCATTTGGATAGTTTCAACCTTGGAATTGCCAGTCTTTACTGAAACTAAAGCTAAAAGGTAGCTGATAACTTGACAACTACCGCTTCATGACATCACAAGGTCTAGCAGAGCATTTTGAGCTATGGAGACATTTAGACAGACTAATAATGCAGGATTACTCAAACATGTATGAATGAAAAAAAACACAACTCCAGGTATGCCTTTGATGAGGTAACAGCATCTTATCATCCTAAAAGCTCACAAGAATGAATGTTGTGTTATATAGGACATTTAAAATATAAACTTTAAGTGATCAGACACAAACCAAATCTTTACAGACCCCCCTTGGCATGGTTGATGTGGGAGTCACCGTTGAGCATCTTGGGCTTGTAGCAGTACCAGGGCTCTCCAGTGTGTAAGTTGGGGGTAGTTACACAGAGGCTGCTGGTCAGGGGGCAGGCACAGGTTGCACAAAGTGGTCACAGTGATACGGTGATCTGTTTCAGTGTAAATGTAGCCATAGTCAGATATCACATCAGGGTTAAACTTCCAAATTGCACTTGTTTTTGCTCACTGGCAACACAAGCTGTACACGGCCTACATGCAGATGAGACATGAGCTGCTCAAATCAAAGGATTTATACAACGTGTGTCAATCAAATGGTTCAGCTTCATAGCTACAAAGGAAAATGGAGCATGCTAATAACAGCATCTACAAACAAGATAGCTGCGTACTAAAGCTTACTCAAGTTACATAACTATAACAGTGATAGGAGCAATGCATATGAAATTTGCGTGTTCAGCAACAATATCGGCAGATCTGCGGTGCTCCTTCTCCTTCCTAGAGCTCTGTTGTTTCTCAAACACATTGCTCACATTGACTCCGTGTGAGCACGGGCTTTGTCCGATTCACGTTTTCTTTTCCTTGCATCCTTGGACAAAGGCTTCCGCTGTCTTTTAGGGTGTGCCATGGCTGACACATCACAAATAAACACCAGATACTTATACTTGCAGTGATCTGCGAATAGCACCTGTAAGGGGCGTGTCGCTAACTTGGGTACCTGTGTGTATTTTGAAGTGCTGTAAAGCAATGTGGCTTTCGCGAGAACAAAAACAGAGTCCTGAGAGCTGACCCCGGGTCGGTGGCAACGAAGTTACATGTCTGGTATTTCCGCCCAAAAACAGCTGGGGGTGACAGTGTACCCTTCAAACACGCCAAAATGTCATTATGTAACCATTAGAGGGACTTTGAAAGACATTAATTAAGGGAAAAATGTTACTTAGTTCTGCTTTAACTGCACATCCCCAAATATGACAAAAACATAGACTTCTCTTACAAGAGGCAGTGGGCAGCAGTCACCATACAGACTGAAGAGACACCTGCACCGACACGCACGCACGCACACACACATTTAACAAACTGCGCAAGTCTTGACTCTTACACACATGGACTTTAACTTCTGAAAGTTGTAACATCAGTTACTTTTTAACTTAATTCTTTCAATTTGATAGTTTGATACAAAACTTTCGATAAAAATAGTAGACAATGAGTGGTTAACAAATTTCTTTGAATTTTGCGAGACCAACTTCATCAATAAATACTCTACAACATTTTAGAATTTTAAAAATTTTAGAATTTTCAGCATGATTAACTGTATAATTTGTAATGTAAAAACAGTACTTCAAAGTGTTTTACAGTAAAATAGCAGTGTATTAAGACCATTAAGTCTATGTCATATGGCTTTTCTTTTCAGGGCAGATGTAAGACAAAAGCATGTTTATCATGTTTTTCACAATAGCAGGAGGAGGGTGGAGTGCATGAGGCAGTGGGTGAGCCTGTGTCATCTGCCAGGCATCGATCACGTGCACGTTCATACCCTTAAACATGGCTCTGAGCACTTGGTCCAGCTGCACAGAGAACCAGTCACTGTTGTACAGGCTCACCTCCTGGTCCAGTGCTTGAAGATTAGCAGTCCGGACTACCACCATCGTCCCAGGGGCCCGGTCCATAAGTCTGAGCACGGCCCCCCGGATGTGACGCAGACGCCTGATGTAGACCTCCACAGGGAACGTGCTAAAGTGCGCCCAGATACTCAAGACCACCACTGTGTTGGGGCCTCCCGAGAGCCCGTCCAGCTCGTTGGAAATGTACCGTAACTCACTGGACAACACTGTGGAGAAGCGGATGGGAGGGCCGTGACACCGATACTTCAGCAGAATGTTATGGTCACTGTCCACTGCCATGAAAGGTCCTACATTCTTAGGACTGTTGAGGTTGAACTCCTTTAAATCTAAACAACATCAAATGGATCCAAATCAAAATAAGTTATACATTATCAAAACTTAAAGGTGCAATGTGTAACTTTTCTGGTGGAGGGTCTGTCAAATGCTTTTCTGCATGGAGATGTTATTGCTTTGTCTGGAATGTTTCACAGTATTAAACATTTCTATCTTCAAGGAGACCAAACTACCAAGTTACAGGTCAGATCTGTGGAGACGCAAGAATGCCTGTTAGGGTGGTCCAGAAAAACATGTAAAAAAATAAAAGTTTTAAATTTCTCGATTTGAACCCAGCAAACATTGACCATAAATACAAAAGCAACAGGGTTAAAATTTCAGTGAAATCCAACATGATTTAGAGGTTGCACAAGCCTTTTTAAGTTTCAAGAATTCTCTCTCAAATAACAAAAGTGTGTCTGTTTGTCACACTGCTTTGTGTCTGATGAGTTGGCAGGATTACATACTCTACATTTTGCCACTTTTCATTAACTAATCCATTATATTCTTTCAATAAGCAATAATCTCTGCAACAGTCATACCAATTTAGCAGAGACAGAATAGTTGTCATATGAGATCAACACTGACAATCAGTTTACAGTCATGTATACTGTATAGCATGACTGCTGAAGACAAACTTTAGAAAAAGGCTATGAGGAAAGATTTGTCAGCTTAACATTGCTGATAGTGTTGGTAAGTAAATTTCTGTTTTCTATATACAAAACCTATGCAATAGTTTGTCAAATTTAATATGAACAGTGCTAATATTAATTAAACACTGACTGATTTTTTTAAAGTTTGTACTAAATTTAGTGGATTATTTTGCTGCTGTAGTAGCCTCTTTGGATGACTGGAATATTTCCAGATATGTCAAAGGTCTCTGCTTTGACACAACAGAAAGCAACACAGGCCGTTTCAATGGTGCTTGCATCCTCATCGAAAGGGCTATTGGACGAAATCTTCAACACTTTGCATGCCGCCACCATATCTTGGA
Source organism: Boleophthalmus pectinirostris (assembly GCF_026225935.1). Lineage (NCBI taxonomy): Eukaryota > Metazoa > Chordata > Actinopteri > Gobiiformes > Gobiidae > Boleophthalmus > Boleophthalmus pectinirostris. Next base: position 18,799,212 of record NW_026570970.1, on the reverse strand, counting down.
AATTGTCCTGGACAAAGTTTTTCATGCACTGCATATAACAACCTCTTCTGGACCAGATATTGCCATATTTAAACGTTTTAAAGAGAAGTGATCTTCACTTGACACTGCCTCATTCTCTACAGCTGCTGAAATGCCAGATGTAACCCCTTTCAAAGATGAGATATTGCTGTTTGCAAAGGAACATCTTGAAAAAAAACAGCAAAGAGATGACTACAAAGAATTCTTAGAGCTTGCTGTTATCTTTCTTGGTGAATCTCCAGCAAGAGGAGTGCATATTCAGGCCCCTAGTACATAGTACATAGAGCACGCTGGATGGCAAAAGTTCTTTATCCAATTGTTAAGGAAGCAGGACTGACTGCATTCAAGCGACACCTTTGGTACTTGACTGAAGTAATGATGGGGCTTGCTTTCTTTGATCACAATGTCAACACACATCAAAAGGTACAGATGGTTAGGGACACGCAAGAAAGAGAGGGATCACCCCACGTTCCCCACCGTCTTGATGCAAATGGAAGCTATGAACAGAAGACTCTCAGCAATTTTGTGACAAAGAATACAAATGCATTCTTTACTATTCTTGGTCTGCCACAGTCATTTCTGCAAATGCCACCTGAAACATGGAAGGAAAATGAGGAGTTCACTTATGCAGAGAAGGTAGTCCGATCCCTGAAAGTTGTGAACGACACAGCAGAACGGGGAGTGAAGTTGATCCAGGACTTCAATGCTATATTAACCAAATCAGAAGAACAGAAACAATTCCTACTACAGCTGGTTCAAAATCACAGAAAAAGCTACCCTGACTCAAAGAAAGACACAGTTGTCAAAGGTCTTGCCACTTCTTCAAGTGAGCAGGCAGTTTGAACTGACTTGGTTATCGGGTTAGTCATTTTCATCAAATGATATTTTTTTTATATAAGTTTCATTATATTATGTTACAACATGTGCTTTATGCATATATATTATATAAATATATATATTAAACCTATAGCATATAAGGAATAAATACTTTGAAAATTGATATTTCTGCTGATTTATACTATTTGGCTAATAAAGAGAGATAAAAAGGTGATTTTTCTATGGTGTTGTGCAACCTCTAAATGTCATTTAATGTAGCTCAAATTTTTATTTGTTAACTTTAACTGGTAGTAGGCCAAAATGCACGGTTCAAATTAGAAGAAAAAAGAAAAAAGTTTTTTTGGGTCACCCTAATGCCTGTTTTTCAAGCTATTTTGGAGTTATAAAACCACCTGTAACTTAATAAATGTAAAGTAGAGCTGTTGTCACATGTCACACAGTTGAACATTCCAGGCAGAGTAATGACATATTATCCAAACAAACAAGCAGGTGGTGGACCCCCAACCAAAAAGTTACATAGTGCACTTTTAAAATTTGTAATAATAATGTTACCTGGTACTAAAGCAATTAGGTATTCAAAATACTGGCGTACTGTTGAGTCCCCGTACAAGTAGATCATTTTGTTCGTCAGACACTGAGTGGCGACGGTGGAATCATTGAATTCTCTTATTTTAAACCCATTTAGTGGCTTCCAGTTGTCGTCATAGTAATAACCAGAAGGGCCTGTTGTTGTTGGCTCTGGATTTAGAGTGTCACTTTCAATCACAGTTTTGTCTGTAACAAAGATGTGAAAGTGTTATAGTAAGCATTTTAGCATAAATTGGGAAATGAAACTATATCAGCTGCTGTACCTTTGAGTGGAGGCAGGACATTGATTTTGTCTGGGCCTGAAGCATGAATGTGAACTTTGAGATTAACTCCACTAAAACAGAAGTATTAAACATGAATTAATATCCAGTGTTGGGGAGTAATGGATTACATGTACCGGAGTTACGTAATCAGAGTACAAATTATAAGTAACTATATTCAGTTACAGTTACTGTTTCAGTGAGTGGTAACTGGATTACAGTTACTTTGTTCAAATAAATGGATTACATGGCGGTATTTTTCTGTTTTCACATTTTGGGCTAAATCCCCCCCTTTTTTTTTTTTTTCTTTTTTCCCGTAATTCCACTCATTGCCGGAAACTAAACCAGGTCTAAACTAGATCTAAACCAGGTCTGAACCAGGACTAAACGAGGACTAAAACCAGGTCTCAACTAGATCTAACGCAGGTCTAAACCAGGACTAAAACCAGGTCTAAACTAGATCTAAACCAGGTCTAAAACCAGGACTAAACCAGGACTAAAACAGGATTTAACAGGACTAAACCATGCTTCACGGATGTGTCTCCTCCTCTTCTATCAATAATATTTTTAATACGGTTAAGTAAAGACTGGGCTTTTATTGTCTTTTAGCAGACAAAACATCTTATGTTACAATATCCTAGTCTTTGCTACTCTACAGCAAATCAAGTAATCCAGAGTATTCAGATTACATTACTCACCTTAAATAACTTAATGGGTTCTGTTACAAACTACATTTTGGGGTATGTAATCTGTAATCTGTAGGGGAATACATTTTAAAAGTAACCTTCCCAACAACGTTACTATCTGAACATCAGATACAGTCGTAGACAAAATTGTTGGTACCCCTGTGGTAATGAAAGAAAAATCTACAATTTTCACTGAAATAACTTGAAAATAAGAAAAGCAGTAATAATGCTTTTGAATTGTTGTTCAACAGAATTATTTAAAAAAACTAACTAATGAAACTGACCTGGACAAAAGTAATGGTACCCCTAGAGTAAGTAAGATTGTAAATAATTGGATAATAGGGACATGTTAAACTTAGGTGTGTCCTCTAATTGGCCTCACAGGTGTCTTCAAACTTGTTCTCAGTCAGTCTGCGTGTTTAAAGGGGGACATGTTGTCATTGTGCTGTTTGGAGACATGATGGAGACAACACTGAACAAGGACCAGAGAAAGAAGAAGAGAACTGTGTCAGGAAACTAGAAAGAAAATGATAGATAAGCAGGTTAAAGATAAAGGCCATAAGACCATCTCCAATCAGCTTGATGTTCCTGTGATTACAGCTGCACGTTATTCAGAAGTTTCAGAAACCAACCTCCCTGGATGTGGCTGCAAGAAGAAAATTAACGACAAATTGAAGAGATGGATCATATGAATGGTAACCAAAGAGCTCAAAACAACCTCCAAACAAATTAAATGTGAACTTGAAGAGCAAGGTACATCAGTGTAAGATCGCACCATCAGTCACTGTTTGAGCCAAAGTGGACTTCATGTGAGGACACCACTGCTGAGCTTCTGGGAGAATGTGTGTTGGACAGATGAGACAAAACTAGAGCTCTTTGGCAAGACAAATCAGCTCTATGTTCACAGAAAAAATAAACAAAAATAAAGCACACCAAGAAAAGAACACTGTCCCTACTGTGAAGCCTGGAAGAGGCTTATGTTCTGGGGCTGTTTTGCTGCATCCGGCACAGGGTGTCTTGAATCTGTGCAAAATACAACAGAATCTCAAAACTATCAAGGTATTTTAGAACGAAATGTGGCGCCTAGTGTCAGAAAGCTTGGTGTCAGTCATAGGTCATGGGTCTTCCAACAGGATAATGACCCAAAACACACAAGAACGGCTAAGAACAAAACATTGGACTGTTCTGCAGTGGTCTGTAAGCCCAGATCTCAGTTTTATTGAACATCTGTGAAAGAAGCTGAAAGATGCAGTCTGGAGAAGGCATCCTTCAAATCTGAGACAACTAGAGCAGTTGACTCAGAAATGGGTCAAAATAATCAGTGCAGAAGTCTCATTGACAGTTACAGAAAACGTTTGATTGCAGAGTTTGCCTCAAAAGGCTGTGCAACAAAACTTTAAGTTAAGGGTACCATCATTTTTGTCCAGGCCAGTTTAATTATTTTGTTTTTCTAATAATTTTATTGAACCACAGGTGAAAAACAATGTTTGATTTTGTTGGACAATTTTCAGTATTTTATTATTATTTTTTTTATTATTGCTTTTCTCAATTTCAAGTTATTTCAGTGATTACTGTTGATTTTTCTTTCATTGCCTTCCTGTTTATTATGGTGCTATTTTGAGCACATCTTACTTTTTAAAATATAGAATGTTATGTCTGTCATGAATAGTTCACTCCTATGGCATCAGTGCTATTTTTTTCATTACTCAAAGGCATCTGAAAAACATTAACAGCAGTTATCCCTCTCCCAATACTATCACCATCTTTCTTCATATGATTATTTTTGGCTTTATACCACCAACCCAAAACAGTTTGAATTGTGTTTTGTTTCATTCGCAAATGTTTAACACACAGATCCAGCATATTTAGACTGAATTCACACCTTCCATACACCTTCACTAGAATCATTTGGATAGTTTCAACCTTGGAATTGCCAGTCTTTACTGAACTAAAGCTAAATGGTAGCTGATAACTTGAAACCTACCGCTTCATGACATGACATCACAAGGTAGAACAGAGAATTTTGAGCTCTGTAGGAGATATATAGACAGCCTTATAATGCAGGATTACTTAAACATGTGTGAATGAAACAAAACACAACTCCAGGTATGCCTTTGATGAGGTAACAGCATCTCATCCTAAAAGCTCACAAGATTCAATTTTGCATGATACAGGACCTTTAAAATATAAACTTTAAGTGATCAGACATAAACCAAATCTTTACAGACCTCTGGAATAGCAGTGCCTCATTATTAGTGATGATATGCTTCACGTAGCCCCCCTTGGCATGGTTGACGCGGGAGTCACAGTTGAGCATTTTGGGCTTGTAGCAGTACCAGGGCTCTCCAGTGTGTAGGTCAGTGTAGTTACACAGAGGCTGCTGGTCAGGGGGCAGGCACAGGTTGCACAAAGTGGTCTCAGACAGAAATCCAAGGCGAAATAAGCTTTTAAAAAACACTCTGTCAGAACGCTCCTCTCTTAGTCGCTTCAGCACGGAAATGGCCTCACTCGGATGGACCAGTGTTACTTCAACCTGCACATAGACATAGGACCATAAAATATTTAGAAATTTGGTGTCTCCATCATGGACACTCACCCACTGCATCAAACTGTAGAGGGACAGATAATACTCCCTACAACTGTACAACAACTCACCCTTATGTAACAGATAATACTCCCTACAACTGTACAACAACACTCCCTTATGGAACAGATAATATTCCCTACAACTGTACAATAACTCACTGTTATGGAACAGATAATACTTCCTTCAACTGTACAACAACTCACTCTTATGTAACAGATAATACTCCTTACAATTGTACGGACCTCTTGTATATAGCTGAGATATATATTTTTACTTATTTTCTTATGTTTACTTGTATGTACATAATACATTTACATAATTATGCCTTATTTGACACAAGTCTCTTATTTATATTTTTATTTCTACTTATTTAGAATTTATTATTACCATTTATATTTTTTACTCTTTGTTATTAGAATATATTGTGATGCGTGAGCTACTGTGCCCAAGTAATTTCCCTTGTGGATCAATACACTTTGTCTAAGTGTAAGCTGCTGACAGTTTAAAAATATTATGGATATGAATCATGATAATTTGAATATTATGAATAGGTTCCATATTTAAGTGGAGTTAATATGACTGACTGAGATTCAGGAGCAGGAACAGGACCACGCCTCCCCCTCCTCCTCTCCAGCCAACCACACCTACAGTTACCCAGAAGCCCTATTTATACAGGCCTGTCCAGACAACACCATCTGTCTCCGCTCTCTCGACCCCCTCTCTGCCACCCCGTATCGCTCCTTCTGCCTGAATACATCATCTACAAGGGGAACGGGGGTCCTGAATCGATTGGGTTGACCACCATTCAGAGTCTCCTGCCATCACATCTATCCATCGTCAATAAATATCTTTATCATATTACATTGTTGTGGCGTGGTCCTTGCTAGTGAAAAAACTGCTATAGTGTTGTACTTTGTTGGTGAAAGTGAAAATATCTTATATAGAAAAAAACATTAAGCACATTCTGGTGATTTATGGCAATTATCTTTGTTGGCGATACATGATAATGTCCCACGAATGATTATTGTCTACCATTATTATCATGATAAATAATATTATTGTTTATTGACCCATCCCTACCTGCGCAGTGCCAGTCCAGAGGAGTGAAAACAGGGCTGAATAAAAACCATTCTTGTGGTCCAACACTGTTCCCGTTACTGCTGCTCCAAGCTCTGGAGAGTGAAGTCTAGCCAAAATAAAATCTCCCCCGTAGTGCTTGGGTTGTCCCTGGAAGTCATACACTTGGACCAGGATCTCCAGCTGGTCCCCCACATGCCACTCCCGTCCTGTTTTAGGGGGCAGTATGGCAAAGAGGCTCTGGACAGGGTCAGTGGTGAAACGCAGAGAGAAGGACCCAGGCTGATGGGAGTGCTCAGGCCAGGAGATAGAGTTCAGAAGATAGTGCTCTTCCAGCTCATCTTCAGGGGACGGCCTCTGCCCCAGGTGGGAGCAGAAGGTGCGGTTGTGATAGAATGTGGTCAAAGACTCTGGGTTGAAAGATGTCTGGATTCGGCTCTGCAGCTGATAGAGAGCGGAGATGGTGTGGCAGTTCCAGTTCTAAAACAACAAAGGATTCATCTGTGACTGTGGTTAATTGAATAAATAAATAAATAAATACACACTTTTTTCAGGTGACTGGGACCCACTTTCATATAGCAAGAATTATAACCATTTTGAAGGTATTAGCTGGCTTCATACTCTAATATTCCACTATACTTATCCAGAACTACTTATTGACAATAATTTTACCTGCCTCATTAAACACCACAGACCAACTTGTATGTAAGATGTAAAACCCAGCAGTTTCCATGTACAGTAGAACTATGTTATGAGGAGGACTGGCTCAGTTCAAGAAACAGTTGTTGCCACAAGCACAGGAACTATCAAATAGTTACTATTTTTATCCTCAATCTGTTAAACAAAATTAGCAACTCTAACTCTGTTACAACTCACCTCGACAGTATGAATGTTACGGAGTAGAAAAATTAGACCAGACAGCGCTATGAACAGGAAGATGAGTGCATATTTTGACAGATTGCGACACATGGTGACTTCTCTTTGGCCATGATTGAGCCCCATTGCACCCCCAGTTTCCGTGTCCATTAGTAAGCAGGGCAGAACACTGAAAACACATGCAGTGAATTAATAAATACATTCTGTTTGCAGAATCATTGATGACTGAACAGCCACGTGTTCAAAGGTCAAGGCACTTATCTAACTTTAATGTACCAGAGCTTGTGACAGTAGGATATTATAATCAGAGCTGGGCAGTAGTTACAAAGTAAAGGATTAATGTAATCAGAATATATATATTTTTTAGTAATGCAGAAATGTAACTAGTTACATTTGAAAATTGAGTAATTAGATTAAAGTTACTTTTTCCCTGCCAAAATGCATGTTACCCATTAGAACAGTAAAAAGATAAACAGAGAAATTTTAAATTAGACTGAAGAATTCATGCTTTTTATAAATTGGTTCCTGACCTGTATGTTTCCTTTATTTCAAAGTAACTGATAGTAATCAGTAATTTAATTAAGACCACTTTCGAAATAAAGTATTCAGACTAAGAAAGAAGGTGAAGGTGTTTTCCGGTTATGTCTTAGCAGTTTATCTCGTGGTCCACGGCGCTTACATGAACTTCTAGCGTTATTTTGGCTAAAGGATGGTCATAATGCATGCTCATAATGCATGCTCATAATGCATGGTCATAATGCATGGTCATAATGCATGCTCATAATGCATGTCAGAAAAAAAGGCGGATTTCCATGAAAACGGTCATTTTTTCACGTTCATGTGATTGTGTTTTCAAGCATCTGGCTTTTATCAAACAGTGAACCAGGGTGACATTACCAGTAAATGCAGGATTTCTACACATTATTTGCTTTATTTGAAGAAGCGATCGCATGCTCATCTCTAAACGCGATTAACCTGTAAATCTGTGTAAATCTGCCGTATCGTGCCATCATCTGCAAGACTCGAGAGGATGATGCTATGCTGCTGTAAGCACAGTAGTAGGATCGAATGGGGGAGGGTCGCTCAAAATATATATTTAAAAAAGCCTTTTACGAGAAACATAATGATCTACTTACCCCCGTTACACTAAGATATAAGTGTAACACCAACTCGTAGGAATGGGAAATAAGGATGATGTGGCAACATCTTCACTGGACATGGAGGAATAACACAATGATATAGCGTCACACACAGCCGCCCTGCAGACCATCAATTTAAGCACCCCCTAGTGGACAGCAATGGGTAGGATAAGGGATAACCCGCACAGACGGGTGAAGACCTCAAAACTACTACTGGTAGTAGAGGATTAGTACCATTCTCAGCTTTCGTGATCAGTGACCAAAGCTGAAAATGGTTTATTTCATACTCCCATATGAAGGCCCTAAGTCAGTTTTCCTATCAGTTACATTTTAAAAGGCACATAGTAATGAAATAATTTAACATCTCTGGAAGCGCACAGCCAATTATTATTGGCTATGCAAAAAGACAAAAAAGACAGAATGTAATTTAAACCTTTAATATTAATTATGCCTGTACCCTATGTGAACTACAGTGTACTCAGCTCAGCAGCAATTCAAACATTGTTTTATTTTCTTAAGCAAATAAATATGTACATATATTGAAATGAATTATATAGTAACTAAAAAATTAGGGATGGGCATGATCGATAATTGATCATTAAGAAATTCATCGATTACGTTCATTTTAATCGACAAACCGAATGTAGGTTGATGTGCGTAGCGTGACCAAACAGGGGTCCGTACATGTAGCTCTCTGCACTCAGAAGGAGCGAGCAAACACAGTCGGTCAGTCTGCAACGCAAATGTGTATTTAACGATGACTTGTACAAGAAATTCCACGCTTTCCGTTGCGTTCGGGACAAGTGTGAGTCCATGTGCACAGTGTACAAAGCAGCACATATGTTTCGGTGTCCAGTGGGAAAAAGTTTTACCAGGTGGGAGTCGCGCGATGACGAGGACCCACGTCCCACCCCCCGTACGGTGTCCGATCGTTAATTCTTCCGACGATCGATTAAGAAAATTTCATCGAATGCCCATCCCTATAAAAAATAAATACTACATTAAACTGAGCTTGCTTAAATTGGCTTTTGCTATCCACGCAAAACATTTAGGTATTTTAAGTGCACTGTTATTTGAGATCTGGGTCAGCAATCGTCGGAACATCTTGTGTTGGAGTAACGGTGACTTCATCCAGTCCTATTTAAGAATCCCTTCTGTGCATGCAGTTTTTTCCTCCTCTGGTTGGTCTTTCTCAGTTACTTTTGTATTGTGAGACAGAGGTGACGATGATTGAGGCGTTTCAGACCTGTCACTGAGCACCTCCTCTGCCTCTTCTTCTCTCTGCTGAACTGAAGACAGATACTGCTCCAAGAGGCTGCAGTCTGGGCTGTCATCTCCTGCATTTGTACAAACTAAACCAGGACTCAAAGCTCGCACAGTTTTCAGAGAGTCTGTGGTGCCACTACTCAAGAAGCTGTCCTCTGGAGCAGCCTGTGGTCCATTACTTGTTGACTGAAATCCAGAGTCTGGGAAGGACACATCAGTGCTGGGAGGGTTTTTAGTGCTAGAAGCGACAGGTGTAGCAGATTCACAGGGTCTCAGAAGTGGGCTCTGGTTTATCTGAGTAATGCTAGCAAGCTGGTGTTCCACAGACCGCTTCCACTCCTGCATAGACTGAAGCTATGGGGGAAAAAAAGCATTTAATCAAGAGTAGGCAGCCGTTTTACAATAATTGAAAATGAAAAATGACATACTTCTTTCCACAAAAACTTCACAGTTTCTTCCTGTACCATCCTTTGTAGTTTTTCATCTTCATACTGCTGTTGCAATCTGCAAAACATTAAAATGTTAGTGTATGGTAATTTTGTAGTTCACTTTAAAAGATTATTATAATGAAAGTAGAGTCAAAATGCTGGCAAATGTTACCCGTCTAATTTCTCTGAAAGAAACAGGATATGGTCTTGCAGCCGCCTCAGTCGAATTTCATTTCGCACTTCTTTGGCTTTCAGGTTTGAAAAACGTGTGAACTGGCCCCTCCACCAAGACTGTATTTTAATAGCAGCCTTCACAGCCTCCACTGAATCAGAGTGGAGTTTGTGTTCTTCTGCATGTTCACCTGCATCAACCCTTAGACATTTCTCATAAGAAGGTTTTGCCATAATTTGTGGAAAGTCATTGTTATTAGAATTGCTTTTAAGAAGAGCAGTAGTTGCACTAGCCTCTTGGTTTGTGGTCAAAGGAGAGGGATGCTCTCTCTTCGAGTTGTTTCTTTTGGGCTCAGAGATTTTCGGAGCCAGAGAGTCAGGTTCAAATGTTTCTGTTTCATCCTCACTGTCAGAGGGACCAGTGTGGAGTTCAAGTTCACATTTGAATGGGATAAACGTGGACTCAGATGATAGCATACTACTGTTGAGTTTGTCCTCATCTGGTTGCACATCTTCCAAATAGACTGGCTCATCAAGTCTTGGGTTGCGATTCACGGGTAGGGACGCATGGGCAGCATCACAGCTCACCCAGGTATTAATCTGCAACACTGGCTCTAAAGAGGGTTTAAAGGGAGAGAAGAAAATCACAAAGGCCCTGAACACATAAAACCCTGAGGCATAAACTTAATTGTTACATACTGGTCTCTTGGGGTGGGTTGACAGTAGATGCTGTGTTCATCAACTCTCTGGTTCCCTCTTGTGACAGAGATGTACTGTGCTTGTCCACGTCCAATTGTGTGGGACGAGGAGGGCTGGGACAACCTACACGACTTTCCTCCAAGAGCTGCTTTTGGTGCAGTCTGAGGGGAAAACAAGAAGGTGATGACTATAAGTTTATAAAAAGTGAAATAAAAAAAAAATGTTTGGAACAATCCGTGTAAATCCGTGTATCATTCGTTCATTTGTTTTTCAATATAAAACCAAAGATAAGAAAATGAAAAACAACGGTTTTCTTCATTATTTGTCTCCAAAACCAAAATGAAAAAAATGGATAACGATTAGTTTTTTCAGTTTTCGATTTTGCGTTTAAATGAATAATAGAAAAAAACGGATAACGTCCATTTTCCGTTTACGTGACATCCGTGACTGCAATGCCGATTCTTATTTTTGGTTTTATATTGAAAAACTAATAAACGAATGATACACGGATTTGGAACCTTTGCTTCCTCAAGATCTTCTCCAGCTTTGCATCTTCTGCTGTTTCCAGAGCTGGTGAGGAGGTCAGAGGACATACAGTGACCAAGTACTGAACCAACTGAACATGTTGTCCTGGTCGAAAAGAGCGACCTTTGCCTTGACTGTACAGCCACTCTGCTTTCAGGCTAAAATAAAATAGCAGATAGTAGTAAGTAAAAAAAAAAGAAGTAAAATAGTAAATAATAATAATAATAATAATAATGATAATAATAGAAAACACATGCATGTCTGTGTATTTTCAGTCAAAAAACACACACGCATACCCTTCCTTCTGGGACACTACATAACCATCTAGAACTTTTAGGTTCAGACACCAGCTCATGATGTATGGCCTGTAGTCAAACCCTGGCAGTGAAGGAGTGGCCATAACACAAGGGTTGCTCATGATAGACAGCTGCTCCAGGTCTTGAAGAGGTGCTAGATATGACACCTAAAAGTAAACACAATATGTCTCTAAAGTCAGTCCTACTCCTACATGCCACAAACAAGGAAATAATATCCACAGTGAATATGTTGTACCTCATTGAGATCTCTGATTTCATTTTCCGCAAGGGAGAGAATAGATAAATGAACAGGTAGGTGTGCAGGAACTGTACGGAGCGTTGTAATGCTGTTTCCATGGAGTAACAATGTCTACAGTAAAAAAAAAAGAAGAAAAAAATCAAGTGAATACATTTTACAGCTGAAACATACTATACTAGTGCATTTACCTTTAACTCAACTAGTTTGGTCAAGTCTCCAATAACTGATATGTTATTATCAGAGAGGTCCAGATGTTGAAGTGAAACACAGTTGTTCAGTTGCTCAATGACCTTAAATGGTAAAAATGAAAAATATGCATGTTTAGATGTGACATATAAATGTTAAACAACAATATAAGGCTTTATATATGCAAGTACCTTAATGTTGTTACCCGATAGGTTAAGCCATTTCAAATAAGGCATATCTCTTAGTCCTTCAATATAGCCAATACTGTTATTAGGAAGGTTCAGGACTCTGAGTTCAGTTAACCGAGACACACCCATCATCCTCACCAAGCGATTACTGGCTACAGATAGCTGAAGGAAAATAGTAGAAATATATTACACAACTTGAAAATGTGATAGTCTCTAACATTAGACGAGGCAAAATTGACTCTTGTGAGCTTTAAGTCAAGTTATAATGCTTTTGCCACCTCAAGAACACACCTAGAGTTGTGTTTTGTTTAATTCACACATTTTGGGTAACCCTGCATCTACATCTCCCAAGCTCAAAATGGTCTGGTCCACCTTGTGATGTCGTGAAGCGGTAGTTTTCAAGCTACTTTTTACCTTTTGTTCAGCAGAGATTGGCAATTCTAAGTCTTAAATTATCCAAGTGATTCTAATGAAGATGTATGGAGTTAAAAACACAGTGGACCTTCTGCATTACCACATGACATCACAAGGTGGAACAGAGTGTTTTCTGTTTGAGAGAAGAACTAAACATGCAGGATTTGTGTGTGAATGAAACAAAACACAACTCCAGGTATTTTTGTGATGAAGCAACAGCATTATAACATAGATCAGAAAACAGCATAATATTTTAAAGACCTTTAAACAACAACTTAACTACCTGCTGGATGCCCGGATTTCTTTCCATATAATCCAACTTCATGATTTGATTGCGGTCAAGAATGAGAGTGTGGGTGTCCTCCGAGCATGTGAAATTAGGATCCAGCTTCTGCAAACTCTGGTCTGAAAGATCCAACACAAGTCCTGGAAAGGTGACGAAGAAAAAAATAACTGAAATAGTGTACTTTGATTCAACATCTTGATAATCAAATGTTATGATGGTTTAGTTTATTAAAAGTAAAAGAGGTGAGGGTTGCAGCAAATACTCCTCATGCATTAGATTAAGTTTCACAACGTAATCTTTTGTCTGTAAATATATATACAAAATCAAAAACTAAAAGGATGACTGAGTATGTAAGTATGGTAAAAGCTAGAATGTCAGTGATCACCCAAAAGAACAGAAGATGCTAACTTAACGTTCAGACACAGTTCACAAAGAAATCTACAAATACAAGTAAAATCAACCAAAAAAGGGCATAAGACAATGTAAACGCAGCCCCTACCGGTTTTTGAATCACACTGTAAATCCGAAACACCCATCCTTTCACCGTAATAATAGTTAGCAAACTCCACTAGCTGCAGAGATGGTCTTTAGTTGTGTTGTGATGGGAAGACGCACAGCAGCCGCCAGATTTGGGTTGATTATGGGAAATGTAGTTTTCTGAGTTAAGAGAAAATTATTGTCGTTGAGTGTCAATCTGACTACTATCAAAACTTTATTTATATGTACATTTGCAATACAAAACACCAGCATACACCAGTTTAACTGTTGTAGCGAGCTATGTTGGATATAAATATTGTCAGTAGTCTGTTCTTCCGTTTCCGTTGTTGCTGTCGTCCTTTCCGGTTGTTGCCCTCTCGTAGCCATCATGAAGTAAGTGTACGGAATATTAGCTAAAGCCATCTATGAGTTTTAAACAAACGTACACTGGTGTTGAATATGTTAAAAGAATGTACATAAACGATTCTTTTGATAACGTGAACCATTTATTGTTTTTAGGGTCGAGTTGTGCAGTTTTAGCGGGTACAAAATACCCGGGCCATGGCCGCCGATACGCCAGGATAGACGGGAAGGTAAAGCCTGACACCGGCTCGTCTGGTGTGCCTATTCACTGCCTATGTTTTTTTAACGTCAACACAAGACTGGCGTTAAATTAAATATAACTAATTCTGTATTAAAATCTGTTGTGAAAAGTCGCTGTTGACAAATAAGCACCCAGTATTCTTAAGAGTTGGTTAGCATTAGCATCACAATTCATTTGGCATGTTACTAGCGGTGTGTTTTAACCTTCTGCAAAATCTCTTGTTTACTACTTGTTATAATGGTAGTATGAATGTTTATTTTCAGGTGTTCCAGTTCTTGAACGCCAAATGTGAATCCGCTTTCCTGGCTAAAAGGAATCCACGACAGATCAATTGGACTGTGCTGTACAGACGCAAGCATAAGAAGGGCCAGTCAGTAAGTAACATTTGTTGTACAATTCGACCAGGATTAAAGCTGTTTTGATTTAATGTATAGTAAGGCTGCGGGTGAACGGGGTGCATGGTGGTGGTCCTTGTCATGTGTTGCTGTGAGTCTGTGTTTTGCAGACTCTGCAGTAGCACTCACTCCACACCTGCAGCCACAGAGCACCCAGGAGATCATAGTACTGGCCTTTGACTGTCTTCAGTGACTTATTCCCATTGGCTGGCCTCCAAACTCTCCAACAGTTTGTCATTTTCACCAAGAAGTTATAATTTTACACTCGCTGATTCTTGATTAACAGGAAGAAGTGGCGAAAAAGCGTACCCGCCGCGCAGTCAAGTTCCAGAGGGCCATCACTGGTGCCTCCCTGGCTGAGATTATGGCCAAGAGGAACCAGAAACCTGAGGTCCGCAAAGCCCAGAGGGAGCAGGCCATCAGGTAAACCCACAAAGTTTGACAATTTTAACTTGAATTCATATTGCTTAATATTTAGATCTTGCACAATCTGTAATAAAATATCCCATGTGTTACATAGTATATCTAAAATGTAATTAAAAAGCTTAGAAATCTCCTTTTGTTTTAAAAGCTGCTGTGGTTTTCATGTTCAACCCACCTCAAAAATGTTAAACCCTAATGTCTTTTGTCCCCTTTTGTAGAGCCGCTAAGGAGGCAAAGAAGGCAAAGCAGGCAGCCAAGAAGCCTGCTGCCCCTAGTGCAAAGGTAAGAATTTAACATTGAGGAAAAAAATATTTGGTTACGAGTGACTGCAAACAAAATGACTTGTGGGATTCATTCATGTAAATGCAACTAACTGTACTCAGTGTTTGTCCTGTTACTTTTTGTTTTAAGTGTACGAAAACTTTTTTTTTTTTTTTTAACCACCTCTAGACCTCTGCAAAGACTGCACAGAAACCCAAGATCGCCAAGCCCATGAAGGTCAACGCACCTCGTGTTGGTGGAAAACGCTGAACCTTCTATTGGTTGTTAATAAACTTTTGTGGTTTATCACATTGGTGTTCGTAATGGATGCTTGGGAGGGTTGTGAAAAATAAATGGGAAGTGACTTATTAGTGAATGTAATATACAGTGCACATGCCTTGAGTTGTAAGAACTAACACCGCAACAGGTTTTGTTTTTTATTAGCATCGCATAGCCTTTCAGTAGCCACTGCTGGTTAATTCATGTCATTTAGTCACAATAACTCATCAGTGAAAATGTCAATTAAGGCTCACAAAATACTTGCCTACTTCATATTTAAAATTATCTGAATTTTACAATTTTTCCCATAAATTAATATAAAGCTGTTAATGGTTTGGGTTTTATGAACAGTTAAAGCATAAAATTATGTGTAATGAGGTAAAAATTAAAAATGACACTAATAATTTAATGGAAAACATTCACAACCTATTCAAGGTATTTACTGCTACAGAAGGATGAAGGCAAAATCTTCCCAAACTGTTCAAGATGAAAATGTACAATCAAACACTTGTATAAAACAAGTCCTTGTGCGCTAATGATGACAAATCTGTTGACGATTAAAATGTCCCTTTTATTTCACCCTGAGGAAACTCAAACCTGTACATTTCCATCAGGGAAAAGAGGCGCAGTATGGTGAAACACGATTATGGCATGGATGTTAGAGATGTGAATGTAGAAGTATTGAAAAGAGAGGGCAGATTAAGTGCCCACTGTATAATCTCCAGAGTTGGTTGCATTTAGGACTCTCCAGCTGCATTTGCTTCTGCTGCCTTTGCTTCTTCTGCCTTCTTATCTTGTTTGTAACTGAAACAGAGAAATAGATACATTTACAGACCGCTTAAAAACAATTAGTACTAGATCACATTCAATACAGACCTCCAAATCCTGTAAAGCTGGGAAGCGCCTGCACTGCCAACAAAAAAGTTGACTGCGAAGAGATTCCAGTTTTTGGGAATAATCACCAAAGAATATCTGGACCAGATCAACCCTGAGCAGAAGAGAAACAGAGCACAGATCATGCACACATGCATGTTTTGGGTAAATAGTAACTACTGATAGCAATTTGTTTGACAAAAATATTGCAAAACATAATGTATGACGTTAACGACATGACTTTTGGCACACATTTCAACATTTAGTCAGACCACCTTACCTGTGGCTGTGAGTACGGCTGATTGAGAAGTGCTTAATTTATCTGCTGGTCTTGTCATATCGGCCAAACCAGCAAGAACTAAACCCTGAATAAAATGAAGACAGAAGACTTTAACATAATCAGTTCACAGATGGCCTCAGCACTCTGCAGCAAAACTTACCCATTTAAACATCGGGGCCCAGAAGAAGACTGTTTTTGGACCTTAAAAAGAAAAAGGGGGTTAATTTACAAACTGTTATGAATTATTAATACATAGCTTAAGTATTTTTGTAATAGTCAGCAGTAGATATGTGAGCTGCTACGAATATTACTAACAACAAA
>NW_026570970.1:18582013-18782013 GCF_026225935.1 Boleophthalmus pectinirostris | reverse complement strand
AATGAAACATTTTAGTAGTTAGTTTGTATCTGTAATGAGTCATTAGTAAGTATATATTTCACCTTCTTAAGCTTAAATCTTATCATAGAGCAGGAATAATAACTAAAACTTCCAGTACAAAGGAAAAGTTTACACGATAAATACTGACTATAAAATAATAAAGTTCCATCTAATAATAATAATGCATCAGTTTTCTGTAGTACCTTTCTAGACACTCAAAGACACTTTACAGAGCATTATTTATTCACTTCATACCTGGTCATGGTCAGCTACTATTATAGCCACAACTGCCCTGGGGCAGACTGACAGAAGCGAAACTGCCAATCCGTGCCATCGGCCCCTCCAACCACATCATCACTCACGCACATGCCACTTTCATACCATTCATCTGTCATGTATTGAACAGCAAGTCAGTATAGTAATTACAGTGACACACCTATGTAGTAGACTTCAGATGGCAAATATCACATTGTAAAAAAAAATACCTGCATAGTGATTTGGTAACCATCAAAATCCTTTAGTCTCTTCTTCTTTTCTTCCTCTTGTCCCATGCTGACCCAAGTGTCTGTTACCAACACATTGCTGTCATGTGCTGCCTCCATTGGATCTGTGGTCAGGACTAACTGGGTCCCATACTGAAGTACAATCATATTTACATGAATCAGTTTAAGAAAAGCAGGTTATTAATATAATATTTTATAGTTTGAACCTTTTTAGAAAGTCTCTGCGCCTCCTGCATCACACTGTCTTCAGGTTCATAACCCTGAAAAATACAGTGTTTTGTATTTGCTATTTTGAAGGCTAAGTGAATTTTAGTGCAAAATGTTAAAACTGCACTGGTGAAAACCTTTGGTGTAGCAATCTTTAGGTGAACTCCTAGTTTGGCTGCAGTCATCATGAAAGAGTGAAGCACATTGTTCCCATCTCCGATCCAGCTGACTGTGAGTCCGTTTAAAGAACCGTAATGTTCCTGCAGAACAGAGTACTCTTAGGGCCAGCAGTAACAGACTTACATGGAGACTTACATGTGGCGTGCATCGTAAAATACCTGCAGAGTGAGGAAATCTGCTAATATCTGAATGGGATGGTACATGTCAGATAGACCGTTGATGATAGGGATAGAGGCCTCTTTAGCCAGCTCCTCCAGAGTGGAGTGACTGTAGACTCTGGCCAGGACAATATCACAAAGCCCTGAGAGTACCCTGCAGAGGGAGCAAAGATCTGCATTTTACTGTATAAAAATTACATTTAAACTATATTAATTTATTTCCTCACCTGGCTGTGTCTGTAGAGCTTTCATTTACTCCAAGATGAATGTCTTGGGAAGTTAAGAAACAAGGATGCCCTCCCAGCAAAGCAAAACCTTCAAAATAAAGTTCAATGACAATATAACATTCCCTCTGTGAAAGTCTAATCTGCGGTCCACTGTTTTGTCTGCAGTGTCCTGTCAGCAGTTCTTTTGTCCCTGGTCTGTCTCAACACCAGACCAGTCACTGCACAGAACATGGCGATACATTTACTAACGTGTAATAACAACAAATATGTGAATACGATCTGTCCCATAGACTGTTTACTATATAAAGTTCTTTATACTTCTTTATACAGTCTATGGTCTGTTCCCACCTGTTTCAGTGGACATTCTCGTCCTGGTGCTTCTCTTCTCAAATATCATTGCAATGGACTTGCCTTGCAGAAGAGGAAGATACTGAAAGTACAAAAAAGTCTTCCTTTACATTTTTACTTCAGACTTCGTATCAGTCTGAAGTTGTGTAATTTTTTACCCACTTCATTGTTTTGTTTGATGCGGTGCTTGAGGTCTCCTGACACCCACAACAACTTCTTGATTTCATCGGAACCAAAATCCTTTAAAGTCAGAAAGCTCCGGCCCTTTAACTGGACAGAGCTGAGGGCAGCTGACCCGGTGCTGCAAAGACAAAATGTAAAACCACGTTGTTATGAACGGAGCCATTTTCAACCAGCAATTGGCTATTTTACATTTTACAGCCCGCTGTAGAAGGCTATTTGTTTCTTACCTTAAAGCCCGAGGTTGGACGCCCGCTAGAGTTTGCAAACATTTGCAAACATTATTATGTAGTGTAAAAAGTTTACCTGACATTGCAGTTTAAAAGCGGAAAACCCTGTGTAACTTTGAGAAAGATTTCATCAGAGAAATTAAAGCCGCTTCAGGGACATGCGGCCAGAAGCGAACAGATGCCCTCAGCCAATCAGCAGCGAGCTGCACATGACGCGTCCCCAAAGCGCGTGTGGGCGGCCTTAAATTTAGGACGCATAATAAGGACAGATGAGGACAGATTATAAAAATGACCCATGAAAATCTGAATATAGAATTTGTTTTTTTAGAGTGCAAGAACACATTTGTCTAATGTAATTTTAGCAGTGTTTGGACAATTTTTGAATGTGTTGAGAAATTAAACAGTTGGTGATTTTGTCAGTCTTCTAGGTAATGCATCCACTTATATTAATGCTGTAATATAATTAATGATACGATTTTTAAGTGCATTATTAGTAAGGCTGTGAGACTGCAGGCGTTATTACCGTACGCTTGGGGGCAATGTTGCGCCATACAACACCAGACTGTAGATTGCGTAGCCTATAAGTATGATTTTATTCCTTTTATCTTTCAAAAACGTCCTGTGAGTGTTTTTCATCTAAAATGTTTTGAACACGCCGTATGATATAGAAATATACAAACTCATCTGCATCGCTCATCGCTCTTCCAAAGACCCAAGTCAAACTCCCATCAGGCTCCAGTGATCCAGTAAAAATAAACAAAGCCACATTTCCTGTCATCTCACAAAATCAAGAAGCTTCTCTCTAAGAAAGTTAACACATGGCCTACAGATCTCTGCAGTGCATTAAAGCTGTCGAGATAAATGGTTTCAAAACACTGCATTATACTGAAAATGTTGCCTGATAGAAAAACATGTTTATCAATGGACGTCTTAAAAACCCTTTAATGTGTGTTATTGAATCAGCTGTCCTCTTAGGAACTCTGAAGTCTGAAAAGAGCTCAAAGAGAAATCAGATGAAATGAAATGTAACACTTACATAAAGGCTTAATATTTGTTAAGAAGCCAGCCAACCTGTCATCGCATATGAAACGGGTTTTAAGCCAAATTATTTCATTTTTTAGCCAAAAAATAAACTGAAATAAAAGATTTCGTTGTTGTTGTTGTTGTTGTTTTTATTGAGCCGAGAAACAAAGAGAAATAGAAAATCACATGTTCTTACAACAAACCTGACTCTTATATGGCCTGGAGGAAGGCCTTCTCTGTCATAATCTTCAACATATGGCATAAAACAAATGTATGTCCACGGTTTAAATTTTCTGTTTCCATGGAATCATGCAATCACCATAAAAAGACACTTCCAGAAAGTTACATACCGTACCTTTAACAAAGAAATAAATAGCAATACAATGAAACAGCAGGCAGGTCTTGATGAAGTGAGACTGAGGGAGACTTTTGAGCAAAAGTGCAAAGCTCAGCATAAACCACTACAATGTGAGGGAGCTGCTACACACACGTGTACTACAGGGACATTTTTCCACTAGCTTCATTCACCCTCATGAACTATAAGCTGTTAATACTCTGTCTCTGGTAATTCCATTAAAACTAACCACAACAACCCAATTGTTCAACTTCTGATCTATTCTCATTCTACTGAGTGGCCACCATTCTAATTTGATGTAGGGATGGGAAAATAAAAGATCACGATAAAAAGGGTAAATGACAATTGTCCATGGTTCATTTTGTATAATTATGATAATCACCAAAAAGATAATCACAATAACACCACCAGATTGACAGAAAAAGCTTTTTATGGATGGATGTTTTATTGTAGATCCTACTTGTCTTCCTCTGGGTCCTGCAGCATCACGGCAGTTTCCAGGGAGAGACAGCTGAACAGGAAACGCCTTGTTCTTACTCTGCTCTGTTGTTTCGGTCGGTGATTAAATGGACCATTCCTTCAAAGTATTTCCCATGGAAGTTGTTGGAGTATTTCCTCTGGAAGGTCTCCTGCCACATTTGCTGCCACATATGGTGTAAAAGCCTGTAGCGTCTCAGGTCATCTCATCTTAGCTAGCCTCTTGAACTGTCTTCATTGATACAGGAAAAAAACAAAGTTAATTTCACACAATCCAACCGTCCTTTACTTGTGTCCGTTGAACTGCACAGGGTGCACTTCTTAGTTGGTTAAATTCACATGATATGATTAAAAACTGAGCTCCAAAAAAATCAAAAAGTTTCAAAAACTGCTCAATGTGTGAATCAGGTAGCCACAAATGCAATTAACCACACTGTAAAATCATAATTATTTTGGCCATGATCATTATGATACAAATGTTCACTAACATCCCATGCCTACTTTGGAGTCTCCAGCACTGACTCTGACAATGGATTTGAATGGACAATGTGCTAAACAGATACACATATTAAGTGCATTTCTGACAATCTGTCTGGAGTCGCTCTCACTGTTTCCACTTCAGAAACATGAGGAGGTCTGTGAAGGAGGTCCTTCCGTTTGCTTTGTGTCATAGTGCAGTATGGGGTGCTGAGTAACCCATTCCTCTCTCATCATCCAAGTGTGAAGCCAGCTATATATAGGAGTTACATGGAAAAGCAGTAAAAGTCAATGCCAAAAGACAATGAAACACTCACGTAAAGTATCTCGATAAGTGAATAATACCTCACAGTGAACCACCTTCTGTCAGTCTTATTCACAGGTGGAGAAAATATAGATTGTATCATTATCGCCATGGTGTTCTTCCGCCCACGCACATCTGTATTTAAGTCTGATGAGTGATTTGATGAATGATGTATGTGCGCGCACCAACAACATATGGATAAACAGGATCTAATAATTAGCGCCTTACTTTGTGATGCAAGATATATTTACTGTATTTAAGTCATATGTATATATAGAGAAACGTACACCTACATATAGCTATTTCTCATCAGGTTCAGCGAAGCGTTAACATTTAGCAGTGTGCGTCAGTCTTCATATGACTCTTTATTTGTCTCGACTGGTCGTGTTCCTGCTGTAGTTTATCCATGTCACTGCCAAAATGGAGTAGGATTTTGTCAGTGTTCGGTAGCGGTTGTCTGTTACTGAGTGTTGTGTGGTTACATCATAGACTGTATAAAGAAGTCAGTGTGATGCCATCCATAGCATAGTTATAGGAGTGAATTTGGAGCCAGTTCCATATTAGGAATTGGAATTGATTTACAGACAAAGTAGCGAAAATAAAACACCAGGATTATATAGAGCCGGTTAATACAACCAATTTAAGACAGAAAATACAAGGCTCGCTGGAGCCGTTACGGTGAGAGGGGTGACAATTTTGAAGTTGATGGAGCCGGAAGTGTCCCCATGTACACTTCCTATTTTGAACGTAGCGGCTATTGGGTTAGTTGGCAATGGAGTGGTTGACTGCTTTTGTGGCTACCTGGCTCACACACTGAGCAGTTTTTGAAACCTTGTTTTTTGAGCTTAGTCATATATTATGGAATTTTAACCAGCTACGAAGTACAGCATGTTTATGTTTTCCATATCCAAGGAGACTGTGGAGCTATACACATTTGAGATGATACAGGCTTTTAACACCACATGTGGCAGCAAATGTGGCAGAAGACCTTCAGAGGAAATACTTTGAGGGAATAAACGAAAGGGACTGTCGGATTGTGTGAAATAAACAGTTTTTCCTGTATTCATGGAGACTGTGCAAAAGGTATCTACGGCGCTGGCTATGGACATTTGAGATGCTACAAGCTTTTTACATCATACAGTATGTAGCAGCACTTGTAGCAGAAGACCTTCCAGAGGAAATACTTTGAGAGAACGAACCATTTCATCTCCAACTGAAACACCTGACTGGAGTAAGAACAAGGTCTTTCCTGTTGTGTTCACGTGGTTCTCCTTGGACACAACTGTGATGCTGCAGGACACAGAGGAGGGCCACTTTTGACTCTTTCTCTCTTCAAACTGACACAGATCTGCTGGCCCTACCTGACCAGTCCTCCTGGTAAACTGCACTCAGACCTTTGAAGTGCAGTGTAAATGTTGCAGTAAAACTACAACAGTTTGCTGCAGCAAAACTTGAATTCCCCCTCAGGATCAATAAAATATCTCTCTATCTTTCTCTCTGTCTATTTATATATACAGTCAATGGGTTATACTTATATACATTTTTCATTAGTCCATCGAGGTTAATGCGGTCTTCCGATAATTTATTTTAATAGATTCAGGTATAGAAACAAACCTTGGTCTTAAAAATAATCTATAAAAATACATTTTTCATTGTAACTGACCAATATTGATTTAAAATAGCTTAATAATAGAAACAGGTGCTTTCAAAACTGCTAAATGGAACTTACAGTGTAATTTTCATAGCTCCATGTAATATTTTTACTATTAGAAAATGGCTATGTGACATTATGACCTGAAGTCTGACTTTTTTAATAACTGCAGGCAAGTGGATAGAGACTGTAGGGTAGATAAAAAGCACTCAAGCCTGGAATACAGGACAATACAGTATTAATTAACAGAGACAAAAAATGTGCCTAGCATATCATTTCAAAAAGAGATTGAAACCATTCTAGAGCAAGAACAAACCCACTCTAAATACTAATATGAAGAAAGGCTTGGTTGCCAGCGCACCTGTGTAAAGCAAAGAGTCAAAGACAGCAATTAGACCCAGTTCAAAGAAAAGGAGCAAGAGAGGAAGAGAAGGAGAGGGTGGGGAAATTGACTGATCCGGGCCAATCACACAGCCCCCAAAGAGATTCAATCTGGACAGAAGCAAAACTGAGGAGAAGAGAGATGCTAACCCCGGTTTGAAAGCAAAGTGTAGATCAAAGATAAAGGGGAATCTGACTTTAAGGATAAAACATCAATGGAGAAGGCCTGGTGTTTAAAAGGGAGACATTTTCAGAACAGCACTCACCTATCTGCACCGTTTCCTCAAAAGACTGTGGAGGAACAGAGGCGCTTTGGAGTCAGCCCCTGGAGAGTCTTCTGACAGAACTCAGCTGAAACCAGAAGGAGAGCAGTCACACAGAGGGGTCTCAGAAATGATTTTACTGTAGATGTCCTTAAAAAACTCATGTTATGCTTTTCAGGTATTTAGTATTAAATTATAACATATGTAGATCTGTATTTAAAATGTTGATCATTGTAAACCATAACACTGATCAAAAACAGATGCAGGTTTATTGACTTCCTGCTCAAAACATCAATACAGATAGGCCCCACTTCTTCAAACTGTAGATTTTCTTGTTTTTATTGTTGATAAATTGTTATGTGATATTTTTGAACCCTACCTGTTTGACCCAGAGTCTGATTGTTTTGTTTATAATCACAAGTAAATACAGAGGAGTGATTGGAGATAAAGGGTAGGTGAAAACTATAATTTTCAAAGCACTCAAAACTCAAATGCAGTCCAACTGATTACTAAAACATGCATGAATCAATCAAAATACAACTCTGAGTGAGCTAATGATGAAGGAACACTATTCTAACATGGTTAAAAGTTCATAAAAGTTAATTTTACATAATATGGCCCATATAATAGGTTCAATCTGTGAATATGGATACATTTTTCTCTTTTTGACATGTTTGTGCCCTCAGTTTCATCTTCTTTCTCTAATTTAAAGTAACAAATATCCCAGTTACCCAATATGCATGTGTTTCAGAGTGATGAAATTGCAGCATTTGCCGGAGTAATTACCATATCAAACCAAACGTTATATCTTATGAATAAGCAGATGTCTCCCAAAGGTCTTTTAAAACCGTAAACCCATGATTACTGCTAAAGAATTTGCATAGCTTACAAATGAAATACAGCCCTAAATGTACCTTCCTGTTCCAAAAAGCAGAGACTGAATAAGACACCGCTGTGCTAAACCAGTAGGCCTATTGATCACCTTTTCCCACCACTTTATGTTGCAGAATTGGTAGAAACAAATTAAATTCATGCTCATGATTTGAACTGCTTTTGCTTTTGATAACGCTGAGTGTTGAGCCATATAACATTTAAAGGGCCCTCTGTTTTCTGATCTATGTCATAATGTTGTTTACTCATCACAAACACACCCGGAGTTGTGTTTTGTTTCATTCACCCACGTTTAACACACAAATCACGTGCTCCGTTCCACCATGTGCCAATACAGGAAGTGCTCCACTGTGTTTTTAAACTCCACACACCTTCATTTGAAAGATTTGGATCATTTCAGCTCTGGAGTTGCCGGTCTCTATTGAACAAAAGGTAAAATGTAGCTGTTAACTCGAAAATTACCACTACATGACATCACAAGGTGGAACAGAGTATTTTAAGCTTTGGAGATGTTCATAGACCAATAATGCCGGGTTACTCAAGCAAATGAAACAGAAAATGCACACCAAAGTTCTTGTCGAGGTGCAAGTGCAAGGAGCAGCAAGTTGAAAGTGAAAAAATGCATAGCACACTCAGATGGCCGATGTCCAAAAGCTTTTTTATTTTTAATTTTCATTACGTTACTGTGGTCCAAAGCAAGAAAAATGTCTGACGAAGACTTTTTTCACCCAAATGTTATTTATAAATTAAAAAACGCTTTTGGACATTGGCCATCTGAGTGTGCTATGCATTTTTTCATTTTTATATTGGGTGACTCAAGCATATGTGTGAAAGAAAAAAACACAACTCTAGGTATGTTTTTGAGGAGGTAACAACATTATAACAAGGCTTAAAGCTCACATGAATCAATTTCGCATAATATAACACCTTTAAAATTTAAATTATGCAAGAGACTTTTAGCAGTTAAGTTAAAAATTCAACTTCAGCTATGGTCAGAGTATCAACAGCAACTTGATTCTGCCTGAAAGAGCGACATTAAGCTCAAGTCCACAACATCGATCAGGGATAGACTTCTGCATGACCTTGTGGCACCCGTGGGCTCGACCAGGTGAAACAGTCCACTCTTCTGAGCTCCACTGTAATTACAGCTCAGGGAATCCTCTCTCCTGTTTCCTGTCAGGGCAAGGCACACTTCAAGAGCCTCTTGTGTGAACTCGCCCCCTCATAACTGCACTGCTACCCAATAATGTAGGCTGACTTTAGCTGAAAACCCTTACTGCTGCATACTTCTTAATTAAATGGATGTGTAACAGTGCAATATTACATGCACTTAATGGAGTATTTTAAATTATTATAATGAATATATTAAATCAGTGGTTTGTTTATAATAAAAGGATATGGTACAAGCACATTTTTACATTGCATTGCTTAAAGGTGCTATATTACACAAATATGAGTCTTGAGAGATTTTAGCCATGTTAAAATGTTACCTGGAGTTGTGCTTTGTTTCATCCACACATGTTTGAATAATCCTTTATTATTAGTCTGTCATCTCCAAAACTCCAAACGCTCTGTCCCTTGTGGTGGTAGTTTTCAAATTAAGGGCTAGCTTTTACCATTAATTCAGTAGAGACTGGCAAGTCCAGGGCTGAAACTATCCAAATGATTCTAGTGAAGGTGTGTGGAGTTTAAAAACACAGTGGAGCGTTTCTTATGTTACAACATCACACGGTGGAACAGAGTGTTTTCTGTTTGAGAGAAGAACTCAGCCTAAATATGGAGAGTTTGTGTGTTAAACATGTATGAAAGAAACAAAACACAACTCCAGGTATGTTTCTGATGAGGAAACGGCATTATAACAGATCAAAAAATTGTGTAATATGAGCCCCTTAACTATCCTACATTTGTTAAATTGCCATATATATTTAGAATTATCCTTCAAAAATCCACTGAAAAACATGCATACCCTCCACATACAAAAGCCCTTGCATACGATTATTTGACAAAAACTACTTAATGTTTCTACTTGATATTTCCAATAAATCCAACACTTTTTGTTTAATTCTTTGTGTGTATGAAGACTGGTAGCTGGGTTAGTGTTTGATCTCTAAATTCAAAATACAAAAACAACATGAAAGATTAACTTTTTTTCTCCCAGATGTTTCAGAATGAAGTCTTCGGGGAGATTTGGCAGTTTCAAAACCAAAAGAAATGTGTCGTACTTTAATCGTACATTACAAGATGTTGCTAGGGAAAGCCATGTGTGCAGTATTTCTAATCTAAAACAGATCATGTCATCCCCTGTGCAGTGATGTCTGTAAAAGCTGGGGCTGAGTCATAGTTGTGAACGTTGATTTGTTCCACCTCTGTTCTGTGGTGTATAAAATGACACTCACGAATCCCATTTATTCAGTTCAAAACTCTTGGTAAAATCGCTGTGATTTCTGAACCTTTACTGGCAACAGCAACAACATCGCCTATTATCGAAGGACTATTTGCTCCAGTCTGTGAAACAAGACAAACTGTAGCCTATTATGCACACAATTACAAAAACAGTGAACTAGAGCAAATTGGCTGCATATGCCTAAATATATTCAGCAGAATTTCACATGAGATGAAGTTCCTGCTGTAAATAATCTTTATGAGACAGGCCTATGTAAATCTCATGAATCAGGTGAAGGCCTTATTGCTCTTAAGTTCAGATAGGGACTCATCAGAATGGTAATTCTAGCCCACATAAAAAGCATTGGTAATTGTAACCCTCAGGACGAGAGGAAGCTGATTATTTTGAATGGCTTAGGCTGATTTACCCTGTTGTTTCTATTGGGCTACATGTCGGTTTGTATTTAGACTATCTAGAATTAGATCACACAACCTTTTATTGCTTTATGAATGCAATGGCATAGATAGAAACAAGTCATGTAGCTCCATTGAATTGAAATCCTTTTGTTGGACATTTTAATTAACTTTGTGCGCCCACTTGAGACAAGTCAAGTTCATCCAAATTGCACGGTAGCCAACACGAGGCGACAGCTTGTGTTTATGATTATAGCCTGAGTTTGGCACCTCTCCTGTCTGAGCCCCACGCCGGTGGAGCCTGGCGGCGGGAGGAGAAGCCTCCGTTGTTCCTGATCGAGAGGCGGGCCTTGGAGCAGCAGGAATGCGCTGGAAGTTTTCCTACAGTGGGCTCTTCAGAGGCAGACCGTCCTCCCCGCAGCTCCGTGGACATGTGGCCCGTAATCATCCTAGCCCTCCACCTCTGCCTGTGTGCGGGGTATGAAGGTAGGACAGCACTACTCACTTTGGGAATACTTTCACTCTGCTTGCATCATCACCGGGTCTCCATTCACTATAGTAGTAATCCAGCTGTAAACGTTATTTTCTGGGTTTTTACATTCAGCTTTTTGTGGTGACTGGATTATTAGGTCGTGTTCACGCGGTTTTGGAGGCTTGTTGTGGTCGCGCAGTTATTTCTCTGTGAACCGCTGTTTACGTGGAGGGCTGAGACCGGAGGAGTGCAGTGTGCATCTGGGGGACATTTCTTCAGTCCTGCACAGAGCTCAAGCATTGTTCACTTCGCTGGTCCTTTTTACACATTTTCCCTTTAAGGAAATCTGTTTTTTATCGTCTTGTGACCCTAGACTTTAGTCTCCAGTGTGTTATCATCTCTTAGCATGATAATATCTTTGGGCTTTTAGTGTCTCCCTGACTATTTGTGGGTTCAGCTCCTTGTTGTAAAACTTGGCTTTTACAGTAACCTAGTAACATGCAGCATGCTTTTACAGTAGTGTATTGTAAGACACTGGAACTTTTTGATGAGATGGATTTGTAAGCTTTTCACTAATATTTTAGACTTCTAAATGACTGGCACACTAGATAATTAGCCCAACCCCAACATATTTTATTCCTACCCCAATCTGAAGTAACACTTAGTAAAATATGCAGTTGCATGATATGGACAAAGAGCCTACCATGTTCAGATGTAATGTTTACAAACTTATATCTCACAGAGATACAGAAGCTACACAAGTGTTGTGCAATGTGTAATGCAAACAGAATAGTTCTAACTTCAGAGGCTTGTTGTAAGCACACCAGAGCTCAGAAACTTCAAAGCTGCATCATGTATGTGTGTTTTGGCCAAGTGCTGTGGCTATGAGCCTGTCCTTGGTTTGCTGCTGTGTGATGATACAGGCTGAAACATGAAGATCGGGGCAGCAGATTTACACAGTTAAAAGAGTGTGGAGCTGACAGATATAGAGGCTGGTGCACAGAGTTTATTTAACAGAACTGTGCCATGTTTGTTCTACTAGTGACAGACCTCATTTAGTCCTTGTGTGTGTGCATGAGTGGTGGAGCCCTGGAGTGAAATCCTTAGATGTTATAGGAACCAGACAGAGACAGCTCTAGTTTTAAAGCCTGATCACAGTTTCCAGGATTCTTCAGTGATACTGCTGACAATCCTGGAAAGGGCACCGCGAGCTACAGCCACTCAATTAAGTACAATAATAAATTACTTCAGGGGAAACCACTACATGTAAAATAAAACAAACATTTATATCTTAAATAGGGTTAGGGTTAGGGTTAAATGAACACAGACAGCAGTTTATTATTATAACACACTTCATGTTTATGACAGCTGTTTAAATTGTGTTAAAGGTTGTATGGAGGATTTTTTTATTTGTTTCAAATTGTCAATGAAAGTTTAAAATACCATTACAGAGACGCAGCAGCTTTATAATTATGATGACCAAAAAAAAAAAGAAAGAAAATCTATCAACTGTGGACATGTTGAGGCCAGATAAACATCAGCCAATAGAAAACGAGGCTGCCTCATTTTCTATTGGCTGTTAGGTTGTCAATCAAACTCCCTACTTTTCTAAGGTAACTATGCAGCAGTTCTTAGAGGCTTTTTCTAATTGTGGCTCTCTTGCAGAAAAAATCCTCTATACAACCTTTAAGTTAAGTTAAGCTTTTAACTGTGGTGCAGTCCCACAGTTAAAAGCTCCACTGTCCTTTTTCCCCAACATGGTCAGAATAAAGATACCCATTTAACCTTTAATATAGGCTATTATGCAAAAATATAGCTTTACACAAGCTTTTTTCTAATTTCTTTTCCATGTCTGAGTATTATTTCCTTAAGTGGAAAAGTCAAGTGTTGTGAATTTAGGAATAAACTCTGTAGTCATCACTTATTTAGAGGGATTACTGTATGTCAAGTCTAAGAGAGACGAATGCTGTTGCCCTTAAAGATGCATTGTGTAACCTTCTGGTGGGGGTTTGCCACAAGTCTTCACTGAGATAGTATGTCTTTGCCTGCAGTGTTTCACAGTGTGGTATTAAATCTATCCATGTAGCATTTATTCAAACACAGGTGGTTCAATTGCTAAAAAAAATACCTTGAAAATCTGTGTGGGGTAGCCTCTCCACAGATCTGATATGTAACATGGCCTGGTGTCTCCATGAAGATATACTGTTAAAGATTCTAGGCAAAGGTAATGATATGAAGTATAGGTGACAGACCCTACACCCGAAAAGTTCCTCAGTGCACCTTTAACACATTTTAATTAATTTAAACTGCTAATCGCCATAGAGAAAACTGCACTGCACTGGGTAATTGAATTATCATTAGGTACTAAGTAACACTGAAATCGTGACTTGACTCCAAAAAAATCATGATATCATTACTGCACACCCTCCTTGTTTTCACTCTCTTTTAAATTCCTGGAGTTTGTCTTGCAGCTGCTTCATCACCAGATCAGAGTTTGACACTTTGTCTTTGAAGTGCAAAAACATTTGCAATAGACGCTGGCTTCACTTCTTACATCACACTGACAGGTTTATTGGAAGAAGTTAATATTTCATGGATATCGTAAATATATAATGAACAAATTGTAACATTAATTCAGATAGTTATAATAACTATGAATAGTCCTCTCGTGATAATTACTGTATTGACTTATCGTTCAATACATGACAGATGGAACAATTATTTTTGGAGGTAATTATTTATCATTGGGACTATTTCTTTGTACTAGCGCAGAACTTTTTGTAATTTTTCTGTAAACTAATTTAAGCTGTAGAGGGCTGAATAAATATCTTCTATGACTCATAAAGTGTTTCATATATTTATTGCAGCTCATGTTCATTAGCATTTCATTTTTCATTACATATACTATAGTTATTTGGGGATAGGAAATGCTATTTTATGGCTATTGTGTCAGTGACATAAATTTGTTTCAATATTGTTTATATTTTCTTCAGCAATATAATGAAATACTTTAAAAAAAATTATTGTGACAGGGCTACATTTACAACAACAATATCAAAAAGATACTCTAGGATACATTATGCATATAGGTGTCAATCTTTAGTGGCAAAGTTATTATAGAGCTACATTTAGGGAGGATGTCTGTAATTACATTCACATACCTTTCTCTGTCTCTAACATCCAATTAAGAAGCAGACACTTAAGTTTCCCCATTAGACTGGAGAAGTGACTCAGTGCGTGTCTCTCTCCACTCGAGGTGTGCTGTGTGATCAGACTGACGAAACCACCCACTGCTGTTGTGGCTATGCTGGTGTTGAATGACTGTCAATATAGATTTGGATCCAGACTGCCTCAATTGAACTGATGGAAAAACAGAAGGAGGAATGAGATGGGCTGTATCACGTTCACTGACCAACATGCTGTGGAAATATGAAGCTTCTCAATGAGGAAAACAGTCCTTCCTTGTGGATCCTGAACACTGGACACATTCACTCTGAGGCTCAGGGGGGCTCAGGCAAAGACCCCTCCCCTATTTTGGCTAATGTCTTATTTTCAAATGTAAATCTTAGTAAAAATTTTAAACCAGGACTAAATAGGGCTAATAGAGTGGTGGGCCAGGACAAAAGATTATTCAAGGCATGATAATGGGTCTATAAGTACAAGACCAGACACGATTAGACATGAAACAATGAATATCTTTGAAACATGTTTGTGATTAATGCATTATTTATAGTAAAATAATTTGCTCTTGACAGCTATCTAATGTATTGTTAGCTGTCGACTGGTGGCAAATTAAGAAGAAATATGACATATTTCTCACAAGGGGCATAATCTTAAAGAGAAAAAGATTACAGGTCCTATATTATGTAAAACTGACTCTTGTTAAACCATGTTAGAATAGTGTTTCCTCATCAAAAATATACCTGGAGTTGTGTTTTGTGTCATTCATACATGTTTGAGTAATCCTTTATTATTAGGGATGTAACGATAATCGAAATATCATGATATCATATCATCAAAGTTCTCACAATAATATCGTGGACCATCATAATATATATCAAATTACAAGTCTCTTTGCTTAACTTGAGAGTTATGGTGCAGCAATAGCTAAAAAAAGACAGAGAGAACTACATAGAGCATGATCCTTTGCTCCATTTCAGTGTTGGATACATGAAGAAATAACAGTTCTAAGCACTTTTAAGTCTTCGTTCTTGGATTAAGTCTTGTCAAGGCATCTTAAGAGGAAAAAGTAGCATATTAACAGTTTTGTTAGCCTCCAAAAAATATCGCAATAAATATCGTACTGTGAGATGAATATTGTGAAAATATCATACTGAGAGATTTGGATATTGTTACATCTCTAATCATGAGTTTTCTCACGATATCGCATTAAATATAGTACAGTGAGGTTCATGCCATGACGATATCATATCATGAGACTTGGATAACATTACACCCCTATTTATTATTAGTCTGTCCAGATCCCCATAGCTCAAAATGCACTGTTTCACTTTGTGATGTCATGAAGAAGGAGGCTGCCTTTTACCTTTACTTCAGTAGAGATTGTAAATTCCAGGTCTGAAAGCAGCCAAATGATTCTCATGTATTACCACATGACATCACATGTCACCCTGAGGGAACAGGGTATTTTCTGTCTGAGAGAAGAACTGAGCCTACCCTTGCAATATTTGTGTGTCAAACGTGTGAATGAAACAAAACACAATTCCAGATATGTTTTTGAAGAAACATTATACCATAAATCAGAAAATATGGGCCCTTTAAGGCTCAGCATGTTTGCATCAGTTTTTAGGCTTTAATTTTGAAATGCAGATGACAAGTGGAAGTTGTGGTTTCTGCTCCACCTACTTCATGGTGGCTTATGCTTGATCTTCTTCTCTTGCACAACCGCTTTGAGATTTCCAATAATATTCTGAGGATTTAGCTTCTCCCTTTTCCTGTCCACATTTTGCTCTATGGTCTCTGCTTGGTTTTATTACATCTTGCAGCTCCAAAGCTTGCTCATTCAGACCCTTCTTTCTCAGGTGAACTTCAGGCTTCTCTGAACTTCCACCACTGATGGGATGTCCTTTTGTTCTGGTCATTGTTGTCTTTTTTTTAAAAACTCCTAGCAAACAACTTGTTACACTGTTTTGGGTTTCTGAATGATGGCATGAAGTTGTGTCTTTTGCTGCAGCATCCTTTTTTTTGGACCTCTTTTCCAGGATTCCACCTCTAATTTGAGAATGTATCATTTGTCTCCTGCCTTCTTCTTATGTATATAACCAGTATATAAACAATACAAAATTTCAACTAGCCTAATATTAACTAACAAATAGGCCTGTCACGAGAACACATTTTGAAGGGGGATATATTTCTAAACTAAATACAGACAATAATGATAATATTGAAACCAAACCATAAAGCAGAATTATTTCCAATAATGTATTTTAACAGTATGAATAAAAAACATGAACTGCAATACATAGTTTTAGTATCTATAATGACAAGTCTACTAACAAATAGACCAAAATTGGAGTTCACTTCAGCCAGAATAGTTGGACTAAACTAGGCAAGGCAAGTTTATTTGTATAGCACAATTTGTACACAAAGTAATTCAAAGTGCTTTACAGAATAAGAAAGACATTAAAATCATAACACAAACAAATCAAAACATAAATCATCATCATAGAGACGAGAGTATGTAATAAAAGCCTTCCAGTTATATGCACAGCTAAACAAATCAGAACTAGACACTTCAGTCCTAACTCCTGAGTCTTGTCTTGTGTCTTACATGCTGCTACATTCAGTTTATGACTCACCTCAGGTCTGTTAAATGCACGTTTCACTGCTTGACAGAGGTGTTCAGGTTTTATTTACAACCTGACCGCCAGCTATCTGTGGTAAGTATTATTCATGAGAGCTGTTCTTGAAAAAAAAAAAATTCAGACAGCAACAAGGGTCAAACCACAAACTGGAAAATGAGGATTGTTGGTATATCTGTATCACATACCTTTTCCAAAAGATCCCCAATTTTCCCTCCTTTCCGTTTAAAGTTCCAATATTACGCAAAACTGACTCTTCTGACCGTTAAGTCATGTTATAATGTTACGTCATCAGAAACATATCCAGAGTTATGAGGTGCATTTGGTCTTCCGGTAATTTATGTTATTAGGTTCTTTTTTCAGACCAAGAGTTTGTTTTCATACTTGACAGTTTTGAATGCTCACTAGCGGTTTTCCTCAGAGTGGTCATGTGATTTTGCTGATTTAAACAGGTTTTGGTGCTGTCTTCCTACTGGTGGAGGCAGAATGACAGCGCCATCTGCAGTCCGATTTCCTCAGGACAGTATCCCAGGTGTGTGAGAGTAAAAAAGGCCCATGGGACTATAAACCGGGACGAGCAGGCTTTTTTACTCTCACACACCTGGGATACTGTCCTGAGGAAGTTGGACTGCAGATGGCGCTGCCATCCTGCCTCCACCGGTAGGAAGACAGCGCCAGACCTGTATAAATCTGTCAGGTATGAAAACAAACTCTTGGTCTGAAAAAAGAACTTAATAACATACACCCAGAGTTATGTTTTGTTTCATTCACACATGTTTGAGTATTAGTCTGTGATGTAGTTTTCAAGTTAACAGCTTCTTTTGTTCAGCCTAAATATGCAGGATTTTGTGTTTAACATGTGTGAATGAAACAAAACACAACTCCAGGTATAACATACAACATTATAACATAGATCAGAAAATAGCGTAATATAGGCCCTTTAAATAACAGAACAATGTTTTGTTTACAAACATTGCTCAAGGACTTAGATGTGGCTCTCTTGGCCAAATTAGTCTCTTCTTTCTTTTGCGCCCAGGTTCGGGACAGTACCCTTATGGAGATGACGAAGATTTCTATTCACGCAGATATAAAGGTAAAACATGCATGCGCACACATTCACTCAAAGTAAGAGGTTTATAAGTGGTTTTGTCTGTGATTAATACAAGTCCATGTAATTAAAGTTCTTGCCAGGAGCTTCAAAGAAAAGATGATTAGATCTGAAACATTAGCTTTATTAGTGTGTTCATTGATAAAAATAACACACTGCCATCTGTTCTTTATGATCTCCAAAGTAATTATTATTCTCTCTATATCTCTCTGCTTAGTTAAATTATAATTTGTAATGTGTCTTGTAATTTTTCAATGATCAGGCTTTTTACACCAGAGAATGAAATGGGACTATTATTAAAGGTCCTGTATTACACAAAATTGACTCTTATGAGCTTTAAGCCATGTCATAATGTTGTTATTTCATCAAAACATACCTGGAATTGTATTTTGTTTCATTCACACATTTGAGCATTCCTTTATTAGTCTGTCTACATTTCCAAAGCTCAAAATGCTCTGTTCACCTTTGTAATGTCATGTATTGATAGTTTTCACAAGCACATTTTAAATTTGGTTCAGTAGAGATGGGCAATTCGAGTGCTATAATTATCCAAATGATTCTAGTGAAGGTGAAAGGAGTGTAAAAACACATAAAAAACTGTATTACATTGGACAGAAAAACTCTAGCCTAAATATGCTGAACAAAACACATCTCCAGGTATGTTTTTGATGAAGAAACAACATTATAACATAGATCAGAAAATATCTCAGTATAGGCCCTTTAACATAAATGATTTGTAGTTCAAAGACTCAACACTGTATAAGACTATCTGCGTATATCTGGTATAAATAGCGTCTGTGAAGTTTAGTCACCCTACAGTGTGTCCACATAAGAAAAGTGATGGTCCTTTAGACGACACAGTTACGTCAAAGTTTCTCCCAGCCTCTGAATCCAGGTCATTTGAATGTGGAACTTTCCTCTCAGAGCCAAACCACACTCTTGTCTTGTGCTAAGGCTCAAATGTATTTTCTCGTATTCTGTGGTTATGGGGCCTCTGCCAATATAAACTCACATGCAGCAGGGAAGAGGCAGTCAGGGACGTTGTGTAATGAGAACAGATATTTATTCCAACTGGAAATTAGTGACTCCAACTGTACTCCTGTATGTGCACAGGTCCAGAGGGCAGGAGGCAGAGATTTTGATTTCCAATGCACTGTAAAAATGACTCTTCAGGCATTTTTGGCTGTTTAAAAGTGAAGAAAAGGCATGACTCTGCACCATTTGAACTTTTGAATTATATTTTATAGCAACACAACGTATAATAATCTTAGTGTTCAGTTTTATTTCCTGGCTTAGTTAGCAGTTTGATTCCCAGTTCCCTTGGGCGACTGACCAGACCCCATATTATGTGCAAACCAGTTCATTAATGAGTTTATGTTTGTGATTATGAAGGAGGAAACAGTTGAAACTAAGATATAGATTATATTAGGAATACTTCACCCTATTCACAACATTCAAATGACTAAAATTACAATTAATATATTTGTGAATAGCTCTGCAGATATTTTTGTGCACAGACAGACACATAATTGCTTCAAATCGTCTTTTAGCGAGGCTGCCTCTGTGCTGTGAGAGCCCCAGTTGGATTGTGATGACAGATAAGGTAATAAAATCCACCACATCTGCCCCTAATTAGAAGATTGGTGGATTTTTACATCACAAAGTAAAGACTTCTGTAGAGTTTTTGTAGTTTCTGTTCAGGTAAGTAAGAGTCAACAGGCTGAATACTGTTGCAAAAGTAGCAAATGTAAATAGCTGCATGTTTTCTGTAACTGTAGAAACTACCATAATTTATTATAATACTGATTGTTAAAGGTGCACTGTGTACCTTTCTGGGTGGAGGCTCTGTTACCATGGAGATGTTGCTTTTCGTGAAATTTTTACAGTATGGCATTAAACTTATCTATTTCAGAGACAAGCGACATACTAATTTACAGGTGACTCTGTGTATGTCAGATTTATATTAATGATAGTGTGTTCATGTGTTACTCTATGATGAGTTAATACTTATCAGTCACAACCATCGCCGTTTATTTTACCTTTGACCCCTGATTGTACTAGCCAAGCTGGCACCACCTATTGCCTCCTCTCAATTTCCTTTCTCTTCAGCGAATAGGTCAGGAATTGCAATACACTAGACAGTTTGCAAGTTATTACCCTTCTTCCTGCAGGATTTGGGAAAAGCTTATTATACCAGTTAGCCCTGTTAGCGGTGCATGTCACGACCAAATTGCAGCGATTGGTTAAATAAAAAAAAAAAAGGTACCCGTCTGCCGTCAAGCAAATAAATCCTAATGCTGGTTAGGCGGTTTCCACGAAGTGAAGCTGGCTGATGAATCAGGCTATGAGTGTACAGCTGAAGTACAGAATATGAGTGGTCTATTTATGTGTTGAACAAGAAATTGCAAAAGTGTCAAGTCTCCATTTTGTCCCATTTCAGTCAGAGTTGAGCTATTACACTTTGTCACCAAATAAAACAGGTGATACGGAGCTGTTTTTTGATCTTAGCTCAATTTTGACAAAATACACAATTACTGCATTTTTCCATTGTCAAGCAGTATAGTAGATTGCATATTTTTTTCAACATATTGTTATGTTGTAAAAAACACCTTTAATTAAATAATAAGCAAGTTTAATGCCATACTGTGGTACATTCTAGTGAAAGTAATCTCCCTAGCATATCTCCATGGACACAACCAGGTGCTGGACTCTTACCAGAAAAGTTACATAGTGCACCTTTAAAACAGCACTTGATTTCTTTCTGTCTTGCACTTAAAATGACTAATTCGCTTTCATGATATTTTATTATTACGGGATAATAAACAGTGGACTGTGGATAGATTTCACCACAGCGGAGTTAAAGTAAATATTTCTGTAGATAGGCAAATGTTAAAATCCCAGTATGGCGCGATTGAACTGTGTTGATTTGGATTGTAGGGACGCCGTGGTGTGCCCCGATCAAGGTGAAACATGGCGATGTGCGCTGCCGGACCCCTCGAGGAGAACATTACAAGAATGTGATGGGCACTCGCTGTAAGATCCACTGTAAGAGAGGATACGAGGTGATGAGCCCAGAGGTGGTCTGCATGGCCGACAAACACTGGTCTGCAAACTACGCCTGCAGTGGTAAACTCAGCACCCTTCTTTGTATCTTAGACTTAGACCTTGTTGTGCAGCTTTGTTTATGTAATCATGTAGTATAAGTGCTCCGCTGTATCTGTTTATGTAGCACCAGAAGACACACAGTTCTTAACACTATAAATAAACAGTATAATTTCAGTAAGGGTGACAAAACGTGTCATCCAGTATTCCCACTCTCTGTTATCTTGTATATTCTCTAAACAGAGGTCCGATGTCCAAAGCTGGAGATGCCTGCCAATGGTGGCTACAAATGTTCAGGAGGCTCTTACTTCAACTCTCGCTGTGAGTTTTTCTGTGCCCCTGGATTCACCCTGAAGGGACAGAAGATAACGACCTGTCAGCACACCAAGATGTGGAGCTCTGGGGCGCCTACATGTGTGGGTGAGACATAACTCTAATCTCTCACATTTAGTGCTACACATCATACTTATGTAAACCGGCTTTATTATCTGCTCAAGGCTTGTCTACTGAATAACTACTGCCTACCACAGAGGAGAGCACTTTTCTTAATAAGAGGTTTTCTGCTGTAATTATAGTTATGGGAAAAATATAGGCTAATCCGAATTCTATTTCATCCCTAGTCATTCATAAAATGCTATCTCTATACAAGTACTAAGTAGTAGAAAGTCAAACAAATTAAAAGCAATGTTGTATTTAAAAAATAAAAAACAAATATCAGTTTTAAAGCTGCTTACATACTTTTTTGCAGATATTGATGCTCCAAAAATCAAATGCCCCACCATAAAGGACAAGTGGGCAGAACCTGGAAAGCTGACGGCGCGGGTGTCCTGGGACACACCGGAGGGCATGGACACTGCAGATGGCGTCTTGACAGAGTCAGCGTTCTTTAGTCTTGTCCCATATTATGCCCCTTTAGTCTCATATTGTGCCCGTCTTCATTAAAACATTGACCTCTTTGTTCCTGCAGTGTGGAGTTAAAGGGAAGGCCTCCAAAGTCAGACTTCCCAGAAGGACTCCACAAAATGTCCTACACTGTGTTTGATCGAGCAGGGAACAAAGGCACCTGTCGCTTCACTGTCAGAGTGAGAGGTAATGCACCAGGATCCTGCTTTATTCAGTGTTTCTGGTGTCTGCAATGTCACTTCTGTTTATTTGTCATCACAACAAAAAGTAAGGACAAAATATACAGTCTAATATTTGCAGCTTCTGGCACAAGATGTACAAGTATGCAATAAATTTTGTATTTATTTGTTTGAATAGATTTTGATTCAGATTCAGACAGCTATATTATTCCCACCAGAAGCAATTAGTTTAAGCAGAAAAAAACATTCAACACTTGGAGTGATTCTGAACAGCTCTGAGGAGCCAATAAAGACACCACATCGATATAGAATTTAAAAGCCAAATGGCAGTATGAATAAAACATTTCAATCTCAATTAATACGATTAACGTTACTTAACATGATATATCTATATTTTTTTCCATATCTATGTTCAGTCAATACACTAATAAAGAGCAGTATTAAATCTATTATTTTACATTATCAGCTGTAGTGATTTCAAAATGAAAACCCAACAACAGTCTGTGATATGATTCAACACTGGCTGCATTCTGTCGTTTCTCTCTTTATTCTTCTGCTGGTCCGGGCTTCTTCAAAATATCAGCAATAGACTCATACAATATTAAATATGATCTTGCAATATTTACAGTTGAGATCATTTATTTTTCTCATCCAGACTCACAGTTTTTCCTCTTTTCCGGCTGGTTTGTTTTTTGGCAGTTCGCCGGTGCAGTCCACTGTTTCCTCCAGACAACGGATACATGAAATGTGACAGTGACAAGGACAACTATGGAGCCAGCTGTGAATTCAAATGTATGGGGGGGTTTGATCTTCATGGCAGCGTGGCCCGGGTCTGTCAGTATGGGCTGACCTGGTCTGGCTCTGATACCACCTGCACACGTACGTATACCCAAAACAAGCCCACAGCAGCGAAAATGCCTCCAACACAATGCTCTATTGATTTGTACCACCCCTGCACACACTATAAACTTTGGAGGAACTTTAAGAACAGACCCCAAGCACTTTGCAAACCACTCTCTACTCAGTACGCTTGATTTCCTGGAAACTTTTCTGAATTTGAAATGAGTTAGTGCCAAATAGATGAAAACGTCCCACTTATTCTATATTTATACTAACAGTCAAAAGTTTGGACTCACCCCTGATTTTTTTCAATATGTTTACTAAGTAAGTTTTTTATTTATATAGTGCTTTTCACAGGCATATGTCACAAAGATGCTTTACAGAGCATTTTTCATTCACTCCATACCCAGTGAAGGTAAGCTACTATAGCCACAGCTGCCCGGGGGCAGACTGATGTAAGCGTGGCTGCCAATCTGCGCCATCAGGCCCTTCGACCACCACCATGACTCACACACACACCATTTTCATACTAGGCAATGTGGGTGAAGTGTCTTGCCTAAGAACACAATGACAGTTTTTGTGACTGGCGCCCCACTCTGGCACCTGGAATTCCCACCGGTCTCCCATCCAAGTACTAACCTGGCCACTATACTATACTATACTATACTATACTATACTATACTATACTATCCAGAAAACATCAAATATACAGTATGAAGTAAGATCTATGGAATTATGCAGCAAAGAAAAGAAAAAACTAAATATTTTTGACAAAGCAAAAAGTGGGTAATTTGAGGGTTTGGTTATAAAATATTAAATAAAATATATTCGAAATATACAATATTGTTAAATGAGAATGCAACACTAAACGCTGTTTAAATCCAGGCTCAAAACATTTCTGTTTAACTGTGCATATAACTGAAAGGTTTTCATTCCGCACTCTTCTCTCCAATTTATGTCTCTCTTTTTTTAATTTTAATCTTCATGATTATTTGTTTTGATTTGTTTTTATTATGATTTTAATGTATTTCTTATTCTGTAAAGCACTTTGAATTACTTTGTGTACGAATTGTGCTATACAAATAGACTTGCCTTGCCTTGCCTTGCCACTTGCAAAAAATGCAACACTTAAGTAGCTACTCTGAGTCATAGAAGTTATTGATTCAACCCTGTACAGCTCAAATCTTATCATAGTACATAAAAAAATAAAATAAAATAAATAAAATACAGTGTCTACTGTAATCTCAAAAAGAATATATTTTATATTGTGAAACTTTGGGATAGTATAAATTAAAATAGTAACATTTAAAAAATTTAAGTTACAATTTTCTTTTTTAAATTTTCTTGTCACCTTTAACTTTTTAACTTTTAACAATTTTTTCTCAGCCATGAACATAAATGTGGGCGTGCGCTCGGCGGCAGCTCTCCTGGACCAGTTTTATGAAAAGAGGCGTCTGCTCATTGTCTCAGCCCCGACAGCGGCCAATCATAACTATCGCTTCCAGATGACTAACCTACAGGTGAGACATGACTCCCAACATGTGTGTGTGTGTGTAAGTGCACGTGTGTGCATGTTTGCGTGTGTGTGTGTGCCTGTATGCGTGTGTAAAGTGTGTTTATGTATGTGCATTAGAGGTGTAACGGTACATGTATTTGTGCTGAACCGTTTCAGTACAGGACTTCAGTTCGGTGCGCGGCTGTGCATGATGATTATGCGCAATTTGTGTGTGTTTACATTCTGCCACTACATGTGCAGCTACACGGAGACTCTGCTCTTTAATATTCACAAGGGAACTCATCCGTGATTGGGGTGGCAGTGTTTCCCGCAGCGCTTTATAGTTAAGGCTTAACAACAATTGCCCCTCCTCCTTGACTACGCCTTTCCGAACCACATGAAGCCTCGCATAACTACGGTCGTCACCCCATGGTCCTCACTTTTTGCCCCCATACTCCCCTCATTCCCGCGACCTCTGTCCTTAGTGAAAGGGTATTTTTAACCGTTGGGGACACTGTAACTGCAGCAGATCTGCACTTACTGCAGACAATGTGGACAAGTTGTTTTTTCTGGCCAAAAATATGAAGATTGAGTGAAACTTCATGCTGGAACTGTTAGTGCTACACTTTACTTTTTGAAAAGTTTTGTTTACTGTTTACAAGGAATTTATTTTTACAATATTTCAAGCAATTGTTGCTTATTTGAGAATATTTTTATTTAACTTATTAGTATTACCAAGCAGCAATTTGCATTTATTTTATTTTCCCATTTGTATAATGTTAAAACAATTGTTGGTTTAATTAACACAGAAATAAACAACAAACAAATGATTTAGCATTTTGTTCCCATACTGTACCAAAAATGAACCGAACCGTGACCTCAAAACAAAGGTACCTACCAAACCGTGATTTTTGTGTACCGTTACACCCCTAATGTGTATGCATGAGTTTATGTGAGTGTATGTGTGTGTGTGTGTGTGTGTGTGTGTATGTGTCTATGTGCGTGTGTGTCTGTGTGTCAATCACCCACAGTGCGATGCAAAGAGGCTCCGCTGCTGGGGCGGGCCATAGCAGTGACACAAAACATGGGGAGGGGTGTTGGATGAACGGCAAATGTCAAAGCGATGAATAAATGATAGAGAGAGTGACTCTGATCAGGCTATTCTGAGGAAGCACGTTTTCTCGACTCATCACAAGCCATTAAGTCAGGACCTGTCCTTATTCCTGATTCTTCTGACCTTTCTAAAGCATGGCCTTCTCCGCTGCCAACACAATCCGCACATTTTAGTTGAGTGATCGCTCCCAAGAATCTGTCAAACTGTAGGCTATTAAAGTGGCTATTTATAGAATGTGTTTTATCTTCATCAAAAACCCGACACAAACTGTAAAGGTCACAAAGCAACATTCACAAAGTTTTAAAGTAGCTGCAAAATGTCAGACTTTGTGAGCCATAGTTTTGATTCAAAATTAAGGATGGATGATATGAGTATAAAAGTCCAATGTGCAATTTTTGTGTGTCGTATTAAAGAGCCCATATTACGCTTGCTTTATTCAAACACACAAATCCTGCATATTTAGGCAGAAAACACTATGTTCCACCTTGTGATGTCATGTGGTAATACAGGAAGTGCTCCACTATGTTTAAAAAGAGCATAATTTTGGAGTGTAGACAGACTAATAATCCAAAACGAAACACAACTCCAGGTATGTTTTTGATGAGGTAACATTATTCTTACATGGCTAAAAGCTCACAAGAGTCAATTTTGCGTAATATAGAACATTAAGACATTTACTTTGCATACACAATAAACTCTTTAATATTACATTAACTGATCAGCATGTACCTATGATAATATTAGACTCACAATTGCTTTAAAACCACCTACTACCAATGTCTGCTGCCAGATGCTTTGTTCATGTTCATGCTGGTTTACATAAGAAATAAAATGTCTACTTTATTTGATTAGTTTTTATAAAAGTAAACCCATTTCACCTTGCATGGCTGTTTTGCTTAAAGTATATTAATCTCTGTGGGCTTCTAAGAATTGTCTATAAAGATATGTCTTTTTATTGGAACTAAAAAGAGAAAACTGTGGGAACTATATATAAAAAAAAAAGATAATGTTCCTCAGGTTTTGTCTTGAAGGTGCACTGTCACTTTTCTGGTGTTAGGTCCATCAGCAGCTTCTCTCTGTGGAAATGTTTTCTGAAATGGAAAGACAAAGCAACAGTATCTCAGTGGAGACAAGCAGATGGCAGACTCTCCACCAGAAAAGTTAAACAGTGCACCTTTAAGTCTCTGTCTCAAACATTTAAATCAGAGCGCAGTAAAGTGTATAGATTAACTGTTGACCCCCAAATAAAAAGAGCAATGCGAAGAAAGATGTGTTATCAGTGTAGGTTGTAATTTGTCCTGTAAGTGTCATGTAACTGCTGCTGTGAGCCTCATCATTTTGGACTTAGAATGTCACTTTTAACCTGCTCTACATGATCTTGGTGTTTTTATTTTGCTACTTTGTCCATAAATAAATTCCTATTCCTAATATGAAACTGGCTCCAAATTTGCTCCTGTAACTGCTAGAGCCGAACGCACTCTCTTATGCTCACATGTTGGTGAGCAGCCTACTGTAAATTAAAGTGACCATATGTTGTTGTGTTTTGTTTATGTTGTACACAGCCTGCACAGTGTGGTCTGGACCTGAGGCATGTGACTGTGATTGAAATCGTGGGCACTTATCCTGCTCAGATCGGCCGAATCCGACACAGATTGCTGACTCCAGGACTGGCCCTCCAGCTCAGGTACATACTTACTTCAACAATGATGAGATCATTCTCTGTTCCACCTTGTGATATCATGAAGCGGTAGTTTTCAAGTTAACCACTACCTTTTTACCTTTAGTTCAATAGAGATTTGCAATTCCAGGGCTGAAATTATCCAAATTATTGTAGTTAAGATGTGTGAGGTTTTACAATACAGTTGAGCACTTCCTATCAGAGGTGGGACCAAGTCGTCATTTTGCAAGTCTCAAGTAAGTCTCAAGTGTTTGATCTCAAATCCAAGTCAAGTCCCAAGTCAAATACAGGCAAGTCCAAGTCATCTGCTTTGAGCTTCAAGTAATTTCAAGTCTTTACACCAATGTACCAAATATAGCTTAGATTTTTGCTATTTATATGACTTCTAAGATAAACTGTACTTATAAAGTCATAGTATATTTATATATGAGTATTTATAGAGTATATCAGAGTAGCAGAAATGCAAATTTTTCCTTTTTAAAGGTCTTGACAAGATCTTAGACCAAATCATTACAGTCAGACTAGAAAGAATTCAGATTTAAAAGTGCTTCTCAAGTCTTCTCAGGCCTCAAGTCTGAGTCAAGTCCCAAGTCACTGACCTTCAAGTTCAAGTCGAGTCCCAAATCTTAGTCCATTTTATCAAATCAAGTCTCATGTCCTAAAAATAGTGACTCGAGTCCCAGTCACGACTTGCATGTCCCCACCTCTACTTCCTCTATTACCACATGAGATCACAAGAGGGTTTTCTGTTTGAGAGAACTCAGCTCAGCAAATAAATATGCAGGG
This sequence comes from Boleophthalmus pectinirostris, assembly GCF_026225935.1. Taxonomy (NCBI): domain Eukaryota; kingdom Metazoa; phylum Chordata; class Actinopteri; order Gobiiformes; family Gobiidae; genus Boleophthalmus; species Boleophthalmus pectinirostris. Next base: position 18,753,863 of record NW_026570970.1, on the reverse strand, counting down.
TTTGTGTGTTAAACATATGAATAAAACAAAACAAAACTCTTGGTCTGTTTATGATGAGGAAACATTATAATAGCATACATCAGAAAACCTCTTCATGTGTTTGTTGTAGGCTCCTGCTGCGTATACCCCAGCGCTCGTTCCAAATGGTCCTCATAGATAAACAGGGCATGGATAAGCAGCGGTACCCTTTCCCCATCACGGCGGCGGAGCTGTTCACCACCATTGACACCTTCCCACTGCGCAAAGATGAGATAGTGCTTCAACAGGAGGCGGGACAAAGCTGCCAGTCGTAATAGCGCCCCCTGTGTGTCAGAGCACTTTTTTAGGACTCACGATTGCTGTCACCCGAAGCAGCGTCATCCTCTCCCTCCTCGTCATTTCACACACTCCTACCTGACCTGCTCTCGCCGTTCAGTGATTTCAAAGGTTGCCATGTCCGTCACGGAGCAGGTCACCAAATGGACTGAGTCATACAATGCTACACGATCATATTGATTACTGTGTTTTCTTGTCAAAGCAGAGCTATGTTTTAAGTGTTTTGTACAAAATTATTTTACTGTATAGACAAAAAACATTTCACTTTTTATATTTATGTCTCACGTCTGTTAAAAATATTTGACACTTATTTGTGTTTGTGTGTTTTTTAAGATCAATACAGTGGACCTTCAAGAAGTGTAAATTAGTCTTTTGAAATGGAGTGAATATGTAGCAATAGAAAATCAAGTCAATATAGTCTATATAGTCATATATATTGATATTGATATATTGATCTATCATTTCATATTTACGAAGGGAAGCAGACAAGATAATGACAATCTTTGTATGGAAAGATGCATTTATTTAAAAATATTCTTGTAACACATTTGGACAAAATAGTTAGATGCTTGAAAACCTGGACACGACAGTAGTTCATGCTGTACATAAAGATAATGTCTTCAGTAAAATGTATTGCATGAGGCTCTCATCTAAACCACAAACACTGTGGAATATTATTATAATTGTGCTATGTGGGACTGCAGCTCCGATATCAGGCTCGGGTTAGCATGTAAAAGGAGTGTTTTCTCTGTGTGATGGTGGAGCTGGGCACTGGGGTGATGTAGGTTAGCCACACTACAAAAAGTAATATCTACGTAAATTCAAATTACTCAAATTAAGGAGATTTAAATTTATTTGAGTAGATTTCACTTGACAAGTAAAATTATCTACTAATGAAATACGTATTTTTTCTTTATTCACGCAACATACAATTTCTTAATTAAAGAATTCTTGTTTTTCTTACCTTCAGTGTAACTATGTGTATTTTCCTATTTCAACTACAAAAAGGTAAATAACTGGTCATGTGAAATGTACTCAAATCAGTATAACATGTTCTTAATTCAAGTCATTTTAACTAAGCAAGAGTTTAGTTTCTGTAGTGCATGGAAGTATAATAAAGTCCTATTATAGATCCATGAGGGTTGCTGCGATAAAAAGGCTCCTCCTCATGTGAAGGGGCCCATCTCAGCTGTGACTCATCGCTCCAAATCTAACTGACGTCATATTCAGTGCTTTGCAGTTTTGTTCTACGTGTGTTTTTCTAACACCATGCTGTTTTTGTTTTTACACTGATACAGTGCTATGTTGATTTAATCTAAAACTAATCGACACTCGCTATAATCTACACATTTGCAGACAGCCAGAGGTGGAATGTTACTTCAAGTACAAGTTCATAGATATTTATTATAGGAGAGAATAACTTCAAATCTTAAGTGGTTTCTACATTTACATAATACATTTAGGTAGATAATCTGTCATGTACAAAATGGAAAGGGCTTCAATTATGTTGTTTTCCAATCGTCTTTTTGCTTTTGTGCTTTTCTCTATTTTGTTCCTCTTTAGGAGAAAATTTGTGAGAGATAAGATCCATTTCCACCTCTGTTCACAATTTAGTGTAAGCATCATGTGTCAGACCAAGACAACTCTGCTGCCTTTAAAGGGAATGTTTTAGGATTGTAGTTGCCCTTGGTCTACTATTACAACATGCAGAAATGGAGGAGTTGTATGTGCTTGATTTACAGCAGTAATTCACTACTCGAGTATTGTGGATGACAGTGGCACATGTGGATGTAAGGCATGACTGGCTCCACAGATACGGCCCAAGCCACACTCCTTCATGGATGATTTCAGAACTTGTTTGTTCGTCTGCTTTCTTCTCACGTTGACACTGCTTCTTTCTTTTCCTCCTCTGATATTGTCTTTTGTGTGCTTGAGGGCAGCTCATGTGAAGTGCTTGCGCATACTGGACCGAAGCATCAGCGTACACTCATGGGGGACTTCTGGATTCTCAATCATTCTCTGCCACAACCTTTGCTCCTCTCCATACGAGTCCATCCAATCCACCTCTTTCCCATAACTCTTACCTAAACATAACACAGTGTATGTTTATTATTTTATTTTGTATTTGTTGGTATTTTAGTAGCAAACCTAAAGAACTTATGTCTGTGAGTACTACAGTGGTTATGAAATCTTCACCAGGAGATACCCCATTCTGAGCAGCACAATGAAGAAATCGAAAGTACTGAAACATTTTATTGAAAAAGTATGTGCCTGTGTCTTTGTTTTTATCTAGTGTCTTACTTTTTATGGAGCAACTCTGCAGTAATCAGAGGTGGAACAAATACTCAGCTTTGTTACTTTGTTACTTTTACTTTAAGTAAAAGTAGAGATACTGGAGAAAAAAATACTCAAGTCAAAGTAAAAGTATCACATGAGAAAAATCAACTTAAGAAAAAGTATTAAAATATTGTTTAAAAATTTACTCAGAGTAATTTTGATACAGATTTGCACTGAATTTTGTTCAACAATAACAAATGAATTATTAATATTTCTTCCTAGCTGTTTATATTTGTATATTTTTGGTTGCTCAAACTATGAACGTGAAGTAAACCCTCAGCCTTTTCAGCAGGTCTCACACAATAATAAAAAAAAATCTTTTAATTTTCAGTCCTGTTCAAAAATGTAGTGAAGTAAAAAGTACAGATACCTGCTCTCAAATGTAGTGAAGTAAAAGCAAAAAGTACCCACTGTAAAATCTACTTAAATGGTGCTTTTTGATTGGAGGTCCATCACATGCTTATTTCTATGGATATGTCATCAGTCTACCAGGAATATTCCACAGTATGACATTAAACAGCTCTACCTTACATTTACTCAATCACAGGTGATTTTATAGCTCAAAAATACCTAGAAAAACAGGTATTCTGACAGTGAGTGAGTTGCCTGTCCACGGAGAAAAGCATTGGGCATCCGCCCTCCACTAGAAAAGTTACAAAATTAATTTACAAATAAAGTACAGATACCTAAAATTTTTACTTAGTTGTACTTCATTCTGCCAACTATAGCAATCCCTGCTGCTTGCTGTAGTCATTGTGTATGAAATGCCACAGACCTGTCCCAGCTCCGAGTCTGACCCCTCCCAGGAAGACGTTGCTGGCCAGAGCCTCTTTGTCCCAGACGGTCAGCTCCAGACACACGTTGTTGAGGTCTCCAGGCTGCAGACCACAGTAGGTGAAGGTGTGGTTCCACATGGGGTTCACTGTGCCCCTCACCACCTCTGTCTTGTGCTTGGTTGACTTTGTGCTGTCTGGGAGTAGATATCTGAAAGAGAAAATGTTTAAAAGTCCTATATTAAACAAAATAGACTCTTAGGAGCTTTTAGTCATGTTAAAATACCTCCTCAAAAACAGACCTGGAGCTGTGTTTTGTTTCATTCATATGTGTTTGAGTAAACCTGCATTATTAGTCTGTCTACATCTCCAAAACTTGAAATGCTCTAATGCTTTAGTTCTGTAGAGCTTGGCTGTTCCAGAATTGTTGAAATGATCCAAATGATTCTGGTGAAGATGTATGAAGTGGAGCACTTCCTGTATTACTGCATGACATTACAAGTTGGAACAGAGGGTTCTCTGTTTTCCAGAAGAACTCAGTCTAAATATGCAGGATATGTGTGAATGAAACAAAACACAACTTCAGGTATGTCTGTGATGAGGAAACATTATAACATAGAAAATAGTGCAATGTGGGCTCTTTAAATAAAGTTTCTGAACAAGTAGACAAGTAAAACTATATTTCTTTTGCTGATTGTGTAACAAAAATGTGTCATACCCTTTAACAAATGGATCAGAAGTCCCTCCAGATTTACAGCTGTTAAGTTTTTGGCTCCCCTCACAAGCAGCTCAACCATGCCTCCTTTTGGTAGAGTGAAACTGCTGGTCTTTTTAGCTTTCAGGAAACCTTTCTTCACTTAAACAAAACAATCCAGACAAAAAAAGTTAATTGTGTAATCAGTAGTAGAAAGTAGCTTGAAAATCTCATCTCGATCAAGCATTAAGGCAATTACGATGCCTGGTGCAAAACATGCTATATATACTCATTTGTTCACTGAAGGCTAATGTGTTTAAGTGGGATGTATAATAGAATAAAAGTACCACAGCTTGTTAGAGAGAGACTTTGATTAAAACTCCTGCTTTAATTTAACATCATCTCTGCACAGACTTGACATTTAAATTAAAAGCAGTAAGTTGAGTGTAGTGGTAAATGTAATAAAGGATAGTTGCAGTAGTATGTCATTATAAGTCATGATTAAAGGTGCACTGTGTAACTTTTAGGTTGGGGGACCCTCTTGAGTCTATGGATATGCCATTGCTCTGCTTAGAATATTCCACAATATTAAACATTAAACAGATCTACCTTACATTTATTAAATTATGGGTGGTTTTACTGCTCAAAAACACCTAGAAAAACTGTGCCTCTCCACAGATCTGACCTGTAACTTTGTCTGCTTTGGTCTCCATGAAGATTGAAAGGTTTAATGCCATACTGAACATTTCAGACCAAGCAAAAACAAGACAGACCCTTCAATAGAAAAAGTTACACAGCGCACTTTTGGTTGTGGTCCTTTTTAGAAGCTAGAACATGTTGGGTACGTAATACACATGGTACTATTATTCAGTGAAAAGAAATTAGTCACTTAATAAAAGTAATTGGTACATTAACTGGAAACTTGTACAGCAGGGGTACAATCCAAATTAGTTATTATTTGAACTAGCTTTTTAATAGATGTTCTAATTTCCCAAACAGCCTGTATAAGAGAGGCACTAATACCATTTTAATTGGATTACAAAATGAAGTCAGTTTTGTCTTACATCTATTAACAATCTAATTAAATGTTTATATCGTTCTGAGCCCTCAGCATGATGGATGGACAGATCTGTGAAAATTATATAGAAGAAATTTTATATATAGTATATCAAAGAAATATTGCTGCTGAGTGATTGCAAGACACTAACTCAAGACACAAAATATCAATAATGGAACAACATAACAGCACATGCAAGGACCAGGGGGTGGAAAGTCACGGTTATTACTCACGTTACTGTGACTGAGTACATTTGAGGGGTAATTGTAAAAGCCATGTGACTGTAATACGCTGCATTTAAAATAGTAGGAGTTACTGAAGACAGCGCAAGTCCTAATTGTCCCACCACTGTATCTGTTCCTCTTTATACCTATAAATAACAGTACTGCATTACCTGCTCTGAGTGCTCTGAGAAAGCACAGAATTTGCACACTGTAAAATAGCTTAAAATAACATTTCAATTGAGTTTTATTAACCAAGTTTTCTTTCGCAAATGGATCTAAAATGCTAATAAAGTTACATAAAAAGTAACTAGGCTTAAAACCAGTAATGATGAGTAATGATGGGTTAAAGTTTAGCTAACATTTTATTTAGTCATAACCACCACTGGCTAGTATGTACCTAAGAAAGTGTGTATTTTGTGTAATAAAAACACCAGGCATTATATTTATATTTATTATATATTATTACCTTGTTGTACTTGGTCCAGCGGCAGCGCAAGGTTCTTCTCTGCTGGAATATACTTCAAAACTACAGTCAGCTCCCCTTTGTACTGCATGGTGGTGTCCATAAAGCTCTCCACCTACACAATCACAAACCACTTAATCATCCATATTTACAAGACCAGAGCCCAAATAGGAACATGACTACCCTCTGAGTCAGGCCTCTTACCTTAGGCTGCAGCGAGTGCCACTCCTCTATTTGGGAATCAAACTCCCAGGAGTCAAAGGAGAGCTCCACTTCACCCAGAAAGCTGTTGTGTCCAAAACGATCGTGATGCCAGACGGAGACCTGCAGAGTTCGAGTTTCCAACTGCGAGTGGCTGATGACGTACTGAGAACACAAGGGACTCAAAAGTTAATTATTATTTCAGCTTCTTGTTCAAACAATTAAAAACGAACCAAGGGACTCACCCGCAGATTTTCATTATAAACAGGGTTAATAGTGTTGGCCTTGATAGCGGTTTTCCTCTTGCTCTGACGGGACGTATCAGGGAGCAGATACGTCTTTACATATCTGCAACAAAATAGGTTCTGTGTCGGTCTGTTCGCCTTATAGACAATAGCTTTTATAAAAACATATCTTCTTATATCCACTCAAGGGGATCACATTAAATAAAGATGGAATATTTGCACTTTACTTGACCCCCACTTGAAGCTATGTATTGCCTGTTGTCGAAAGTGGCGCAGTAGATAATCTAATCGAAAAGCATAGAGAGAGATGCTTCTATTTTCCATAAACATTTTCCTCCTCATGGATAATGGTTTGACTTCATTTGTACTGTTCCTTACACACAGTGATGGCAAGAATACTTTGAAAACGTATTTAGTTACAGAATACTGAATACAATGTACAATGTTACAATGTATTTTCTAATGTAATTTTGTAATCTCAGAATGCACAGTTAAATGTAAATTATAGTGAAAACATGTAAAATATAATTAAAAACAGCTTTATGTTTGTTTCACCTTTTGTTGTGCATTTATCACTGATCAGAGAAGGAAAAATCATACACGTGATCAAGTACCCATCATGTATTCCATTGATTTTAGAAAAGTATCTGCATATTCTAAACAATCAAAGAGTAACTATACCAGAATGTAGTTAACCAAAATTAGTATTCAGTATATGCATTCTCGGTACATGTACTCAGTTACTTCCCAACACTGCTTACACACGGTTTGGTTGTGTAGACTGATGGCTCTTTTAATTTACTTAAGCTTGAAACTCACATAAAAATGTTGTTTTGAACTGCTCCCAAGCCCAGATAAATAGATGAGCTCGCAGCAAAATCATCATCAAATCAAATGGAGTGGATAAGCCTGATCAGAATTTAAACAATCTAGATTTTCTGTTTGATATCAGCTGTTTTCTTTTGTATTGATTGCTTACGGATCTGTGCGTTGTCGCCTGTCGTCTCCTGTTGCTAGGTTGTGGCATTCTTTCACCAGGACATTGAGAGCCCCGGTTTTGTAGCTGTAGCTGATGTTGAGCAGGATCTCCCCGCTCACCCGGGCGTTGCCATAGTCACCGGTCTCGCTGTACATGCTCATCATGCTGTTGATGCTACTCTGTGGAGTCAAGAGAAACCGTGATCAGAGGAGAAGGTCAAACACGAACATGAAACGGATACTAAACTTAAAGGTCTTATTCTATGCACAGTTGACTCTGAGTGAGTAGGGATATAACAATGCCCAGATCTCACGGGACGATATTATCATGATATGCATCTCACGGTACAATATTTACTGCAATATTTTGAAGAAGCTATTGTAGATAAGGTATTTTCAAAGCAATAAGCATCCTAACAAGACTCAGTGCAAATCAATACTGTCATAATCCCAAGAATGAAAGTTAAAAAAAAAATATTTCTTCATGTTGTCTGCTCTGAAATGAATCATGGGATATGTAGTTCCCAATGTTTCTTAGCTGTTACTACTATAAAACAATGCATTTAAGCAAATTAACTTGTGATTCGATATATTGTGACAGCTCGTGATATTATTGGGAGACCTTTTACGATACGATATCACAATATTTCGGTTATTGTTACATCCCTACTTGTGAATGAATGCTTTTATGTCTGGAGATGGGCTTTGTTTCATTCACACATGTTTTAGTACGGTGACCCTTTATTATTAGTCTGTCTATATCTCCAAAGCTCAAAATGCTCTGTTCCACCTTGTGATGTCATGTAGTGGTAGTGTTAACAGCTACCTTTTACCATTTGTCCAGCAGAAATTGGCAGTTCCAGTAGTGAAATGACCCTAATGATTCTAGTGAGGGTGTATGGAGTTTGAAAACACAGTGAAGCACTTCCTGTATTACCACATGACATCACAAAATCACATAATTATGCAGCATTTGTGTGTTAAACAGGTGTGATTTAAACAAAACACGACTCCGGTTAGGTTTAGATGAGAAAACAACATAATAACATAGATCAGAAAATAATGTAATATGTGCACTTCAAAATGATTCAACCTGGGAGGAAACAGAAATGAAAAATGTGAAAATGAATTGTGAGAAAAGGAAAAGATTTAGAAAAGTAAAATGTTTGACTTGTTTGACAGAGAAGAAAACGAATGGTCAGCATCTATTTAACAAAACCGGGCTGTTGACAACTGTGAGCCAGAAAGAGCTTAGACACTGACAGCAGACTGGTGAAGAGTGCGCCAAGATGGATGGTGCCTTCCACTGAATCGATTTTTTTTTTTTTTACTTTTTCCAGTTTTTTATTTTAAAAGTTAATCTTCTTGCTTCAAAGGTCCTCTATTACACAAAATCAATTCTTGTAAGCTTTAAGGCATGTTATAATGTTGTTACCTCATCAAAAACAAACCTAGAGTTGTGTATATTTAAGTAGTTTATAATTGTGTGTTAAACGTGTGAATGAAACAACACGACTCCAGGTATATTTGCAATGAGAAACATTATAACATAGATCAGAAAATAGGGTAATATGGAACCTTTAAGCAACATTTTTCTCCAAGAACAATACTGTGCATGTACTCTCATTATTAATTCAAACCAAACACAGTTCAGGCAACTAATGTAATATTTATCATTTGAATTGCGATTTTGACAAGACCACAAGGCAAAGGAAAATGCATGAATGATAACTGCATTCTGGACGCTATGCACAATTTATGAAGCCAATTCTAAATTTACTCAACTTATTTAAAGGGCCTATATACGCTATTTTCTGATCTATGTTATAATGTTTTTTCCTTATGAAAAATGTAACTGGAGTTGTGTTTTACTTCATTCACACATGTTTAACACACAAACCCTGCGCATTTAGGCTGAGTTCTTCTCTTCTTGTCTCTTTTCATCTCAGAAAACATTCTGTTCCACCTTGTGATGTCATGTGGTAACACAGGAAATATTGCAATGTAAAGATTCTACACCTTCACTAGAATAATGTGGATGATTTCAGACCTGGAATTGCCAATCTCTACTGAACAAAAATGTAGCTGCTGACTTGAAAACTACAGCTTCATGACATCACAAGGTCAATCATGTGTGAATGAAGCAAAACACAACACCAGGTAAGTTTTTGAGGCAGTAACGGTATTATAACATGGCTTAAAATTCACAAGAGCCAATTTTGTGTAATATATGACTTTTAAATTCATAATATACATAATAATAATTTGTGTGTAGGTGTGATTTTCAAAAAGTCAATGATAAATGGTATAAATATTTCAGTTGGCTGGAAAAAATGAACATAAATAACAAATAAAAAGTACATGTTTGTTGATAACATGCAGAGGTGTGTAGTGCCTTACAGTCTCTGCGTCCGAGTCTGGGACATTGAGATAACCCCAGCGTCTCTCAGAAGCGGGAGTGGAAGACTACATCGGCCGATCAGATTAAGGTGAGGAAGTAAAACAGAAGGAAAAAAGGAGAAGAGAGAAGGAGAGACAGCGCTGAGTGCTTTGATGTGTGTTAAGAGAAGCAGAAACCCAACAGCAGACCCCCATTGGCCCCGCAGGAGAGGCAGCTGAAAGCCCGGATGCAACCACAAACCACATTACACGCTGTTACCATGGTGATTATCAGATCAAATCACAGAGATTACGACTCATCTGGAAATGCCCCGAGAAATCAACACGGACACGCCGGACACACACAGTGCACTTTATATCAATCACGTCAGGATTTATACACAGTAACCTCTGGGACCTTCGTGCGTGGGGCAAATGCAGTATATCTGATTTCATTACATCATTCTACAATATACAATAGTTTCAACTTTGAATTATACTGCAGTTGTTAATTTGATATTATTTATTGATTTAGACCTGCATATTGAGAAAGAAGTAATCTGAGGAATTGTCTGTCTATGATTAAACAACTGAAGTGGGACTATACGTCTAAACTCCAACCACAACCACGTTCCAAATAAAACCAAACTGGGTAGGACCTGGTGGACTAAAGAAGAGAATGAGAGCAGAGGAGGGGCGCAGTCTGGAGATTATATGTTTTTTTCCATGACCGATGCCGTTACAGCTCTGTCGATATCTTTGAATATGTATATGTAGGGACAATTTTAATTATTTTCCCCAAATGATATAATTTTAATTTAATAAAGACTCACCCACAGTGAATTTTACCATAAATCTATAAGAAACCTGTGTAGTCACATTTTATGCTGTTATTTCTTCTCACTGCAATCAGGTCTTTGGTGATGTCACCAACTACTTGAAATTGCAGAGGCCACTTAGGGCAGCGCAAACTTTGATTTACATGTTTTTGTATCAAGGTTGCACTAGAGTTGAAAAAAAACAAAACAACAAAACTACTTGGACCTGTGATTAATACTTATTTAAACACCATATACACTGTTGCAAAGCGAAAAAATGTAAATTTCGCATTTTAGTTCCACTTGAAATTAACAAAATATTAAACCACAGTGTTTCCCATTAAAAGAGTCTCCTTGATCTAAAGATCAAGAACAAATTATAATTTATACTTATGGGTTGCAGTTCAAAAAATATAGAAATAACATTTTAAAATCTGTAATCAATGCTTTTTTTGTTCAGTAAATTCAATAAGTGACATTCATACACCAAAATATTGAATTAAATAAAATGATTGTCCATGTACTGAAACACATATGCAAGTACTCTGCATAATGGCATAAAATCAGCATTAAAAAGAAGCTAATGAGGGACTTGATTAACCAGAATTGGAGTGAGTCATGTTACAGTGAGTTCACATCTCTGCTGCATAATCATTGCTTCTTCCGGTTTCTCTAAATGAGGCGGTTGGCTACGACAGATAGATAAATAGATGCTTCCCTACAGCTCGAACTACACACACAAACTCCCAGTGAGAGTGCCACAGACCAACCACACTATCTGAATAATTGGGTTTACGGGCAGCCAAGGCTTTTCACCGTTAATTATAAGCATGTGTAACAGAAAAATGTAAACAATCCATCAATTTAATGTGATTCACAGTTAGTCCTGGTGTAAACGGTGGGAAATAAGCTAAGAAAATTAGCGTGAAGTCTCCAAGGTGCTGTGTGATGAATAGGTGAGAGTGTTAAGATGCGTGCAAAAGAGATATGAAATTATGCACTGAGACTTAAATTGACTTAAAGGGTTAATATATTCAGCCTGCAAACACAGACTTGATATGATTAAATAAAGAAAAGTGGCAAACACTAAGCAGTATTATGCAAATGTAAAGAATGAAAGTTTAGAAATTGACTTGTGTTTTAAACTGTTTGTCCCTTACAAATGAACGATGACAGGAAGAATACTTTGAAAATGTATTTAGTTACAGAATACTCATGTATCAGAGTATTCTATTCTAAATATTCTTTCTATTTGTTTCACTGTTTTTAAAGTGACAGTTTGGAATTTTGGACATAGGGATTCATTTCCTAGTGAGCCAGAGTGTTGGAGATGTGTGGAGACACTTTCACAGATTCCATCCAGTCCTTGTATTTGCAGAGGTCACTTGTGTTAGGCTAGTGCATGTCAATGCCATAGTTATCCTGACACTAAAAACAGTCTTACCCACTTCACAAAGCACCCGAAGCAAAACTATTATTATGCCAGACTGTTGATGTAAATGTCTGTGTTGATAGAATAATGTTTGAAATAAAACTAACCTTGCATCGCATGAATCGTCGCATGTTGAGGGACTATTTTCTCAGCAGCAGCGGAATTTTACTTTGCTGGTAAGATAGGTGCTGGGTGATATCAGCCCGCCGCTGTCAAGCTTTCTATCAGTAAGTACAACTCGCTGCTGCTGCTCGGACATAAATCCTTCAAATGCAAGGTTGGTTTTACTTCTAAAATTATTCTATTGACACTGACATTTACATCAACAGTGTGGCGTTACAATTGTTTGGCCTTGGGTGCTTTGTGGAGTGGGTAAGGCTGTTTTTAGTGGCAAGCTAATTATGCCCATTGACATGCACTAGCCTAGCACCAGCGGCCTCTGCAAATACAAGTACTGGATGGAAAATTTTTAAAAGAGTCTCCACATGTCTCCAACACTCTGGCTCACTAGGAAATCAGGTCCTATGTCCAAAATTCTGGACTGTCCTTTTAAAACATTTCCTATTACTAACTGGAAAAGGAAAAATCACACACACACTCACCACAAGAGCTTTCCATTTTTCTCATTATGTGCAGTTTCAAGACTAAATTAAAAGATCAAATAGAGTAATGTAATCCATTGATTTTAGGAAAGTAATCACCAAAATGAAAAAGTAACTGTATAAGAATAGTTACTCAAAATTAGTATTCTGTATATGTATCCTGTATACACAAATGAGTATGCACGTCCCAACACTGCAGATGAAAGTTAATGCGCTCATATATTCTAAAAACACAGACCAGACGTAGCCCATGTAAATACACATTTTCTATTTACATTTGCATAAGCATGTTGGCGGCGATGCAGCTGCCTGAAGCGCCTGTATTTGCTGAGTACACAAACGGGCGCAGTGACTAATGTGTCATGTGACCGGGTCTGGTCTGGAGGACGGCTGTAGTAGTGTGCGCTATGAGCAGGTGTCCGACAGGTGTGCGTTACCGTGGACACTGTGTTGCTCAGGCGTTGTCCAGTTGTCACGCTGTGAGCCGACATCAGTGCGTCGATGTCCTCTTCCTCGTCTGAAAACTCCTGTTATGGATACACACCGGATAACTCTTCAAATATTTATAATTATTAAATGTCCTATATTCTGCAAACTTGACTCTTGTGAGCTTTAAGCCATGTTAAAATGTTGTTACCTCCTCAAAAACAAACCTGGAGTTGTGTTTTGTTTCATTCACACATGTTTGAGTAAGCCTTTATTATTAATTTGTCTACATCTCCAAAGCTCAAACTCTTCTTGTGATGTCCTGTAGTGGTAATTTTCAAGTTAACATCTCCTTTTACCTTTTGTTCAGTAGAGATTGGCAATTCCAGGGCTAAAATTGTCCAAATTAGTCTAGTGAAGGTGTATCGAACACTTTATGTATTACCTATAGTGTTTTCTGTTTGAGAGAACATGCAAGATTTGTGTGTTAAACGTGTGAATAAAACAAAACAAACTCCAGATATATTTTCAACAAATAATCAACATTATAAAACAGATCAGAAAATAGCATAATATGAGCCCTTTAAAACTGCAGTGCTGTGTAAATGAATGGATGGCATGACTCAGAGCCAAATACAATTTATCTGTTGGTATGAATAAAGTACCCTTGAACTTGGATTTCGAGTAAAAACTAAAATAAAAATGGCTTGTTATAGCTTTTATAACTTTGGTGCATGTTTCACCAATTAGAGACCTTGTATAGTATGAACTGTATCATATCCGAGTACATGTGCAGTATTTCTAGTTTAGTGGAGAAATAATAGTTTGACCACAGTTAATCAAAAGGGAGGAAACTGAGAAAGTGACCAAAGAGCTGCTGTTGTCCCTGTGGTGGGTGCGTGGGCGCTGAATGCAGCCAGCTTCAATAAATCCAACACGACAAGTTGGGCCAGCGTGACAATTGCGAGCCTTTGATTATAGATGAAGACTGGGTAAACACAAACTGCATCAGATCCCCTCCACCTGTTCTCAGTTTACATCTATTTACACACTCTGGTCACACTCTTTTGAAGTACAGTCATCATTCTCCTGCTCATCACACATAAACACAAGGGCACTTTTAGCATTCACTTTATTCCAGAAGTTGCCGTGGGCGCTGCCAGCATCATTCGGGTTGTTTTATTTTGTATGAAGCTGCCGATTTTGACAGCAAATAAGTTCAATATGGACTGTAAAGCCGTTTTAAAGCCCCCAGAAAATCGGTGCACTGTTGACTTGTTGATGCACATGAAAATTTAACATTTTACACAAATGAACCAACTTTATGTCATATTAAAGATTTGTTTCCAAAATTCTCCAATGACATGAATGCGATCCACATTTAACTGGATGTGCCACCACAAAAAGTGCTGTTTAGGAGTATTTAGAGACAAAAGTGTGCGGGGTGGAATAAGGAATAAGTCTACTGCAATAACTGCCTGTGATGTTAATTTATGTTTAGCTGTGGGGGGCAGGGTACTCACTGATTTGTGCTAAATTTTATAAGGAAAAAAACTGACAGTTCTTTTTCTTTTTATTCTAGCTGTTTCTATTTGTTTATTTTTTGTTGTAATATTTTTGTTTGCTCAAAGTATGACCGTGTTAAAAATAAACCCCTCAGCCTTTTCAACAAATCTCAAAGTATAATAAAAATACCTTTACTTTTCAGTTCTGTCCAAATGTATAGTTGAATAAAAAGTAAAGATACCTGCTCTCAAATGTAGTGAAGTAATAGTAAAAAGTGTCCACTTTAAAATGTCCCTACAGTACAATATCAAGTGGTCTTAGTGTGAGACAAATCAATATAACAGAGTGAGTCAGATGATATTAAGGATTTTGCTCCAGTCCTGCAGATATGACACCTTTGCTTTTACAGGTTTGCATTTGTATTGTGCATGGCATATTTTACCAACACAACATCTCCAACATGCTGCAGAGTAGTAGAGTAGAGTATATAAATGAACAGACCGGATAAAATAAAGTAAAGTTTGCCTGTGATGTTAATTTGTGCTGAAAGCTGTGGAGGGCTGGGGAGGGGTCGGGGGACTCACAGTTTCATTGAGCCCAGGGACGGAGCGGCTTCTCAGGCTAAAGGCGTCTTCACTGTGTTCAGAGGCCGGAGCTGACAGGTCCATCTCTGAGCGACTATGATCTGGAAAATGAGCACAGTCAGGGCGGTAAGTGCAGAAGAATATTCATAAAAGGGCTGACTGTACTTTTAAATAATGCTGTTTGAAGAGAGAGTCTAGTGTGGCCTCATACGGTTGAAATAATACATAGTTAAACAGTCTACATTAACAGAACATCAAGCCAAGTATTAGAGTGGGCCAGATTACTGATTCTGAATACAGCATATGAACTACAGACTGTATAAATGGGCATAGCTGACCTGCTAGTGCCACACTCCAAACAGGAAATGAGCATGGGGGCGTTTCTAGCTCCATCGACACCCAACTGACTCTATATTGAAAAATTATCACCCTTCTCTCTGTAACTGCTGCAGTGAGCCTCATCATTTTGGTCTTAAAATGTTCGTGTTAACCCGCTCTACAAGATCCTGATGGTTTTATTTCGCTATTTTGTCCGTATATAAATTCCTACTCCTAACAAGGAACTGACTCTAAATTTGCTCCTATAGCTTCTAGCCTCATGAGCTTCATTTGACTGGAGCTGAACCCTATGGGTGATATCACACTCCCTTAGTCCACTTCTTTATACAGTCTATGATATAAACAGACATCTTAGGGTGCAAGTGGTTCAGTTTTTAAGGTAATTTCTAGTCATCAGTGATATGCTTGAGGTTTGTAGTAGAACTTTGTAAAAAACAAGCAAACAAAAATTCTCGCAGCGTCAAAATTCGTTCGCTTGTCGGTAAGCGGGCATTTTTTTCATTTAACCAATCGCTCCTATTTGGTTGTGACGTATGTAATGCGCTGCTAATGAGGCTAACTGATATATTAAGCTTTTCCCAAATCCCGTAGGAAGAAGGACAATAACGTCTTTTCCCTTGATAAAATTCACAAAACATTCTCTTTGTTCTGGCTTTAAATCCTCGATCTCGGGAATTGTTGTCAACACAGAATGTATGGTTCTTCGCCGATTGGCTGGTGTCCGAACTTGCACTTCTGGGGTTTTCGGGAACCAACTAGTGTATTCCGATTCCTGACCTAGTCGAAACTGAGCGGAGGCATTAGGTGGCACCAGCCTGGCTAGAACATTCCTGGCAACCCTAACCCAATCACAGTAATAACATATAGTAGTGTAGCCTCAACCAGAAAAGTTGTGCAGTGCTCCATTAAAAAAAGCAATATTCCAAGTCTTTTTATTTGTTTTAATAAATCTTCAAAATGGGGAAAGAACGCATAATTTTGTTTGTCATAATGCCAGCCCCAAGATAAATGACATAAGATTTTCAAATACAACAACTTCTTTGTACCCAGAGACTTGAGTCAATAGAACTGCATATCAATGAGTATTTATACAAGCACGCATTGATTTAGTTAAAACTCATGGATCATAAATTCGGCAGCTTGTTCAAAGGCATTTGTCATAAAAATGCATAAATTTGTTGAGTTGCTGTTGTTTCTTGCTTTCTTGCTTTATGTGAAGGCTGGTGCGTGAGAGGTAGATAAGACAAAACATACATTGAAGCTCAATTAAACCCATCATGTTGCTGCAAATTACCATAGATGGCCTTTAGCTCAAGACTTAAAATAGTCATCATAGTTATTGAGCAATTGGAGCAGCACCCACAAAGAAAACAGCAACAAATGAGCCTTAAAATGTATTCAAAAACACAGAGAAGACCACTTGGTAATTGGGGCGAACAGCTACAGCAAGGACACGAGCAGTACAGGGCTATAATGAGGATTGGACTCTACCACAACAAGTAAATAAACATAGCTGAGGCTGATAGTACAAGCATGGAAGAATCATTTTTTATTTGAGGTCTCTTACTGAGCTGATAAGGCTGACAATAAGCAGACAAAATGAGGTTTAAACTAATGAAATTGAGAGAGCTTTGCATTATAATAGAAGGAGACACAGATGCTAAGAGTAATAGCGTAATTAGCGTGTGGATGGGTGACTGCTCTTGGCATACAAAAAAGCAGTTTGTCCTTTAAGTGATGCCTCCTCAGAGCATTGTTTTTGTCTAGCAGCTTTGGCTCTGAGGAAACACAGTCACATAGAATATAATGAGTGCAGAGACTCAGTATACTGCCATTGTCTGTGTGTGGCCATTGTTCCCAGAAAATGGCACTTATGATGGGAATCTGGGCTTTCTGCAAGGAACAACCATGCACATACATGTGACTGAGCGATCCCAAAAATCATGGGTCTAAATCTGGCATATTTACATGGGAACAAGGGCTTGTGGTAATTAAAGTACACTGTCTAGGGCTGGACAACATGGCCAAAAAATAAAATCTTGATTTTAATCAATTTTACTCGATTAAAATCTTTAACAAAAAGCTATAACAAGCCAATTTTTTTGAGACGGACAGTTTTTCAAATGGCAGAAGTCGGGAATTATCAGTCTTGTCATATGCCATTATTAAGGAATTGTAAACTGCCTTCAGTTACGTAGATATCTAATTGTAACTGCACAAAAAACCCTGTTTTGCAAGTAAAAAGATCAGGAGTAAACTTGGTTAATAATAGTCCTCGTTTTCATGACTTTGTTATTTTTCTAAATCTCGATTACTAAAAACACAGAATTAAGCAAATCCATTCAATTAATTATCCAGCCCCCAGCTCAGGTCCCATTTTAAATACACTGAAGTACGGGAAGAAAGGATGTACAAACTACAAGCTGAAAACCTTAACCACTGTCCTATAACTCATTTAAATAGTTTTTCCCGTATACTACTGAAATAGGAAAGTTGGAATGGAAATGCAGTTTTCACCTGAAGACACAGAAGCCCTGGACACAGAAATGGCCGGAGCGTCTGGATCTGTGCAGTGATTGGCCTCAGGTTTCTTCTCAGAGACGTTGTCATTGGAGTGTAAACTGGCCACGCTCTCTGCTCCATCAGGCTGCAAGTGAACACAAATGAATGTTAGATAACTGTTCAAACTGTGAGATTGTCGATGTGAATGTGTGTGACTGTTGCTGACCCTGACCCTCCGGCCGTCGCTGGGCGTAGATGTTCGATCTGGAGTTTGTGAACGAAGGTTGTTCAGTATTGTTGGTGTTCCTGAAGACTCCAAGGCTACCACACCACCTCTGAGCACACAGCAGAAAATCAGACATTAGTATTAGTGACGTAGCAAACAGTAATGTTAAAGGTCCTATATGCATTGTCTGGACAATGAAAAGTATACAGTTTAGTTCTGGTATTGCATATAGATATGCATGAGATTTTAACCATGTTTTAATGGTTCCCCATTATTGGTTTGCTCAGGTTAAAAATGTCCTGGGTCTTCCCCGGGGCCTCCTTCTGGTGGGACATGCCCAGAACCCCTCCCAAGAAAGGTATCCAGGAGGCACCCGGACCAGATGCCCGAGTCACCTCAGCTGGCTCCTCTTGGCATGGAGGAGCAGTGGCTCTACTCTGAGCTCTTCCTGTGTGACTGAGCACCTCACCCGATCTCTAAGGGAGCGCCCAGCCATCTTACGGAGGAAACTCATTTCGACCACTTGTATCCGCAATTTTGTCCTTTTGGTCATGACCCAAAGCTCATGATGAACATAGATTGACTGGTAAATCAACAGTTTTGCCTTTCGGCTCAGCTCCCTCTTCACCACAACGGTCCGATACAGCGACCGCATCACTGCTGATGCTACACCAATCCGCCTGTCAATCTCATGCTCCATTCTCCCCTCACTCATGAACAAGATTCCGAGATACTTGAACTCCTCCAGTCCTCCTTCGGTTGAGAACCATGGCCTCAGATGTGGAGAAGCTGATCTTCATCCCAGTCACTTCACACTTGGCTGCAAACCGTCCAAGTGCATACTGCAGGTCTTGGCTCAATGGAGCCAATAGGATAATATCATCAACAGAGATGAGATACTGTAGTCCCCAAACCGGACCCCCTCCGGCCCCTGACTGAGCCTATAAATTCTGTCCATAAATATAATGAACAGAACCGGTGACAAAGGGCAGCCCAGGTGAAGTCCACCGTGCACTGGGAACAGGTCTGACTTACTGCCGGCAATGCAAACACAGCTCCTGCTCCTGTCCTACAGGGACCAGACAGCCTTTAGCAAAGGACCCCGAATCCCATACTCCTGGAGCACCCCCCACAGGACACCACGAGGAACATGGTTGAATGCCTTCTCCAGATCCACGGTAGCCTTAGGCAGGGGCCTCAACAACCAGATCACCGGACATGGAAACTGACTCAGGGGACATGGAATGTCACCTCACTGGGGGGAAGGAGGCTGAGCTTGTGCAGGAGGCTGAGCATCACTGACTAGATATAGTCAGCCTCACCTCTACACACAGCTTGGGCTTTGGAACCCAACTCCTTGAAGACAATGTGAGTTCTGAAATATCCAGTGGAGTCTGGTGAAGGTTTACAGGGAAAAAAAGACATACATTACAGTGGAGATGAACTACTTCAGATCTCAACACTGACGGTTATTAAGACCAGCTACAGAAGCCACAGAGAAATACTGTGATAAACAATAATATTAAATAATGTATGCCAGTGATACAAAAGCAAGATCATATCAGTAAATCATATTTAAATACAGTATCATTAAAAGCCTGAGCGGCAACAAATAAATGTCAGAATGAACTGATAATTAGCTATAGCAGTTATTTATTCTATTCTCTAAGTTCTGTTATAATATAAAAATGGCAAAAAATTTCCCTATTACAAAGTACCCACGATAAATATTAAGTCCCAAAATATATACGCCAGCTTTCATATACTGAACACTAAGTTGATACAGTAATTATCATGACAGTATAACACTAAAATAACATGTGTCTCATTGGTCAGACCTGGAGCGAGGAGCAGGAGCCGATCGAGAACTGTACACACTCTGAGCATCTCCTTCTGGAGCAGACTTCAGACTCACAGTGTCCACTCCATTCTCGGGCTTTAGGTTTGGCCGACTGCCCCTTTTGTCCATCTTCATCCTGTTTACAAACAAGATCACCGTCATCATAGCCTGTTTCCAGCATAAATTAACCTTTATAATGTCCAGGGGAAATACTCACTTAAATTTGATTACCTGTTATCGACAAAAAAAAGCTATTTGCCTTTTCTCTAAATGTCAATATGGTTTTCCCTTTGGGTTTGAACAGTGGCGTTTCTAGCTTTGAGGGGCCTCATTTGCCAAGCCAGCCACAATTGAGTCATTCTTTATTTCTTAGCTCCATGAACATACCACAGTGACATTTGGTTTGTTCATTTGGTGCAAAATCTTAATAATTTTGTCATTTCTGCTCAGATTAAAGGGCCCACATTGTGCTATTGCTCTGATCTATGTTAAATGTTGTTTACTCATCAAAAACATATCTGGAGTTGTGTTTATTTTGTTTCACTTACACAAACCCTGCATATTTAGGCTGAGTTATCAAACAGAAAACACTCAAACATGTGTGAATTAAATAAAACACAACTCTATGTATGTTTGTGTAGTGTGTAGTGTCTCTAACTTAATATTTGTAGCTGTGTACATTAATTTCTCTTACCCTTTCCTTCTGACCCCATCCACAACATGGCGCACTGCACTTTTGGCGGATTTAGCTGATTTTGTAGATTTTGGCGTCTCCGGTTTCTCCGTTTCCATGGAGGCTGGCAAAGTTTCAGGGGATTTGTTTTCTGTAACTAATGTTGAAAAACACATTAATAAAAAAAAGTGTAAAGGCGCACTATGCAACTCTTTTGGTGGAGATTTGGCCACTTGCCCGTCACTATGGCGATGTTATAGCTTTATCTGATCACATTTCTATCTAGTATTTGTTCAATTATAACAGAAATATACTTCATTAAAAAGGCTTTCTTATAAAAAAGTCCCTCTCCACAGATATGACCTGTAACTTGCCCTT
Source organism: Boleophthalmus pectinirostris (assembly GCF_026225935.1). Taxonomy (NCBI): domain Eukaryota; kingdom Metazoa; phylum Chordata; class Actinopteri; order Gobiiformes; family Gobiidae; genus Boleophthalmus; species Boleophthalmus pectinirostris. The sequence goes on along the minus strand of NW_026570970.1, from coordinate 18,732,871 downwards.
GTATATAACATTAGATATATTAAAGATTGACTTGTTAGGAGACACCATTACATGCTAATCCTGAACTGCATTAATCACAACATCAGAAAAAAAATATATAAAAGACATATTGCCATATTGAGGAATATTCCATGGAGACAAGCAGATGGCGTACCCTCTACTCCAAAAGTTACACAGTGCACCTTTAAGTTTTCTCTTGGATACAAATAAGAAAGTCCATACACACCAACGGGGCTGCTTAGAATGGTCTGTTTAATCACATCGCTGCTCAGAACCCCCTCCTCGAAGCGCTTTGACCTCTCCTCCAGGAACCATTCTCCCGTCACCACTTTGAGCTCTCTGTAAACACCACGTTTCAGACAAGTCATCCCCTCAGGTCTCCATAGTAGACTGCCACTTGCATCGATCAGTTAAATTGTTCAAGATCTCATACAAGATCTTACGAGACAAAATTGCCCCAAGATTGTGCACACATGAGAAATTTTTTTTACATTTGGATTGAACAAAAAAGGGGTAAGGGTTAGTGAGTTTCATCTGTTAGAGTTCCAAAAAGCAGTGCTAGAATGTAAACAAAAATATGAAATCAAAAATCAAATAAATAAAAAATCATGAGGCCAAAAAGGGAAACTGAATCGTGAAATTTATATATTAATTTATTAAGAATTATGTTAAAATCTTGACTCGTCTAGTTCTCGTGAACCCAATCTCATACTATCTTGTCTCATCTTGTGGAAATTGTGTCTCTAGTAAAATTATTCAAAATGATCGCTTTCTTTCTGCTATCTTAAATTGCTATTGGTACATTTCTGTTGGTGTAGGTAAAAATTAAAGTGGATGTAAAAAAAAAAAACATAGGAAAAAGTTGGCATTTTCATATAAAATACATAAGGACGTTTTTAATGACTGTATTCAAGCTGTTGTGATTGGAAAAACACAGTGTTATAAGCCATTTTGCAGTTTTTCGACTTAATCTTTCCCTGCCACCTGAGGCCCATTGAACGCAGCAGCACATCATTATTCATTTAACTGGCTGGAGACCACTGCAGCTCTGAACACTTATCACGTTGGTTTATTGGAGCCTTACGCCAATCCAGACCAAACAGGCTAAACTGGACTGCTGCGCTGAACCAAATGAAAAATAACTGCAATAAAAAAATAAATCCTTTTTACTAAGACAATTTACCAATAAGGTGAATTTTTATGACCAACTGGCCCCTGAAAACTTTTATCAGAACCAGTCTGCACTCCCCACTCGCATCAGCTGTAACTAAGGTCAAAAACATTTAAACCAATACAGACATTGAATTCATCCTACTATTATTATTATACTTCCATGTATTGACCATGTATTGGATACTGGCGGTGATACAGACAAATTTGCTGAATTGAATATCAGCTTCCAAATATCGGTTCAGCAGATATCTCAGTTGGACCAAGAAATTGATGTTTTGATTCGTATGATTGAGTATTTCCTGGTCGTAGTCGGCCAAAAAAGTCTCATAATGTTTTAATAAGAGCTACATAACACATTTGGATTTTGTCTTATTTTATTTTAGTTTAAGGGAAAAATGCTGTTTTCAGTCTCTAGTAGCACTGTTAACGGTTGGGTCAAGAGACAGATTTCCCTATTAATAACATTGTACTTTATAATAAAATATGCAAAAAGTTTATTCACAGATGTTGAATGTAATCTTTTCTATTGATGACTAAACCCATTAACTTGTTATGTTACAACAAAAACCTACATTCTAACTGTATTCATTTTCTCTGGCCCTTGTCTATACTGTCATCGGAAATCCAGTAATATACAACCCTGGCCCAAATATTTACTTTGAAGGACAATGTTCTGTCATTCATTCAACAGTCATTAGCATTATTACTCCTGATTTAGTTTGCTGTTGCTCTTGTTAGTCTGGTTTGGACTTACAGCATCTTGGCACACACGTTGCACCTCCACTGGCGTCCAGAGGGGGCAGTGGTACGGCACTCATTGCAAACCCGGAGCTTACACTCCTCGCAAAGATCTCCTCGGTCAAAAATCAGTCCCAGGTTCTTCAGGCAGCGTCCACATTGTCTTTCCCCCACATCCCGAGGCCTACGGGAGCCTTTACGCTTTATCTCCAGCAACTCATTCTTCAACTTCCTGTAGAAACAAACAACCAAAATAAGAAAAGCTTTTGAAGAACAATACTGCTTTAAAGGTCTTGTATTACACAAATTTGACTCTTGTGAGCTTTTAGCCGTGTTATAATGTTGTGTTTTTTGTTTTATTCACACATGTTTAAGGAATCCTGGTTTATTAGTCTGTCTGTATCTTCAAAACTGAGGGCCAGTTTACACGAGAACGCTTGCAGGTAAAAACGACAAAATATTTTATGGGAAGTGGCTTTCATTTAGACAGTTATGGCGTTTTTGGGGCTTAAAAACGCAAAAATCTGAAACCACCCTCCAGAGTGGAAAAGTTGAATACGCTCTGCCGTAGTGTTTCCGTCTGCACTGCCCAAGACACAAAACTCTGCTCAGATCTGCTCACGTCATGTATGCGTTTATGTCACATACATCACCATTTAGTGTCACCACCTAGCCGCCTGGCATGCATACCCAATCTTTTGCGTCACCGTATGCACGCTGATTTCTTCCCAAAACGCTCGTCTATACGTTGAATAAAAAGTGAAGCAACTACACCACTTTTTCGTCTTCTGTTCAGACCGTCATCATATAAACACAGCCTCAAAATGCTCTTTTCCACCTTTTGATGACATGGAATGGTAGTTTTCAAGTTAACAGCTCCTTTTACCTTTTGTTCCATAGAGACTGAAAATTCCAGGGATGAAATTATCCAAATGATACAGTGAAGGTGTATGGAGTTTAAAAACACAGTGGAACATTTCCTGTACTACCACAAGACATCATGAGGTCGAACGGACTGTTTGAATTCAGCCTTAATATACAGGGCTTTTGTGTTAAACATGTATGAATGAAACAAAACAAAACATCTGATTATTGGATCACATACATCGCTAAAACTGTATGATTATTGGATCCTTAATGATCCAGCGATGGCAGCAAGCTTTTAATTATTATTTATTGTCTTTTATTAACCTTTTAATTGTCTTAGTGTGTGATGAAATATGTGAATTGAATAACATGGACAACTGAAAGTATCTATCTAGGTATGTTGTGATGGGGAAACAACATTATAACATAGATCACAAAATGGTATAATATGGGCCCTTAAAGTCTCACCGTATACGCTTCTCTTCTCGCTTTCTCAGTTTTTCATCTTTCTGCAGCACTTTCAGTATCATGTCTCGCTCATGTTCAAGTAAAAAGGAGAGGTTCAGGTCCTCGCCAAGCTGTTCCATTAGTGCCTCCCTATAGAGCCAGCAGCCAGACAGGTACTTAGAGAGCACTACATTGTACTGTTATGTTGTCTCTGCTTTTCCGGTGGTGCAGATGTTATTCTTTCTTCATTACACCATTCAGGTTTTTGGATCTTGCAGGTTACTTAACAAATCTTCTGTTTTGAAGCAGCTCCCAGAAAACCTAAACAAAATAAAACACACACAAGTTAGTGGTGCCGAAGATTAAAGGTCCTATGTCACATCAAATGGATTCTTCTGAGCTTTAAGCCATGTTATAATGTTGTTACTTCATCAAAAACAAATCTGGAGTTGTGTTTTGTTTCATTCACATGTTTGAAACTTCGAATAACCCTTTATTATTAGTCTGTCTACATCTCCAAAGCTCAAAATGCTCTGTTTCTCCCTCTGATGTCATGAAGCAGTAGTTTTCAAGTTAACAGCTACTTTTACCTTTTATTTTGTATAAATTGGCAATTCTGGGACTGAAATCATCCAAATGATTCTAGTGAAGGTGTATGGAGTTTAAAAATACAGGTGACACTTCCTGTATTACTGCATAACATCACAAAGTGTATCACAAGGAATGTATTGTATTTGAGAGAAGAACCCAGCCTAAATATGTTAAAATTTTGCGTGTTGAACATCTCTGAATGAAACAAAACACAACTTCGAGTATGTTTGTGATGAGGAAACAACATTATAACATAGATCAGAAAGTAGTGTAATATGGGCCCTTTAAAAGCATATTCATTTCAGTTTCCTTTTAGTTTTGTGTTATTTTACTTGTCTCGTAAGTGTTATAAAAAGTCTTAATTAATAGCCACCTATGGACATCAAGAGAAAGGCCTTTGGTTGACAGTTGACAGCTTGTCATAAGATAAACAGTCGTCCAATTAGTCCCTGAGGCTGACAGCACAGCATTCACAATCTTTAGCCTCAGTTTGTGAAGCTTGATCTTTCTCTAAAATACACAACACGACTCAGGCTAATTATCTGGGCTCCAGCAGAGAAAACATCCAGTCATTTCCCTTCACATTTACACACACACACAGATAAACTCTGTAGCCAAGTTGATGCCACCAGTGGTATCATTTTATGCAGAATGTAGCAATATTCTATTCTGATTTTTTCAATCTTGAAATTATACATAATGAAAACAAAAATAGACATTAAAAAAAAAAAAAAAACTCCCACAACCCACCCCTCTCTACACACTTGTCACACACAAAACTACATTAAAAACGGAAGGCAAACACACATTAACAGACAGTCAAGTCCAGTCACCAGTCCAGTCCAGCGCCACCTAGTGCTTCTGCTCAATTTCATTTCTCTCCAGCGACTAGGTCAGGAATATGAATACACTAAGAGCCAGCGAAGAGCCATACATTCTGTGTTGGCAACGATTCCCGAGATCGAGGATTTAAAGCCAGAATTAAAGGGAAATACGTTATTGCCCTTCTTCCTACGGGGTTTGGGAATAGCTTAATATACCAGTTAGCCCCGTTAGCAGCACATTACATACGTCACGACCAAATAGCAGCGATTGGTTAAATAAAAAAGTTCCCATCTACTGTCGAGTGAACGAATCCTAATGCTGCGAGGTCATACGATTTCCACGAAGTGAAACCGACTGAAGAATCAGTGAATTTCAGTGAAGTCCAGTCCTGGCAAGATCTGTAAAAAAAAAATAAAAATCTATTCTAATTCAAAATTTTCATATCTAATTTTTCATATCTTTTTCACATAACCCTGTCCTAGTAGCCAATGTACTTTTTCCATTACCAAGCCAAGTTATGTTATGGGTATCATTCATACAAATCATATAGATTATAAAGAATCACACAGCACATTAGACTCTTTTTGTCTGTGATGAGAAATGAGGCGGTCCATAGACTGAGCCCCGTGGTTCTCCAGACCAGACAGCCTGCTTGGATTGAGTGATTTTACCCCAAAATTATGTAAATGATGAATGCAGGCTATTGCTCTCTTAAAACAAGCTTACATCTCTCTTTACCTCTTCATCACAGCTGCAGCCGGAGCCTATAATCACTGGCACACTGTCGTTGCCAGTTCATTAGATCTAATTCATCTAAAGTGAAGCGAACGGAGGAGAAGAAAGAGGCACATGATAAGAGCGACTGCTGGTGCATTTTTCTGCTCATTTTTTATATTTTAACTGGGTTTACGCAAACATTCCTCCGCACACAATCTCATAACCTCCTATTTATTGCTGTTTTATCTGCAGGATTTGGCAGGGTAGATTGGCTGTTTTATGAACTCCAGCGAGATTGGAAATCCCGCTTCTGTTTGTGCCAGAGCGGATCATTTGCAACTGTAATGGTCCGGGTTCAGACGCAATCAGGCTTTTGATCAGACCCACTGCCATCGCACAACATGAAATTAGGCAATTTGCATAAACCAGTCCAACAATTTTTTTTTTATAATGAGGATGGCTACGAAGAGGCAAATCGGCTTTAGTTTTCTTTCTGCATTACACCTGAAAATTGGGTTATATATATCTGATTTATGGTAAGGTTGCAAATAAATCTAAGTCTTGAAATAGCTGTGTGGGTGGGAGTTATGCCTTGTCTTGATCTCAGACTCCAGTGATTCCAAAAACAGACAAAAAAAGAAGAGATTAACTATTTTTTCTTTTTCTTAGACTGTTCAACATAAGATCAGATAACATCTATAGCAATTAATTTTTCGACATCCACAGCACCATATGACGCAATTTTCTGATCCATGTTATAATGTTGTTTCCTCATCATAAAAAGTAGACTTGGAGCTGTGTATGTTTCATTCACACATGTTTAACACACAAACCATGAATATTTAGGCTGCGATCTTCTCACAATCAGAAAACTCTTTTCCACCTTGTGATGTCATGTGGTAATACAGGAAGTGCTCCCCTGCATTTTAAAAATCCATACGCCTTCATTTGAAACATTTGGATAATTTCAGCCCAAAAAATTGCCCATTTCTACTGAACTAAAGGTAAAAGGTATGGTAGGTTAATTTGAACTAATAATAAATGATTACTCAAACGTGTGAATGAAATAAAACATTCCAGGCATGTTTTTGATGAGATAACATTATGACATGGCTTAAAGCTCACAAGAGTCAATTTTGTGTAATATAGGATCTTTAACAACAAACCAAAGGTGTGAATAGTGCCTTCTTTGCAAGTGCTCAGAATACAGACTCTAAAAAGAACTTTTCAAACATGTCCAAAAATTGACTTGATTTGATTACATTTTCAAATGAACAGACTAATAACATGAAGGAAGCATTTGTCTAAAATATGTTATCTTTTTTATCGCAGTTTCTTAAGTACATGAATTAAATAAACTTACAGAATCCAGTTACTTACAGTTAAAATAAAAACAAACCATATTAACAACACTGTAGTGCTGGTGCTGCAGTAGGCGTGGTAACTTGCCTCCTTGTGTAAACACATTCCTCTCTCGGCCTTAAGCAAACTTGACTCAGAAAAGTATCTCTGGAGAAAATGAACCCTGTTAAATAATGTAGTAAAACGTGAGTCAGCGCAGCATGCAGACAGTGTCCATGTCAGGACCATTCATGTAGAGCAGACATTTAGCGGCTCATAGGAGTATAGGTCGATATGTAACAGGAAGTGTTGGGCACTGGGCGCTGCCGGGGGTTTCCTGTTCTCCGTCCATGGCATTTTAGCTCCAGTCGGTCTGGTGTTTTTTCAGCGGGACGCCGGAGCTACAGACAGCAAAATCAATCTGCCAATTAAAGCCCACAGGTGTACAGGGAGCGAGTGGGCTGAGCTGGCACAGACACAATGTTCATCAAGTCACAAACACAATCCAAAACCAGAACAAAACATATTAATTATAAAGGACTTGGATGACAATGTGTTAACTAAACTACTACAACTACCACTATTATTCCTGCTTCTAACAAAAATACTTTAAAGGTCCTACATTACACAAAAAACATACCTGGAGCTGTATTTTGTTTCATTCACACGTTTGAGTAATCATATATTATTAGTCTATCTACATCTCCAAAAGTTAAAATGCTCTGTTCCTCCTTGTGATGTCATACAGTGGTAGTTTTCAGCAACTTTTTACCTTTGCTTCAATAAAGATTGGCAATTCCAGGGCTAAAATTATCCAAACAATTCTAGTGAAGGTGTATGGAGTTTAAAAACACAGCAGAGCACTTCCTGTATTACCACATGATAAAGCAAAACACAACTCAAGGTATGTTTGTGATGAGCAAACAATGCAACATAGATCAAAAAATAGTGTAATAGGGGTCTTTTAAAAATGCATTGTATAACTTTTCTGGTGGAGGGAGTGTCAAAAGCTGTTCTCCATGGAGATGTTATTGCTTTGTCTGGAATATTTCAGAGTATGGCATCTTCTATCTTCATAGAGATCAAACCAGACTAAGTTATTGGTCAGATTTGTGGAGAGGCGACCCCGCTCAATCAGAAGACCTGTTTTTTCTAGGTATTTATGAGCTACAAAACCATCTGTAATTGAATAAATGTTAAAAAAGAGCTGTTTAATGGTGTTACAAAAAGTTACACAGTGCACCTATAAAGTGAATTAAAGTGAATAGGTGTTTGACAAGGAGCAAACTACATGCTTTTGTTCATAAAAAACAATACCTTCAATTAGCACTACAGTGATTCTCAAACTGTCGTATGCAGACTCCCTTCGTGTTCGTGTTTTAATTTAAAGTCAGTATCTTGCTCAGCCCTCTTTTATCTGGTGCTTCTCGGAAGGCTAGGGTTAATATTTTATAAGGTGTTTCTTGGTGTGAAAAGATGGAGAACCACTGCTGTAAAATCTATACTATAAAACTGGTAAGCTCTACATTAGACCAGTTATAGTCCTGTTAAAGATCTGGTTTAGATCTAGTGGTACTTGGAAGGCTAAATATTTTATTAGGTGCTAATTGGTGTGAAATTAACAGTATTCATTCATAATAAATTTGCATTTATTTGTCTATATAAGTTAGAAAGGTATTTTTTGTGTTAATTTCCCTTGCGGATCAATAAAGTTCATTTAAGTAAGTCTAAGTTTAAGTCTGAGTTCACTGTCATATGTAGTAGTTGCCTTGGTCCCTGCCCATGTCTTAATTGAAACATCTAAAATTTGATTAAACAAAATGCTAATTGAAAGCACTAATTGAAATGTCGGTGGTTTGACATTTTACAGCTGCAATATTGCACTGCTACAGGAAGTCAGACTGGATTGACCTGTGATCTGTACAAATCTAATTTACTTTTGTGAACATTAAGTTATGGTCTGAGCCTACACCCATCTCACATCGACGGCCATCCTGAGACTGGCAAAATAAAGACAACGCAACAGAGGCATGTTTTTATAGCTAGCATCTGCAATATGGAGCGTGCTATTACACTGTGCATTAATTTCCAACTGGGCAATAGCAGCACTTTTCTATTTGGTTAACATCTGCTCTAATTAACTGAGTAGGAGTTCTATTGAATCTCAAACTAATTAGCTTATAGTAATGCTTTGACTCTGCAATGTTGCTTGAGAGAAATAAAGGATTCTAGTGGTAAGAAGATATTTAGTTTAAGGTCCAATATTACGCAACATTGACTTGTGGGCTTTAAGGCATGCTATAATGTTGTTACCTGGAGATGTGTTTTGTTGCATTCACACATGTTTGAGTAATCCTTTATTATTATTCTGTCTACATCTCCAAAGCTCAAAATGCTCTGTGAAGTCATGTACTGGTAGTTTTTAAGTTAACAGCTACTTTTATTACTTTTTATTAGCCGGTTTCACTTCATGGAAACTGCCTGACCTCGCAGCGTTAGGCGTTGTTCACTCGACAACAGGCGGGTACTTTTTTTATTTACTGGTCTTTTAAGCTTTTAACAAATTCTGTAGGAAGGGCAGTAATGTCTTTCCCCTTGATAAAATTCACCAAACATTCTCTTTGTTCCGGCTTTAACTCCTTGATCTCAGCATCATTACATACAGAATGTATGTCTTCCTCTACATCCATCTCGACCGTTGTGTTTACTGTTGTGCTCTACCACAAAAGGGTCAGTCATGGCTTCACAGCTCTTTGCTAATTAGCCGGTGCGCGGTCTACAATTTCTGGGGTTTGTGCAAACTGTCTAGTGTATTCCAATTCCTGACCTAGTCGCTGGAGAGAAATTAAATTGAGCGGAGGCATTAGGTGGTGCCAACCTGGCTAACTTTCTACCTTTTGTTTGATACAGTTTCCTGTTCCAGGGCTAAAATGATCCAAATGATTCTACTAAAGATGTATGGACTTTAAAAACATAGTGGCGCACTTCTTGTATTATGACATGACATCTTAAGGTGGAACAGCCTAAATATGCAGGGTTTGTGTGTTAAACATGTGTGAATGGAAATAACACAACTCCAGGTATGTTTTTGATGAGCAAACAAAAGTATAAAGTTGGAAAATAGCGTAACATGGGCCCTTTAAGTGACTTCTGACTCACTGTAAATAACACAGGCTACCTAAAATAAAACATCTTTCTAACCAGCAACTGTCCTCTAGAAGATTAATGAGTTGAACTTATGTGACCCTGAGCTATCTAGTTTTTCCCCCCAGGCAGAGACCATTTTGACACACAAAGCTCAGGAGTCACGAAGTGCAAAGAGCCCATGTTTTAAATAAATAATACATATGGCCTATGTATGTGATGTACATTCTAGGACAGGTCTGGGAGGAGAGGTAAATGGTTTGGAAAGCACTTAAAGGTAATGGTCTATGTAGAAAATGGGCTGATGACAAATAGGGATGGATTTATTATCCGTATGTAGAAAAATGTATGTATATATTAAGGTAATGGAGCTACTGAGGTGGCTTTACACTTTCATAATTATCATACAAATTACAACAAATTCTCTATCCCTCATGAATATATTTTATGCCTGTTTACAAAGTGAGTTAATTTTTGAACTTAAAGGTCCCATATCATGCTATTTTCCACTCTATGTTAGAATTATTTCCTCACCAAAAACATACTTAGAGTTGTGTTGTGTTTCAATCACACATGTTTAACACACAAACTCTGCATATTTAAGCAGAGTTTTTCTCTCAAACAGAAAACCACTTTGTGATGTCATGTGGTAATACAGGAAATGCTCCACTGCATTTTTAAACCCCATACACCTTCACTAGATTCATTTGGACAACTGCAGACCTGCAATTGCCATCTCCACTGAACTAAAGATAAAAGGTAAGTAAATTGAAAACTACTGCTTCACGACATCACAAGGTGGATCAGAACATTTTGAGCTTTGGAGATGTAGACAGACTAATAATAAAGGATTACTCAAACCTATGTGAATGAAACAAAACCATAGACTGTACATATAAATGGACATAGCAAATGTGCCAGCTGCTGCGTGCCAAATAGGAAGTTTTCTTCCAGCTTCTGTCTGACCCTGGCTTCAATGGCTTCAATTTGCTTACAATGGAATATTATGGTCCCTCTCTCTGTAACTGCTGCTGTGAGCCTTTTTGGTCTTAAAAATTCATACTACTCTGCTTTACGTGATCCTGGTGAGTTTTTTTTATTTTTTTTATTTTGTCTGTCAAAAACATCCTATTCATAATATGGACCTGGCTCCAAATTCGCTCCTATGATCGCATCGCAAGCTTCAATTGAGTGGCACTGAATATTATGGGTTTCATTAGAGTCAATGATCAAAACACTACTCCAGGTATGTTTTTGAGGAGGAAACAATAATATAACATTGCGTAAAGCTCATGATAGTCAATTTGCGTGATATAGGACTTCAATCTTCAATGGTATTAGAGTCATGTTTGCTCTCTATCCGCATAGTGAACACAGTAAACATTCTCGCCTCTATATAATTCTGTTTTCCCATACAATTCTGACTCATCCATATTGTTATAACTCCATGAAAAATTACTTTAATGCGCTAGACTTGTATCGTTGCACGTTTCACTGGTCCATGTGGAGACCTGAGAGACACCAGGATGCTGTGTAGTTTCCTTCTGAATTATAAATATGACACAAGGGGCCAGAGTGTGCTGATGATGGATTGTGAAGGGGGTCTCTGCTGACCACTAAATATCAGGTCAAACCCATTGGAGCTGCATTAGAAAAGAAAAACATGAAAAAAGCAAATATGTAGTAAGTGTGAATACATCCATTATTCATAAACAAGCAGTAAAGACTAAATAACGAAGGCAGAGGTAGAGGTAGAAACTAACTCCCTATATTTATTACTCAGCTGCGTACCCAGACCTGTCATCATAATTACTATATCAAGAAATCATTCAATAGATAATAGATGGAATTTTTGAAGGGTCAAAATTTATCGTACCTTTTCTTTGTACTATTGGGGGCCTTTTTGTTCTTTTTTTGTACAACATTAAGATTTGAGCTGTAGACGGTTGAATTATACAAAATAACTAACCTTATTTACTAAAGTCGGAGCCCGCCTGATGCCGTACGTGAAAAAAAGATACTAAATCATGGCCTCAAATGACTATTTTGTTCCCACAATATGTAATTTGTTCCCACGTTTTAGTTAATTCGTTCCCATGTTTTAATTTCTTAATTTGTGGGAACGATTTAGCTAAAACATGGGAACGATTTAGCTAGAACGAATGAACTTAAATGTGGGAATAAATTACATATTGTGGGAACAAAATAGTAATTTGAGGCCACGATTTTGTATCTTTTTTCACATATGTTATCAGGTAGGCTCCGTAGTAAAGTATTTAATTCTGCTATTTATTTATAGCAGTTTGTGTTATAAATTTGGAATAGTTTCTGGGGGAGTTTCAGGGCCACGTACACAGACTAATGAATGAAACAAAACACTCCAGGTGTGTTTTTGAGGAAGTAACAGCATTACAACATGGCTTAGAGCTCACAAGAGTCAATGTTGTGTAAAACAGGACCTTTAAAAGTCTTTAGCACTAAAACGAAACTACAAGTACACTTTAATGATGTCATGAATTTTGATTGCTCTGATTTGACAAAAGCCAATCCAAGTTCTGTTTGGTTAGGTTAGTTTATTTGCCATTTGTAGTTAAAAACCACATTGGAAAAATGTGCAAAATTCTCAAAGTGCACCAGTGTGGATTTTAACTACAAATGGAAAGGAACCACATTGAGAGATACAGTGATAATGGCCAGTCATTAAATTATATTGGTCCTTCAAGAGTCTACAGCCAATATGTGGTGGATTTGAAGAGCCCTGCCGAGTCAAATGTTTTATTAGCAGCAGAGTAAGCTAAAGCTGAAAGTGACACAGACCCATAAAGATGAATGGTGTGGTTAAAAAAAGTCAATTCCAGATTTCTAACGTATCTCAGCAGAAAAGGACAACAGGCTTTAGACCTGAAAGCATCATGAATCTTCTCGTGTGTAATCCACTAGTGTTGTATGGGCCATGGAATCACAAAAATCAATGAGTCTTATACATTAGAAATGGCTCTATTTTGCTGTGTGGCTCTTGCTGGGAATAGATCAGACATTTAGTGAACATAGAGAGTAGCAGTAGTGAGTTTTTAGAGTCACTTTCATGACATAAAACAAGTTCAGGGTTTCCAATGTCTAGGGTTTGTTAAACATAGAAATTACAACTCACTCACTATTTAGGTACAATATTAACCAATTGGTTTATATTTTTACAGCCTATAGTAGCTGTCTCTTGCAATCATCACAATTTTGCAGCATCCTTGGATAAAGTTAGATACAAATTCATACAAAAACATTTCTTTCTCAGCCCATTAATATTGTGCAAACAAAGGCTCACAAACCAACTGTTCAAATCGCAAACAATAATTGAGTAAAAAATGCCCAAATGTACTATGTGCTTCTCAAATGTCTAATATTGCAACATTGTCAAGTATATAGTCTATAGTAAAAAAAATTAATTTAAAAAAAAAATATGATTAAACTTGCGATGTATTTTTCAAATAAGCGTAAGGGTATGTATTTGTATTTTTGGAGTGAATGTTAGACTCCATTCATGTTCTGTGCAGTATTTGAACATTTATGTGACGTTTTAAGTAAAGATGCACTGATATACTGATATTGGTGCAGATAATGAAAACAATTGCTGGATCAGATATCGGCTTCAAAATATCGGTTTAGTACACAATATTTGAACTTTTAAATACACAAAGCTGTTCTAGGTTCAAGAGGAATAAATAACAACTACATCACACATTTGGATCAGTTTTCTCTCATTTTATTTTAGTTTTCAGTCTCTGCATTGGTATCAGCTGATATTGGTTAGTGACAAACACCTAAAGGTATTATATCAGAATCAGACCTGAGAAAGCTGGATGGGTGCATCTCTAGCTTTAGGACATTTCTGATACATTTCCACACAGTCTGATTATTACCTCGGATAACTAAAAACATTGTAAATTGAGATAATGCAGTTTTCGAATGTATGAATGTCAGATCTTTTGGAGTGTTCTCAGGAGGTGTTGCAACTCCATGTACATCTCCTCTCCTATCTCACTGAACTGTTGACCCTGCAGTCTCTTTCTCTCTTTCTCCCTTCACAAACACGCTCACAGCCCCTGGGGAAAATGGCATATCCGGAGCAGTGCACTAACGGCCCTCTCCTCGCCGCCCATGTAACTGTCAGTCAAACGCGTACATACTTGTCGCCTCACATTGCCGTCATATTGTCGATTTCACACAGCGCTGTCTGTCAATCACCATCCAATTTGAAACCTTAATGACTTCCTCAGCTCCGAGTTAATGAAGCATCGTCCGGGGGCAGATAACAGGAGCCCGCCCCTTTCCCGCGCAAATACAACCTCCTGATGTGGTGAGAAAGAGGAAGAAGAGGAGGAAGAAGAAGAGGACTAAGAGGAGAGGTGAACATGTCACTCTGAGCGAATATCTCAAGTGTTTATTTCAATCAAACAAAGGATGATTGAAAAATGTCATGCACACTTGTTATGCACATGAGAGAAGTAGAAAGATGTCAGTGGAGTTTAAAGTTTTAGTCTGCCTTCTGTATCGGCTGAACATGTACTGCTATTATCTGCATCTCACTCAAAGGTTCACCCTGTAACTTTTCTGGTGGAGGGTCTGCCACCTGCTTGTCTCTATGGAGATATTACCATTTTGCTTTGATTATTCCACAGCATGGAAATAACTTGGTAATCACTATGGAGACAGGTTAATGGTCAGAGCTATGGAGAAGCAAGTCTCTACATGTTAAGAATTCATTTTTTATATTATTGAGCTACTGAGCTATAAAACACCTGCAACTGAACAACTGTAAGGGAGCTATGTTTAATGCCCTTTTATGGAATTTTCCAGGCAAAATAATAATATCTCCATGGAAATCAGCTGGAAAGTCCCTTTGGCTGGAAGGTCCCCTAGAACTGTACCCCTTATTGTGCCCTAAGTTTATCTATATACAGATAAAAAATAATAATAATAATAAAAATCATTATATGTATTGTATTAATTACACTTGCAAGGTACTCTATATCTCAACACATTTGTTCATGTTGAGCATAAGCAAGTATTCTGTTTTGGGAACGATGAGCACCCTGCTTTTGTCCCCTGTTGCGTGACATGACACTGAACATGAGTTGATTATGTTCATGGCAGCAGGTAAGGAAATAATTAATTTCCCAAATCAACAGTTACAGATGCTATAGGACATGGGGAACAAGAAAAAATTATTTCAAATACGACTTCATAACTTCTGTGAGCAAAGGAGGATTATATTGATATTACATATTGAAAAAAATGTGTGCCACTTTGGGAAGATCGGTAAAATGACATAAACAAGGCCATTTGGTCTGGCTCCATTCAAATTTCGTTTTATTATATTGAAGTTGATTTTCTAACTCAATACATCACAGTGTGTGACACGGCCCTGCTGTGCCCTCTCCGGAGAGGCACAGCAGGTACCCATGTGCCGCAAAAGAGAAGAGGGTGCCCGGAGGGAGGAGGGGGATGATCCTGCTAAGAGAATGGGACGCTCGAGCTGGGACTTTCAAGCCAGGGGGACGCTCGAGCTGGTATACACAAGCAGGTGGCAAACACAGAAAAATTACACAGTGCACCTTTAAAACAAGAATGAAACTCTGTGGCCATTAGTGGCCTTTCCTGAAAATAAAATCAACTTGCACCATAACTTTGTATCTTGTTTTTTTTTTCATAAACTCTGGTGTAACATGCACTGTTTTCAGGATACAGAATTGTTCTTAGCCTGATGCACTCTCACATAGTGGGCTACAGGCTTTATATTATTATTATTAGATTGCTTAGGTGAAATAAATGCTGCCTTTGCTAAATGATATTATTCTCCTTGTGCCAGACACACATAATTATACCATAATTATCATATAAAACTACAAAGCACTCAAGTGTTTCTTCCAATTCAATTTGACGTTCCATTTATTACGTCCATGGGAATATCTCACCTCTACTCCAGTGAAGCCAAAATGCCTTGCTTCCAAGAAATACCAGATTTAATTTGGTCAAATCAATTAAATCTACTTTGTGTCACTCACAAAGCACATTTTTTACATGTCCAGAAGCATTAACATTTGACCTGATTAATACAAGATTCTCGTGATTCTCATGCATTTCAGAACATGTCTGTATTTTAGCTTTAAAAAAAAAAAAAAAAATCAGAGGATATTTTGATGTTTGAAGGTCCCATATTACAGAAAATTTACTCCTGTGAGCGTTGTTACCTCATCAAAAACATGCCTAGAGTTGTGTTTTGTTTTATTCACATGTTTGAGTAACCCTTTATTATTAGTCTGTCTACTTCTCCAAAGCTCAAAATCCTCTGTTCCACTTTGTGATGTCATGAAGCCATAGTTTTCATGTAAACAGCTACGTTTAACCTTTTGTTCAGAAGAGATTGGCAATTCCAGAGCTGAAATTCTCCAAATGTTTCTAATGAAAGTGTACAGAATTCACAGTGGAGCACTTTCTGTATTACCACATCACATCACAAAGTGGAACAGAATGTTTTCTGCCTAAATATGCAGAATTTGTGTGTTAAACATGTGTGAATGAAAAAAACATGACACAGTAATTAAACAACATCATAATATAGGTGAGAAAACAATGTAATATAGGACCTTTAAAATGTATTACCTAAATTAATTGAGTTTTTGCAAATTGATAACAGCAACACTTCAAACTGTGATTTTGATTTGATATTGATAGATTGTAGAACCCTATTCCTCCTTTAGATCTCAGGTTTAGTCCAGTTTGTTTCCAGTACCATTCCTCTTCCTCTTGATCGTAGTATCAAAACAGAACGGCTGTCTGAGAGTGAGCAAATACAGGACAGTTGTTTCTTGGCGTGGTGTATTTGACTTCCATCACTGTTTAAAGAGTTTCCCCCTCATCCATGACTAACAGTGAAACCACAGCTCTGTCACTGCACATGTCTCAGGTCCCTGTGGAGCCATCATCAGTAATGACCTGCCTTTGCATTTGGAGAGCCTGCAGGACTCAATGGAGCAGAAAATCAGAAAACAGAGAATAGGCCTGACAGCTACCCCCCCCTCAGATGTCTCACAACATTTAGGGCTAAAAAGCTGTTTGTCCATTAAAGGTGCACTGTGTAATGTTTCTGGTGAAGCATCTGTCAAATGCTTTTCTTCATGGAGATGTTATTGCTTTGTCTGGAATATTTCACAGTATGGCATTAAACCTTTCTATTTTCAAAAAGACCAAACCAGACCAAGTTACAGTTCAGATCTGACAGCTAGAATGTCTGTTTTTCTGGGTATTTTTAAGCTATAAAACCATCTGTAAATGAATAAATGTAAGGTACAGCTATTTAATGTCACACTGGGGAACATTCCAGTCAGAGCAATACATAGCCATAGAAACAAAAAGTTAAATAGTGCAACTTTAAACCCCTGTTTTTGTTATTCACCTAGGAATGATGGGAAAAGTAGAGTGAATGACAAGATAAATTATTAGCCCTCACGCTCTCCTCAGGGTCACATTGACCTGAATAATTTTTTTTTTCCTTCTCGCTCTCTTGGGGTGGGTCAATCAGACCCAAAAATTTACTTTCAAATAAATTCTCGCCAGGCAAGAAAATACATTTTTGGGTCTGATTGACCCACCCCAAGAGAGCGGGAAGGAAAAAAAAAATGTCTTCGGGTCAATGTGACCCTGAGGAGAGAGTGAGGGTTAAGCATGTAACAATTTAACAGTATAACAAAATATTGTGATATATCGAAGTAGAGGTCTCTGTGCTTAAATATTCATTGTTATGGTGCAGGAATAGGTAAAAAAAAAAAACAGAAGGAACTACATAGACCATGATCCTTTGCTCTGTTTCTGTGCAGACTATATGAAGAAGTATACTATACCACATTATGAAGCATTTTAAATCTTAGATCTTTAAATTATGACAGAACCACAGACTTGTTAATGTATTTTAAAAGAAAAAAGTAGCATATTCACAATTCTGTTAGTCTCCACAAAATATCACAATAAATATCATACCCTGTGATACATATTGTGAAAATACTGTAGAGCGAGATTTGGATATTGATATATCCCTAGAATTGATACCCAGATACTAATCACAACCACAACCAAAACATTTGAACAGATATCAATACTGTACAATAAATAAAATAAATACATTTAAAATAAATACATTATATAAACAGGACTAAGTAGCTTTTGAACAATCTTGATCATTATCAGACTGAGTGCAAGACCCCACGGAAATATCACAAATGGCTCCTATTTGGTGTAGAAGTTTACTTTTTGCTATATTGTAAACTGTGTATCTTCTTCTGGTATAAAAAATGTCGACAGCCAATCCTCTGTAAAGTCCATGACTTTTTTAAAATGCACTGACTAAATGAGTATCTTTTTTTCTAATACAAAAGCAGCTGATTTGAAAATTATGATTGGTCACTATGGTTTATAATATTTTGATCATTATTGTGACCATACCTAACAATAATCCAGTTTGAGGTAATTTATTTGGTTTTGAATGCATTGATCTTTTACAATACAATAGGACTCACTGCATAATAATATTGTTATGGTTGCTCTGCAGGAAGAGTTTAAATCCAATTCCCAAATCTTAAACATGTAATTTTTTTTTGACTATGTTTAAAATTTCCTTTAAAGGATTAAAAGAAAATAACAAACAAATTCTCAGCAAGAGCTAAACAAGACTTCTATGGTACATTCATGAGCAGAATTGTATAATTTAGTTAAACTTGAGATGAGAAGAAAATGTTATTCATGTTTATTTTTCTACGCATAATTAACTGACTGCATTATGCTCACGAAGACACACCGTGTTCCCAAGCAGTAAAAAAAATAACAAATTATATTATAAAATCATCTTATTTTTCCCTTTGAATAAAACCAAAACTGAAAAAGAGCTTTGTTCTGAAAAAGCATCCTGCAACCTTACACAACATATAACAAACCATCCAATCAACATATTAACTACTTTCCTTAAATAACCCAGGATTCCAGTGTTCAAAGCCTGGTTATTTTATTCATTCTGCTTGCGTCAGGTAATGTAATTAATTAAGACTGAATGCTTCTAATAAGAGAGGAGAGCAGAGCTATCACTGTCACATGCACTCTATATTTAAAATGGGTAAACACAGGCTTTGTTGAGTTGAGCTTTAATTATTCTTCATGTGGATTCTCGCTAGCTAATGCGGACCTTTGTTTCTCTGAAGTCTTGTTATTGAAGTCAAAGGAAGGAGTTTTATTTTTTTCATCACATGGATCTTATTAACCCAGTTTCAGCGCTGGCCTATGCGTTGAGAGATGTGGGGGTTAGCACGCCTCTCTCTTCGTCTGGTACAACTGAATATTTCATACGACTCATTTGTGTTTAAAACCAGCTCCAATGCAATGCTTTACTGCACTGAGTCTTGTGAAGGCTTCTGTCCTTAGAGCTGCACTATGTAACTGTTTGGTTTGGGGTGCATCACCTGCTTGTTTCTATGGATATGTCTGGGATGTTCCACAGTATGACATTAAACAGCTCTACCTTACATTATTCAGTTACTGATGGTTTTATACCTCAAAAATATCAATAAAAACAGGTATTCTCATTGTGAGCGGGGTTGCCTCTCCACAGATCTGACATGTAACTTACATCTGCTTTTGTCTCCTTCAAGATGGAAAGGTTGAATACCAAACATTCCAGACAAAGCAATATCTCCATGAAGAAAAGCATTTAATGGACCCTCCAGTAGAAAATGTACACAATGCACTTTTAAGTTTTCACGTGGAAACAAGAGAATTGTCCACTTTGCACAAATTTTTTAATATTTAATTTAATCCTGCTGCCTCCATAGAGTTATTATGAGAAGTTGCAACTTCAACAGTCGTTTTCTCAAAATGCATTTTCTCCCATGAGGATAAGGATCACCCCTTGAAGTAGCACCTACACACACCAAACTTTTAAATCTTGTACTTAACAAGTTTTTGCCAAATGTAGAGAAGGATTTTTTGATTTTTTCAAAGTCTGAAAGAAGAAAATCCTCTGTCTTTGAAGTGAAGCTAACAGAACAGCCAGCCTAAACGCTTATCAGACTGCACAATCAATCTCAACTAAAACAAAGGTTCCAATTTGAATTTGCACTTATCATAACTGCAAAAGATACACTTCCTTAGCTAATGACTTGTAAAACATTTATATAACATATAATAACATACACATACATACTAATCTAAAAATGAATATCCATCGATGTGGTTAAAATCTTGTCAGACAAATCACAATTAGAAAACATCTAATTGTTTTCCCTGGCACTGTTGTAGAAGGATTATTTAAAATACTGTGTCCAATAATACTGCTTGAACTTCTACACTGAAAAAGTTTAAAATAAAATATCAATGAAAAGTGCTTCTCAAATGAAAGAAAATCAAGGAAATATGTGTTGGATGTCCAGTTACAGTGCTCCAACTTTCAGTTTTGTTGTTGTTTTTGATGATTCACTGAGGCCAGTAAGCTATAAGATTTCCTTTCACAGAGTTTATTTGTACAGTGGTGACATTCGTTCAAATAACAAATGTATAAATTGTGTTTTCCTCTGCCCACACTTGTGAATGGCTTTGAGGAAAAGGAGAAGAATGAACAGTATGCAGCACATGAAAATAATGTCCAACTGTATTCTCGTCTAGCGCTCTGAACTTGCCATAACAGTCATAGACTTTGAAACTGGGACTTTTTAATTGGCCATTGACTCAATGTAAGCCCCTTAGCAGACTTAAAAGGGCTTCATTAAGAGCTTATGTCTAATTTATGTTCCTCCTAAGAACCATAATTAAACATGCTCCAATGGACCCCCTCCCTGTCACATGTTACTTGGTTGAACTGAAGCCCTGGCCAAATCACATAACCATGAGCGAAATTGATTGTAATGACAGTTTTCGTCCCTCTTCACTGGAGATTATGTTATTAGTATTGATGAGTGTTTAGAACTGGCCAGAGCACAATGTGAATACAGCCTTTGGAGTAAAGGAGGTACTCATCTGAATTGAGAGGGCTAAGATGGGAAGGATTTACTGAATGCAGTCCATTATTTCAGATGTAACTGAAGTAAGCACCATACTCCATACAACTCCATACATCAACTCACTCTTATGTATTAGATAATCTTCTGTCATGTCAATCCCTATTTCATATTTGCACTGTTTCTCCTTGCAACCCCTTGTATATAGCTGAAATATATACTATATTTCTATTTTTTTTACTTGTACATAAACACACACACAAAGGTGCATTGTGTAACTTTTCTGCCACCTGTTTTTCTCCACAGAGATGTTATTGCTTTATATGAAATGTTTCACAGTAAGGCATCAAAACCTTCTATCATCATTGACGCCAAAACAGGCCAAGTCACAGGTCAGATCTGAGGAGAGGCAACCCCGCTCACAGTCAGAATGCCTGTTTTTCAAGGTAATTTGAGCTATAAAACTACCTGTAATTAAATATGTGTAAGGTTTAATGTCATATTGTGGAACATTCCAGGTAGAGCGATGACATACCTATAGAAATTAAACCTGATGGACCCCCAACTAAGAAGTTACATAGTGCCAAAATTTGATTAAATTGATTTAAAAAAAAAAAAAAGCATAAAAGCAAATGGCCCACATGAAGGTCCTTATCGTTTCAGTCAGTACACAGTGATAAAACACAGGACTAAAGCAAGTTCTTTACAGGCAGTGTGAAATTACAGCTTGTGTTCCCCCCCACACATTTGGTGAAAGCAGCAGCCCATAATTGTTCACATAAAAATGGTGCAAACATCCAAACAATCAATGCCGTGAATTACCAAAATGAGTGATTCTGCAGGGCCCTCACAATCAGGTCCACAAAGAGACAGCAGCGCCAGAGGGAATAATGGGTACAGGTGTGAGTGCTGCTGGTCTGATGTGAAGTATGGAGTAAATAATAAAACATAATGACTAATGGTGAGCAGAAAGGCATTTAAAGGTGCATTGTGTAACTTATATTGTATTACACATATTATTGCTTTGTCTAGTATGTTTCACAGTATGGTATTAAAGCTTTCTATCTTCATGGAGACCAAACCAGACCAAGTTACAGAATCCCTGTTTTTTTTTTTTTTTTTTAGGTATTTTTGAGCTATAAAACCACCTGTAATTGAATAAATGTAAGGAGCAACAAATGTCCTTCAAAGTAGCTTACAACAGTGTACACTGCTTAGGGCTGGGAATCGCAAGGTAATGATATGCCACTCATGATACAATATCATCATGATATGGCAATATACTTGGTATTGTACAATATATCACTATTTTTAAGAACCAAACACATTTTAACAGTATTTATTTGTTAAACATCTGCCTGTGCAAAGTCAACCATTAAAACTGTGATGTCAAAAGCATCACGTAAACAGTTTCCTTTCCTTGAACAAACATCAAAATTGTAGCACTGTCACAAAATCATTTGGTAAAAGGACATACATCAATACAGTAGCCCACGATAACGATATTGTATCACCAAATTTAGTAACAGAATTTTTTAGAATTTTGTTATTTTAGCACATCCCTAATATTGTTACAAATATGAACTCTTTAAACCAGGTGTCTCCAACGTTTTTACTCCGATGAGCTACTTTTGCAAAATGAAAATGCCAGAGAGCTATTAGTTTTAGCGGTCACAAGAAATTGAGTAAATAAAAGAGCCACGGCGAGCCTTAGATGAGGTACATTTAGATATCTCTAAAACATAAACCATTATCCATTTATTAGTGTACAAAGTTAGGCATCAAAATGATACAGTGGTAAAACATATTTAATGAATACATTTTTACTTATTCAGCTCAATATGAAAAATTCAGAAATCCCTTGGCAAGCTACCTGGAAGGGGGTGGAGGTTACATGTTGGAGACCCCTGCTCTAAACTTCTACAACGTCCACAAGAATCAGCTTCAGCTATGTGTAATTTTTAAATACTTCACTGTCTCCACTTTTAAAGGGCAAGACAAAGATAACATTTGCTTGTACTGGGGAACATCTAATGAGTAAAATAGTGATATAAAGGTCTAGTTAAGTCACACCTCAGCAATTATGAACATTTCTTGTTACAAAAATGATCCCAATTAGTGTGACATTGTCTGCTTCTGTATATTAGCCGGAAAGCACGTACAGTGTTATGTATTACGCACAAAACAAAAGTGTTTGGGTGGCATTGGCTTCAGCACCTCCTCTTCTTTCTTCAGAGGTGAGTTTCTCTACAGGCTAAACACACTAATTGGTCGACATGAGTGATTATCAGTAAATGTCAATGGTAAGTGGTCATTATCCAGGCTGTACATTTACTTGCAGTCTATAGGAGAGCTGCTCTTCTCATTACACACAAGCTCTGATATTGGGCAAACTTCTCGCTCTCAGTTAGAAAAACATTATAAATGTTTGCTTTATTTTAGATCCACAAGAAAATAAAACACACTGGCAGCTAAGACACACAGCTCTACTTTTATACTCCAAAAAAGAAAGGGGCAAATGAGACTAATGAACATAGAACAATTGAATTACAAAGACCTATTGTGCTAGTGTCTGCTACACAAGTTATAATCTAGGACACCCGTGCATCATTGTGTTAGAATTTGGATATTTTAAATTGCCATATTCAGCTAAAATGATTTAACAAAAGAAACAAGTCCGCTAAAATGACGGTGCCCACTGGGAACTGATGCAGCACAAACATCACAACAAAGAAGTTCTCGGCACCTCCTATGGATAGCGGCAGATCATGCTCTTAATTGCACAACACCAATTAAGAAAATAAAACTGGAGAAGTACAGAGCAGTGGGGATATGCCGGTGGGAGGTGAAAACATAAGTTGATTCGCAAAAGGGTGTCTTGAAATTAATTGCTCAAACGCAATTTACTCCAAATACAACACAACTAGGATAAAATCTCTAAAAAATCGACTTTAGGTTCCCTTTAAGTAACAATATAAGACTGTGCTAATATCATCCATAAATGTGTTCAAATAAATTAGCCATTAACCTCAGAGTGGACATTATAACTGTGTTTGATATTTGCTGTTCAAAGCCCAGATAAAGAATGAAATGGTGATGTCAGTACTGCGCACAGGCCTGACCCACACTGCTACACCCCTGCGTCTGATCATGTTAGGGGATCAGTGAGCGATCCATTCTCAGTCAATTCTCTTGGTGCCTGCTCTAAATTACATTTCTGTTTTTTAAGGTTCTTCTTTCCCCTCCCTCCCTCCTCTGCAGAGATCCACACCAGGCTGCGTCTGTGATCGAATGGGGGCTGCCTCTGGGGCGATAGAAGCTGAATACTAAATGTCCATGCAGCGTGCAGAAAGCAGTGACAGCGCTCAGTGAGTGGGTGGGAGGAAGGGAAACCCCGCACCAGCTCCGCACACTGACTGATACAATGATGCAGTGGTCACCAGGTTCATATGCCAATTGTTAAGTCTCATAGAAATACACTACTGTGAATCTGCTCAAGTAACAAGCTGCAAAGGGCTTTATTTGGGATGGTGCCAGTGGGATATACCTCAGTCTGTCATGGAAATCCGTGGTTTCTACACATGCCTGGTACCAGCCCTCTCTCGTCTCGGTTGGGTTCTATAAGAGCTTAATACTGCGAGACTGCACCCCTCTGAGCTGCTGCTGTCTGTCCGCCCGCACACTCCAACATAAGGGAATCCCTGCAATCCCGGCTCCCTCCGCCCGCCTTCATTCATTCAGACGTTTACTCTCTAGCCCCTGGCTACAGAGCTGCACAAGGAGCGCACTAATCATTAAGGAGGCATTATCCATAACAATGACAAAACAGCCCCAGCTAATATAGCTACTATTGTCATGATAAGATAAGTATGTCATTTTATGTGTACTGGTTTATAAATAACATCCTCAGGTTTTACCTATAATATAGCCATATTTATATCTATTGCCTTCTTCTTTTTATATGGGGTTGGGACTATATCATTCACTATTTTTATGTGAAATGATCTTTTATTAACAACTTCCTTCACTGCCACGACATGAGTGGATCTCTGCGTGCAGTAGAGGTGAGTAAACAGAGTTAGTTAGAAATGGCACCTGCAAACATCATAAATGACTCATTGCTGTTGCAACACAGGTCCTCACACAAACACCAACCAGGGACCCCACGACACACCAAATCCAATTTACATTTAACCTTCTATGGCTCAAAACAGAGCTGTGTAAAGATGAGTAACACAAAAGTGCTTATGTCATAGAGACAGATGGTACCTAAATGTATTGCAATTTACTCAAGACTCAAAAAAAAATATATAATAATAATAATAAAATTATATATATATATATATATATATATATATATATATATATACATATATATACATATACATATATATATATATATATATATATATATATATATATATATATATATATATATATATATATATATATATATATATATATATAAACATTTATTTTGCGTCTGATCTGTTTTCTAGCTAGATGAAAGTCCTGGAGCATCTTAAAGGTCCTGCCTGAAGTTCTCTGCTCAAGCCTCGTTCAAAGGACTCACTTTCATTATCAGAAACTTCAAATGGATTTTACACTTCAGAGCCTGTCAAGTTTTTTCTTTGAGAGCTGAGCAGCAGCATCAGTCAAATACATAACACGCGATACTCAGAGGAAATTCCCCTTATGGCTAAGATGAGGTCAGTGAAAGCACCAAGTGTACTAAGACCCATCTATCTCTATCAACACAGAGGGGAATCTAATGCAACCTAAAGAAAGCCATACAAGCCTTACAGGAAAATCCCAGTAACCAGAAAACACAAGTTCAGACAAGGTCACCAATTTGGACGCACTATACACTGACCCTTCAAAAAGTTAATGAAGTCTTCAGTCCATTGTGTTACACCTTAAGTTGTGGTCTGTTAGAGAAGGCATGCACGAGAAGGAGGAAGGGAAATTAACGTTTTGCTGCATTGCACCTGCTCAAAGCGCTCTAACTTTGGCTGAAAGGCGCGGGGGAGTCACGTCCCATGATGACCACAGGGCAGATCCTGCTGTCGTGCTAGAACATACAACCCTCAATACACACAAAAAAGAGCAAACAAATACGACAGAGCGGGAGCTGCTCTGGATGTGCCGTATGCACTGTACGCCACTGTAGTAGTGTCCTGTAGCCTGCAGAGATGCGCCTTACCTCTGATAACAGACAGTCGTGAGGAGCAGCACCGGGACCGCGACGGCTCCCTGTCCGGGGGATGCAGAGCTGAATGAGCGCGCGGAGGTGCGCCTCGGCAACATCTGAACGCGGAGATCTACAGGCGGCAGGAGGGTGTTCCCGACGCGAGGGGGCGTGGTGTGTCTGACAGAGTAAAGAGAGGGAGACAGAGAGGGAGAAAGAGAGAGAGAGAGAGAGAGAGAGAGAGAGAGAGAGAGAGAGAGAGAGAGAGAGAGAGAGTTAATAATATGATTTCCACCACTAATCACGTCTGTCATTTTACTTTGTAATGGTTAAAATAGGATTAGCATTGGGCTAACTTAACTTCCCCAGACTTAAATACCAACATACCTTTCTTTAATCGTCTTATGATCATCATATGAGCCACTTAAATTAACCCACTCAGGTAAAGTTGGATGAAATTACAGCCTACATATTGAACAAGATTTAAGAATGGACTTTGTAACTTCCATGGATCTATTAAATCGATCTAAAAATTGAGCTAAACTTCTGCCAGTCGTCTTCCTATCGTTTTGATGCGGTCACATGGTTATCTTGCTAAAATCGTGACGAACAATCTAAGGAAGGACTGTAATTGCACCACGCCCACTTACTTACACATTATAAATTGAGAAAAATAGAAAGAATAATTTATTATGGAAGTTAATCTTCATCATGCTACTGTGCTGGGGGTGTTAATCTAGTCCACACGAGGGCACTATGAAGCAATCATTGACAAAATATGCCAGTTCAGATTTATAGACTACAAAGTGATATTGTCGGATTACTTTACATTTTGACCATGGGCAAGGGGGCACGTGCTTGTAGTTTTTATTTAGGAAAATCTGCTGCCTATGTGAAAAAACAAACAAGCAAATACACACACATATTATACGACACACAGTACCAGACGGTGGCGGTAATGAGACTTCACGGATTTACTTCAGCGTTAAAAACAGTAGAAGAAGTTTTGTGTTCTCTCCATCCGGAACAAAAACTGCTCCAGTATCACCGGCTTCTTTAGACATTAGTGGATTTAAAGTACAGCTGATCATGGAGGAATATAACTCCGGGGAGGAGGTAGTTATGTTTACGTTTTTTTCCCATATAATGTTATATCTTGAATCCTGATGGTGCAGGCTGACATTAGAAAAACATGGGAGCTAGCTACAGAAGAGCCAAAGAAGCTAAATGCTCCTAGTGTGTATATTTCTCCGAGGGTGTGGTCGGAGACGCTTTTTCGAGTTTTACCATTAAATACTACTATTATACTTTGAAAATGATGTTGCCACTAATGCCTTCAAAATGAACATTTGTAAACATTAATACATATGGACATTATCATTCACAATCCTTATAATTGCAGGTCCTGTTTAACAGTGATGAGGCCACTGCACCCATTAAAGAGGTAGGTTTTATTGTGAAACTATGTAAGCTAAACAAATCATTATGATTTAAAATGCATATACATTCATGGCACGGATGCTCTGTTTTAGTGTATTGAGGGAGTGATTGGTGGAACAGATTATAACCAGAACAAAGTCAATCAGTGGACTGCAAGCATCGTGGAGCGCTGTCTAAGCCACTTTGTAAAACAAGGAAGAGCCTTCAAATATATTGGTAAGACTGCATTCTGTTTATGATATTGATAATGAACATTGTGTGTGCTATGCACTCATAATACCAGTGGCTCCATGGTCAGAGCAGTGGCCCCCCAACTTCAAGGTTGAAGGATTCATTCCTACTCTGACCAAGTTGTGTCCTTAGGCAAGACACTTAACACAACTTGCCTAGTGTGAAAGTGGTGTGCGTGCGTTCGCGTGTGTGATTGGTGGTAGTCGGATAGGTTGCCTGTGCAGTGAATGAATAATGGTAACAGCTTTGAGAGGCTTTGAATAGTTTAAATGTAAGTGTAAGACATTATTATTATTATTATTATTATTGTTAATATTTTTTGTCACCTCTTACAGTAAACTGCACCATAATGCAGAAGAGTAGTGCCGGTCTACATACTGCAAACTCTTGCTACTGGGACACTGCCACAGACGGTAAATAATTACCACTGGGGATGAATAAAGTAATTTATCTATTAAACTGACTAATATATTTTCAACTAAATTATGACTTTTCCTATAACTCCAGTCCAAGGATCTTAAAATTAAATGACTGGAGATATTAAATAAAATAAAAAATAAATTATAAAAAATAAATTATTTACTAACTACACAAAAAAAATTTTTAAGCACATGTACTCATAAATTATCTTAATAAAGTCAGCTTTATGTGTAATGTGTATATTCCTGATAGCTTTCTAAATAATAGACTCAACTTGTCAGTAAAGCTTTGCACAATAAGCTCATGGCCTTTCCCGTTGAAATGTGTTTCAGGGAGCTGCACAGTGAGGTGGGAAAACCGCACCATGTACTGTGTGGTCAGTGTCTTTGCTGTTGCTGTGGCGTAACATCACAAGACCTGTTTTTCTTCAACTTTTATTTTGCCTGAAGCTAGAAGTTTAAAAAAGCTCAGAAATTACAAGGATCCTTTTACAAACTGTCGCGGAGAAGACAAAAGACAACCTAAAGAGACTAATCAAAAACTCCTTTGTAAGCTCAAGAGTGGACTGATTCCTCCAGCCTATTGCAGTTCTGACCACATTATTGCCATTTCATTCAAGAAAAGAGAAGACTAGGTGGGTTGGATTTTCCACTTAAGTAGTAGTTATGTTTCGTAGACTGAATAATTTAATAAAAGTGTGTATTGTTTCGATGCCAATTCCAGTTTGCTTTATTTAAATGTTCATATTTGAAGGGTTTTGGCAAAAATGTAAAATTATAATTTATTCTGGGACCACAGTACTTAATAAAAAGTGTATGCAACACTTGTCCCAACTGTTCAATGCGTGAAACTTTTTTTTTTTTGCCCACTAGATGGCAGGAGAAACTAGCCTTCAAGGTAGAAGATTTTTTTATTGGCCAAATTGTAAAAGAGCATGTTAAAGTATGTTAAATTAAAATTCTTTTACTTTGTATTTCAGGTGACAGGTCATGTTGAGAATCGTTTAAAAAAAAGACAGACATTTTGCTGATATAAATATAAATTTATTTTTGCGTTTATTTTAAATGTTTTTATAAATGAGAAATACGTGTGCAATAAGTTTTCTTGTGGCATTTTTTTCTTTTGATAACAAACATCAGGAACTTTAACATGATACCCGAGGCTGCAAAACCTCTGCATTTACATTTCTCAAACAATGCCCCTCACACACTGCAGTTAAAGGTTAGCTGAGGCGTGACACATCTACAGCTGTGTTAAGAGACCAGTGACACATGAAAACATTACATTTATGAATACACATTTACATCGACGTGCAAAAAATTGAGCTGTCCACATGCTTCACAGTAAAATGTGTGGTGTGTCGACTGCACTGGCATAGTACATAGAACATCAAGTTAAAACTCTCATTCTGCAAAAATACACCATAGAAGCAGCATGTTGTAATGATAAAGCTATTATTTAGACATTTTCTTCAAAAGCTGATTGTTTGCAGCCACTGGCATTAAATACTATTCACTCCAGTTCACTTTGTTCCACACATGCACACCTCCATGCTTTATAGATATTAATATGATTAGTTTGATCTTGTGGCTCACTGTGATTTGAATAATGCAGCATAAAAGTACAGTGTGCAGTGACCCCAGGCTTTTGAATTTGCAAAATGATTCAAGCCTAGTTACCTAAACTTTGTGCACTTATTCAGCCGTAGCTGGTAAACAAACTTCGTTAAGGACACGCTTCCTCTTTCCAGGTTCAGATGGAAAAAGTATAATATGGCTTCTAACATGGAGATGATTTCAAGAGCAGACTCTGTGATCCATGTGGCATTTAAGAGTTTAACCCTCACGGTCTCCTCGGGGTCAGACCCAAAAATGTATTTTTCTCGCCTGACGAGAAAATAAATTTTTGGGTCTGATTGACCCACTCCAAGAGGAATCAGAAGAAGGAAGAAAAAAAATTTCTTCAGGTCTATGACCCCGAGGAGAGCGTGAGGGTTAAGATGCATGGTTCAAGTTTTTGCTATAAAACAGCTCATGAGTGGCTGTACTAATTTCTTAACATCAGCCATGCGTTATGCTTATGCAGCCAAAGGAACTGAATGAGTGGAAGTAAATCCATAATGTATGCTAGATAGCTTGCAGAGTTATGAAAAACTATGCTCTTAATGTGTGCCATTTCATTCTGGAGTGATCATTATTTGGAAATACATTTGTTCTGTTCTGCTCTATTGTTTTTCTTCAGCTTAAAGTGATCATGCATTGCAGGGCTCAGTGTAGCCAGCGTCGCCATTGACGCCTGTGTCTGTGATAGTGGCCATGTCATTAGGACTGTCATAAATGGTGTCGTTGAGAATATCGTAGGTTGTATCATTTGGCATGTCTTCGTACGTATCACTGGCCCGGTCACTGGGGGGCTCTTTGCAGTGGGAGCTGGGGGGCTGGAGCGCAGCTTTACCTGTGGTCCTGATGGGTGATGGAGCTGTGTCACACATAAAACAGAGCACAGAGGAGCAGTCCCAAAGTCCCTGGCTCATACTAGAGGAGAAGAGTCTTCGGCACGGGTGGCAGAACTGATAAAACACCAGCATGAAGAAGATCCCTATGGCGTAAGCTACAAGCAACTGCAGCACCAGCAGTGGAGCGCAAATGTCGCTGTAGACGTCCGTTCTGAAGATGTACCACAGCAGCAGCAGTGAGGCGTTCTCCACAAAGCGCAGCATGTAGTAAACAGCCATACGATACCAGTTCTGCGATTTGTTGATGAGGTCTGGGTCGCTAAGTTTAACTTGCACCGCAGACCAGCAGAACATGTTGATACCTGCGTAGAGGAAGGTGAGCAGACAAAGCACAATGGTGGTTCCTAATCTGGACAGAGTTTTCTCAATATTCTCAGGGAAAGGAGAGTGGCTCCACCAGAACAGGATCCAGGGGTAGAGGGAGAAAACAAGGAAGTTGAGCAAAACCACGGGCAGCACCCAGAGCTGCAGCACAGAACTGAACAGCACCAGCACCACCACACGAGTGGCAATCTCGAAACTCCTCCACAGAAAGATACACATGTACGCCAAGGGCCGCACGTCCACTTCGTAGTCGTCATATTTGATCTTTATGGCAAGAATATTACAGCGCAGTGCTCCATAGACTATAGACAGTAGGCTGATCACCATTAATGTTCCTGGAGAGAGAACAGACAAAACCAACTGGTGTGAAATAGAACTGTCAGAGTGAAAAATCTCCTCATGCGTTTGGACTAAGCGCCAGTTCTTTAAACTGGTGTCTGACTTCGACCTAATTCATCTGAAATGTGTATAGACACATGCTCCCACACAAAGCTCCACGCATCACTGCACCGACTGACCCCAGAACAGCACCAACAACTCTTTGAGTTACATAATAATACCACATTGACTCATGACAACACTGCCTCTTGTTTCCAATATGTCACTGAGCGATTCAGCCCACATGACAGAGGAGCTGTGGACTGGCAGTGGAGGAGGACAGACGCTCATTTCAGACTAACTCGACTGAAAATAAACAAGTTGATTCCTCACCAGGTTTTGGCTTAAAAAAAAAAAAAAAAATGATGTGTTTTGTTCCCAGTATTTTGCATTATGAAATCTCACCTCTGCCGATGGACACGCCCCTTTGCAGCACACAGATGTAGAGCTGGAGGGTGAGTTGGGGTGCAGATCCGAGGAAGGCCTGGATGACAGAGGTGCGGGCGAAGGCTGCTCTGTGGGTGAACAGTTTGCCCTCTGCCTGCCCCACCTGCCGCTCCACCTCCTCAGACTGCCCCCGCCGTGGCATCTGTTTCTTCCTGGTGATGCTGACATAGGGCTCCTCCACTCTGCCCACGCTGCCATAGATGCAGAACGCCTCCAGACACCTACAGCACAGAAAGAGCTCAAGAGGATTAGGAAAATATATAACGGACAGCTCTGTTCGAACGTTCAAAGTTCAACTCCATCTGAACTGTGCAAAAATATCAATATATTGTGATTATCGATGGCTGCTGTATTGATATATCTGCAATATTTTTTGGTATTTTTTGTAACAGTCCTACAAATTTAGCTTATTTAGAGGAAGAAGACTTGTTTATGCAATACACTTGACATATCTCTGTTTTCATGATTAAAATAGGCATACTTTATATTAACTTTGCACAAGTAGCAGTTTAATAAAGAAATACTGTTGCTAAAATGTGTTTGGTTCTTTAAAAAAACAGAGATATATCACAGAGTATCGTGATAATATTGTATCGTGAGCCATTTCCAGTAATTTTCCTTGTGCATCAATAATGTCTAAGTCTAAGTATCAGATTTGGTAGTGCAATTTCATAAAATAAAGTAGTTTATCAGGCTATCAGTACATACATTAAATGATATTCTCCTCAGTAATGTGACATTTTGGTTTAATGCAGTTTGAAAAAATGTGTATTGATCATTTAATTGTTGACAAAATACATAATGATTCAACTGACAGCCATATGTTTTCTTTTCACTCCTATAGGGGATTTCACAGCATCACTACAGGTTTTGTTTACATTATAATAACTTAAATCTAACACTCATATTAACAATAAATAAATAGTTCCTCTTAATGAAATAGTGTTGAAACTAATAAATTGTCAATCACACCCACCCTTAAACTCTGGTCTTACAGTAACTGCTGACGTGTAGAGACCTGCCATCTGTCTGACATGAGAACACGATGGAGAGAGAGGAGAGGTCCACCCTGCCGAGCTGCACTTGTGTCAATAAATTACAGGCCAGAAGATTTATGCTACTGGGTTTAGAAGTGTAAATTATAGTTTAGATATAAGATTATTGTGCTAATGCAAAACAAAATGCATGTTTGTTTACAGAAAAGAAAGATTGTGGTGTTATCTGTAATCTGCTCAATGAAGGCAAAACACTTGTGCTTTAGGGAAGTGAAATTGCTACTTTGGCTTGGTAAAACTCTTATAGCTCTATATTGGCTCGACATTTAGCTTTAGTACTTATGTCCAGTGGGGAACAGTTTGGAGTTAGTCAGCATTAAGAGTGTATTCTAGGGACAGTGCCCTTATGGGAGCAGTAAATCTAAAGCAGGAGGGCTGATCGGTAGGGCAGTGTTGTTTTGGCAAAGGAAGAGAGAGCAGAGAAACCTCCAACTGTGTTGTGAGATAAGAAAGCAGCAGTCACATGTGCTATTCTTAGATGGGCTCTTGACTGTCAAAAGTGTGTCCGGGTGTGCACGGGGCCAAGCCGGGTCAAATATCAAAGAGGAGCCTGATTGTGAACTTGCTGCTCCTCTGGGTCAAAACTAGGCCTGTCATAATAATTACTAAATCAACTTATCTTTCAATATATGAAAGCTGGAACAATATTTATCATGTGTACATTTTCTTTGCACTACTGGGAAATTTTTGGTTATTTTTTTAACTTCTATGACTTATTACAAATGCAAACTAAGCACTAAAGTGTTTCATTCTGCAGTTTATTTGCAGTTTTTTTTTTTTTTTTTTTTTTTTTTTTTTTACAGTACTGTACATTTAGAATAGTTTTTGTGGTCTAAATGTGCTCTTAGGTTTTTGTGTCAGTGGCATAAATTAGTTTCAGTATTATAGTTTATTGTCTATATTTACTTCAGCAATATATCACATTTCAGTTGTTTTTTATTGTAACAGGCCTAGTCAAAACACACACAATGTTCTCACTATAACTACAACATACTGAGAATTCTGTTTTGAAGCCAACCTTATCTCCACTGAATATATTAAATGATAGGCTGTTGATAATTCAAGTGCACATCTGGACATTTGGATTGTGCTTGCTTCACACATCACTGAATTTTACAGTACAAAACAGGGAAGAGCTGAAGAGTTAAGTGCCGTACAGTGAAGGTAACAGTAGAACTTCTCAAGATGCACTTTCCACCATCTTTAAAACCAATTAGCTACTTAAACAGGAAACATCGTGTCTCAGCAAACAAAGGCTTCTGCTTTCCGGTTGTTTTGGTCTGAAATAGGCCTACAGTAGATCTATTAATTCTACTGGCAGCTGAAACACAATGGTGATCCTTTACTTTGCTTTATTTTATTTTATTTAAATCACCACTTTGAGAAGGTAAAATTTTATTTTTCAGAAATACCAATACTGTTCCCTGTTGCCCGGTAATATAGGTTACTAGTTCATGTAGCCCTGACAGGATTAGACTTATGTCTCCTATGGCTGGTGGTCCATCCAGGACATCGCTGAAAAGCCAGTTAAAGCATCTCCACCACGGCTCTGTTCAGCACATCGCTCAGCTTCATATTGTGACTTCATGGGCTTTGAGACAGAGCAGTCATGATGAATTAACCAGTCACTCCAGGCCCTGTGCCTTTAGTCAGGTGACGTCCTATAGTGGGAATGACCTACTCCAATCACAGTTAAAATTGGAAACATATCGACGAGCTGCATACATTGATCATAAGCTGTGGTCCCTGCTGTGGATGGGTCTCACTCATGGAGTTTGACTGCAGCAGCCAAGCGTTTTGTGCATTATGCATTGTGAGGTGGACAAAAGGAAAATACCCGCAGCATTTTTGACAGCAGTAAGCGGATTATGGCCATCAGGTCGGACATGTTTAACGAGTGCCCACGCGTGAACGCGACACCTGTGGGCAATGACACTCCAAACACTGACCTGACGATGGGTCCCAGCTGCAGAATGTGCAGCAGGAGGATGAGCGGTCTGTCCCGGCTCAGGTCCCGGTGGATGAACGTGAGGGTGAGCTGCACGAGCACGGAGGGCACGAGCGTGAAGAGGACCGTGAGCCCCTGCCAGATCCTGTCCCCTGCGGAACGGTACGTGGAGCTGAGGTACAGCGCGGCTGTGGTCTCGGCGGTAAACAGGGACACGGACACAAAGATGGAGATGGGGAGGCGCATCCTTCACTCACGCCGCCATTTGGGGTCCACCGAGCAGACCCCCGTGGATGGGACTGCGCTGTGTCGGACACACGCGTCCCCTATCGCCACGGTTCATCCGCGCTGCCTTTATGACAGTCAGCGGGATGTTTTTAGTGAGTAGCTGACCACGGGGGGCGCAAGTGAAAACACTCTTCGGTGCGCAGGCGCAAGTGTCCTGTCTGAGAGCTGCATGTTTGTCACTTGTCAGTGCTGCTGGTTGTGGAAGTCGTAGATAAGGGTTTTTAGACCAAAGTCCTGAACTCCGTCATAGGCCAAGTGTCATTCATCAACATCTCATTTTGACTTTTTCACTTTCAGAGAACTTCCTGAGTTTGACCAATCACAATAAAGGCTACAGGATTATGAGTGCAAATGTATTACTGTGTTATAAATGAAAACAATCGACTCAGTGCTGTGCTGAGACACTTTATTGACATGATTTGCTGTGGACAGCTGTATAATAACTCTGCACATACAGATAGCATAGAAATGTCTCCACAACAGGCACAAAAAGCACTGGGAAACTGCTTTGGTTTGATATTCACAGACTTTAAACCACCGCCAGTCACAATGCAGAAATATTGTCATATGTCATTTGCCTGGAATCCAGAACATTTCTCTTTGAGATGTCACTCTGGACTTGCAAATGTTTCATGTCCCTTTTACATTAGCAACTTAGAACTATCCAAACACTGGATGATTTTTAATGTAAGGCCTCATTTTCACAAGAGCTGTGCCATCTATGCAAAATGTGCTTCACATATTTGGCTTGCAACAGTAGCGTCTTGAACAGTGAGCTGGAAGATAAAAGTGACTCTGAGCATTAAGTTCACCACAAACCTATTGCACCATCATTTTGCACAGGTAACAAATAGTACAGGGGAAAAGTCCCTATATCAAATACATATAAACATCAACAGACAAACACAACAGCTGGCCTCTGTTATACCTAATATCAAACACAACAGTTTTTATTTATTTATTTATTTTTTTCTCACAATATCTGTTGTCTGTAGTGCACATGTGTTGGTCTGGTCTTGTATCAAAGTAACTGCCAGAATTATGAAACTATCACTATCAGGACAATAAATAGCCTAAGTATTCAATGATTGTGTCGTAGGCTGTAGGCGGTGCTGAGCTGGTGAAGAGCTAGAAACACTTCAAAGGCAATATGTGGCATTTTCTTGTTTAACTCTTTTGAGACTGGGGACTTCCTTTTGTTTTTTATGTGCATGTTTTCTGACCTGAGAGCTTCACCCAGATACAGCATTTTACTCAGAATACATTTAGTGCAAATAACTATTGTAAAGTCAAATGATGCCACAGAAATTCTTCTTACAATTAACATCGTTTTGAAACAACACAACTTTCTGCTGTAACATTTGGAATTTTCTTTTCCCTAAAACCAACCCGGCCACTATTTATATTGTGAGAACATTCATAACCATCTCAAGTACAAGGACTCTATGTGCACCTTTACATATAATTGTGATTTGCAGTGCCCAATATTGTGGTGGTTCAGTATTTTCAGCAATCCTACCATTTTTATATCTTGCTTTTTGGTCTAATAAGGCTAACGAACCCACAAAATCATTAAAATATTACTTAAATTTTTGGTTATAGATCAACAAACTGTCTCCACAGCTCTTCAAATCATGTATTATTACATATTTTTGGGTAATTTGAGGAGCTTTCCCAGTAATATTCACATAATATTCACAATCTTAAGCTATTAGAGCAGACAGTTACAATATCAAATAGCTAGCAGCTCTAAAATGTACATTGTTTTTGCTGTTTAATTAATAGTTTGCAGTTAGGAAAGCTATCAAGAACCAACATTCAAACCAAGTTATGTAGGGGTTTGTAGCTTTGTGAGATCCAAATACTAGATAGTGTTTCTTGAACGTACTGGAGAGAGTATTAGCCTACTTTTGCATTTTCATATTCACACAAAGACGCTGAAGAGAGGGAATTCCGACTGGTCCGGCTGCAGCAGGTCCACCAGGAAGCAAACGGTCCCAGAGAGGCCTTCAAACAGACTGTAGATGCTGGTGACTGAGCGTGAGCCTGCTTTGAACTCCTCAGTGTAGATGAACTCTGCAAACCTAGAGCCACAGACAAAAAAATTGTACCAACAATCAATGTCTTACATGGCTAGTAAATGCACTTGAATAATCAGGTAACACAACAATGGGACCTGATTACAATAACACATCATTTTGAATTTTATTATTATATTTTTTTTATGAATAGGTGGTTTCACAAGTTTTTCTTCTTTCCATTCCTTTTCGATGAAATGTGTTTTTCTGTTGTGTACAATATACTAGTATATGTAGTATGTGAATAAGTTTTTGTCTGTCTTGTCACAAACTCAAAACAAATAAAAAAATAATACATTTTTGGCGTGTGTTTGCATGCACAAAAGAAATCTGATCACCAGACATGTATCTGTTAATCAATGGATTTTTAGGGTTTGTAAGACAAAGTATGTTGAATTTCAAAATATCTCTTTTCAATCTTTCCTTCTTTCCACATATTCCCCTGTTTTACTTCTGTCTTTGGCCAATTAGCTTGCCCTTTTTCATAATATCCCTTATCAAAAATTTTAATAACAATAAATACACTGTAGTCTGTAGTCTGGGTGTTTCCTTCTTGCACACATATTTAATTAATTAATGAATAAAGTGAATGATGAGGATGTCTTACCTTTGAGCGCGGTAGATGTATTTGGAGTTTCCTGTGAGGCGGTAGAGGAGGAGGAACACATAAGCACTGCCTGCTATACCGTGACAAATCCCTGGACCTTTCTTCAGCAGCCCCTTCTGCCACAC
Source organism: Boleophthalmus pectinirostris (assembly GCF_026225935.1). Lineage (NCBI taxonomy): Eukaryota > Metazoa > Chordata > Actinopteri > Gobiiformes > Gobiidae > Boleophthalmus > Boleophthalmus pectinirostris. The sequence continues at coordinate 18,694,954 of NW_026570970.1, read as the reverse complement.
CAGCTCCCCACTGCGAATACAAGTGTCCAGGTACTGAGGCTTTTTATTGATCAAGTACGCTTTGGCAAAGAGGTACGCCACACCTGCAAGAGACACCGAGACCTGCTTTTAGCTTCAGATCACCTTTAAAGGCCCATATTACTCTCCTACACTCTATTCCACCTTGTGATACTCCTTCACTGAAATCATTTTAATCATTCATTTGAAAACTACAGCTTGATCATCATCACACGGTGGACCAGAGCGTTTTGAGCACTGGAGATGTAGACTGACATATAATAATCCTTTATGGATTATTCAGACATTTGTGAATGAAACAAAACAGTACTCCAGGTATCTTTTGAAGGAGGTAGCAACAGTATAACATGGCTTAAAGCTTGTGTAATATAGGACCTCTAAACACAAAATCACCACATAACTACACTCTTTTGTAGTGAGTGGCTGTGGAAATACCTTCCAAATGGCATTGATAATATTACAACTGAGACACTTGGGAGTAACACTGTAGTCTTTGTGACCCTCAAGGACATGATTCACATATCCATTCAGCAGTAACACTACAGGGACATGCTTGTGTGTTGATTGGTAGAACAATATGTTATACAACACAGATGAACTGGGATAAATGAGCCAAATGAACTGACAGAAAATATTGTTATAATTATACAAAAACATTTCTTCCTGATTCCTGAATATGTAGGCAAACAGTGGTAAAGAGGTGATTATATCAGTGCTGTACATTAAGTAAATAGCGTGAATCATTGGAATTAGTACATACATCCTTCAGAAAGAAAACAAACAATATAATGGCATAACTAGAGTACCAGGTGCTCCATGACACCAATGCACCAGCTCATTCTCCCTCTCGATGATGGCTCCGAGCTCTGCGGGCCAGTTACAGTTCTGCTCCTGGTTCATGAGGAAGTCCACGCTCTGCCACACCAGGTCCTTCTCTGCCCCACTCAGCATGTCCTGGTAACTCAGCAGCATCTGCAGCACAGAGGATAGGCCATGGGCTGCACCTGGACACAGACAGAAAGACTTTAAGATCCAAGTCTACACCTCAGCACTACCACAGGCAGAATAAAGGTCACTGCCTCAAGACTCTTAAACTTTACTCTTCCTGTCAAGTGGTACCCCCAGACCCAACTACTAGAGGCATATGATGTGCATAACAGACACATTTTCAAATACTAAATATAGCACAACTTTATTATTTGGATCTTAACACCTCACTCAAATGTGCATTTGTGTAATATTTGTACTGTATCTATATTTTCTTATTATTTCTACTGTAGATAAGCTGATATGCTGAATGCACAGTAAAGACAAAACAATTCAGCACAGTGACTTTATTACTCTAAGTCCTGTGTGGTATCCCTTGTCTATGACATTGTGTGGACCAAGGGAACAAATGTCTGTTCTATTGTCAGATCCAATGACAGATGCTCTTGACTCTGTGTCTGAAGGCACATTCACCTCTGAGGCCAGTGCGGTCACTAGACTCTCATCCACTATGTAACATGTAATGGTGTACAGGTGTCCTGTGCTGCATACACGGCTGGATGGAGACTTCCAATAATGTTCATGTCATAAAAATAATCAAGGTTCTTAAGTACACAAATATTTTAAAATGTATTTTTATATTGTAGATTAAAAAAATCCAATTTAAATACTACCCTTAATTTCTAAAGGTATGCTGAGTAAAACAGTAACTTTATTCCTGAAGTAATGCAGATAATCCATCTTCCACCTTGTCAGTCTCCATTTGTAAACTGTAGAGGCTGTGTGGAGCATGCAACCACGCTGTTTTATTAGAAAAGGAAACCAGTCGAGGCAGTGGTAAACAGCAGCACAGAAACTGGGGATTGTTCTCCAGATTGGGAGGTTCATGGTCAGAAGAACCTCACCGAAGACAGCCTGTGTCTTGGTTTATAGAGGTAGTGGTGGGAAGTATTCAGAATACTCATTTTGTATTCTTGTATGCCAGTATACTGCACGATATTAGAGAGAAAAATAGATAACACTGCTCTTATGATGAGTGCATCTGCAATTTCTCCTTCTACAATTAGTGATAGGAAACACAGAACAAGCATTAAGTTGTTTTTCATCCTATGTTGTGTCTTTACACTATAATTTAAATTCTATTTGGTGTAAAAGTTTTCTGTGTTCAGGATACATTATTTTTTAGTGATCCTCTTGGCCAGAGGTCACCTAATCTTAACACCTCTGTATATTTCATACATAATCATAAAGCCTGCTTGCGTAACATAAATCGGTTCAAATTGTTTGATCTTACCGAGGTACTCAGTCCCATAATATGAGTACATGAGCGGGAAGGGCTTCCTCTTCCGCCGTGCGTACTGTTTCCCGGACTCGATGATAGCCTGACAGATGGATTTAATCTGATCTTTACTCAGGATCTGCAACAAATACTCCAGGTTAGTTTCAGGATTAATCTCTTTGAAGGACAAATAAAGTAAGACAAAACAATTTGAGTGATTAGATGATGCAGTGATATCACCATGATAAAACTGGGTCGTTTTTTATAGATTACTTTTGATTTTTAAAGGTGCACTATGCAACTTTTCTGCTGGTAGATCCACTGACAAATAGAAACATTGGAATATTCCAGGCAAAGATGGAGACGGGCAGGTAGCGTACCCCCACCCGAAAAGTTCAATGCTTCCCTAATTGCAACTTGCAATTACGCTACAAAATAATAACGACCTTGACATCAGTGGGTCACATAGTTTAGGCCTACTTCTTCTCTTAAAACTTTAACGTAATATGAAAAGGAGCAGTGTTAAAACTTTCTGAGAGTTACCTCGATGCCCAGTTTCTGCTTAAGCACAAGGGCCGCGCACAAGTACCCCGCGCGCCCCACGAACAGCTCATCAGAACCGCACTCCAGGAAATTAATGGGGGCACACACTTCCCACAGGTTTCGAAATTTAGTCAACGGTTTCACGAAGTCTGCCAAGCCCAGAGCCTTGTAGATCATCGCCGCTACTGCATAGATCCCCGCACCCCCGAGGAGGAATGCGGCGCGCATGTTCTTGTCTGGCTCCGTGTCCACATATCTCATCGATATGTCAATGATCTGCTTTGCCGTCTTTAGGTACACGTCCCGCTGCTCTGAGAAGAGCGGACACTCGCTGACGTGGAAGAGCATGTACGCCACCCCGGCGGGGCCATCATACAGCCCGCCGTCGCAGTCGTTGACATCAAGCGGAACCTTCTTGAGAATTTTGTCCACTGTGGAGATGACTGCGGGGATGATGGCCTCGGCGCCCTGTCCCGGCAGCAGAGCGCCTTTGTAGTCCGCAAATCGGTTGGCAAAGCAGCGATTGTTCTCCATCACCGTCCGTCACCACAAGCTCAAGGTAACCAAGGATGAGGAGCGAGCTGCTCTCATTGCTTGTCCAATCACGTGCGTGTGGAGCTGATTGGCTGTCAGTGCGGACGCGCGGCGACTCTGACTCACTGGAGTCTGGGACGTGCGATTTGTTTATTCTTTATGTAGACAAATCCAGTCTCAGGCAACAAATACATAATGTGACTGAAGTTAAAGATTTGTCTCCTTTATCTAAATAGGCCAATTTTTTCAACGAAGACACCCTCTCAATTGTGAAATAGCGTTAAAAAAATCAGCAGTTACATTTATAAGTATAGAGATGCTGTATTCTAGCAGCAGACCTTTCTCACGGCTGATTATTGTGCTGTATTTAGACAGACTGTCTTGTAAATTAAATATTCGTTAAGTAAATTGTCAAGGGAAGTGTCAACTCATTATTGTGCAAGACTTGTCTTCAACCGTGAAGGGGCGCCAGACGGCGCGATCTCATCTCCGCCTGTTGCTGTCCGTGGTGCTGAATGCATCACAGTCCGCAGTGAGGTGTTGGAAAATGGTAAGCTTAAATTTTATCAATACAGATACAGTCAGTTACAACAATTACAATCAAATCAGCTTTACACATTATTTCCGAAATTGGCAGCCTTCACGAGAGGACTGTTTCACCATGCTGTCTGGCAGTTTGATGTTTTGATTTCATTAAAATACTCACTCTCATTCAGTCACTGATGATGCTGTAGCTGAGTCTGCTCCGGTGACGATCTCAGTGGGCTTTGAATAATAGGTCTTGATGTTTTCCAGATAATAATAATAATAATAATAATAGGCTGCAGGGTACAGGAGAGAAATCACTGGCTGTATAGTTATTAGTAGTGGAGCAGGTAGAAGTATTGTCCATTATAATGCAGTTCTGAATACATTAAACACTAAAGAGATTTGTGTTTTTTGCATTCAGTTCTGCAATATATAGCTATGTTCTCCATCAACACAATCAAAATGTATCTTTGGAACTAAATTAGTTCATGTTCAATAATGTCAAATTGATGTTAACTTATCTCATCTGACTGCTTCAAATTAAATTAAATTAAATATTGCAAGTACCTCATAAGGCAGGGTGCCATTTTTGTGTTAATTCACAAGGTTATCACAGAGGAGATAAGACAAGCTTTCAACAAAGCATTCACATTAAATTTGCTTTTTAGCTACATTTGTTCAGAAACAGATGATAAAAATTGGATGAAAGCCTTTGAAATATATAACTAAATGTCAAACCACAAAACCCCAAAGGTCTGATCAGGCAGAAAGAAAAGCAGAGACCAAGAATTCTCAATGTTTCATAGTTGTGGGCCTATAACATATAGCCTAAATAATAAAGTAATAAGGTACTATACATTTATATTAAATTTGAAGAGGTTCAATCATTGCTGGTGAAAATCCCATCTCGAAATAATGCTTCAAGGAGCAGAGCAATCAGAACAGGCTTTGGAGTGTGTGTCCGCTGTTGGTGGCTAAAAATTGAAGCATGGTAAACTGGAAAGTACTCTTTGAAGATCAGTTGTCCCCAATCTTCTGCAAAAGCCAAACTATTGAAACACATTGCGGGAGATGAACAAATATTACACTCTTTGAAATTCTAATGAACAATTTTGCCTACATGGACAACAGACCAGTCCAAGGGAATCAAAGTGAGGAACTCTGTATCATGCTGCTTTATGTAGTATCATAAAGACACCTGTAGGGTAAGGTGCCTGTTCAGGGCCTGCTCCCCCATTCTGACAGAATCCACAAACCAGGAACCTAGAGAAGTCGGTTCTGTCTGACTACCTCTTGGTATTTACAACCCCAAGAGAACCGATCTTCTGTGGTTTCACACCTCTCTTCCCCCACTCAAAGTGGGACATGAATCAGAATGGGAAATTAACATGGCTCTGCTAAAGTGATAAGGACTGTTAAATAATGACATTCCTCATTTTGCTTTGAAGAAACAGAACCACATCTTCTACATACCAGACCATCAGGCGCCAATGCTTGGACCGGTTAAAACCGCGATGGACCGCGGTTGCCACTTTTGGACTAAAGAAGGACTGGATTAAACGCATCTTGATAACTACTTAAACATGTTTTAACTGTGTTCTATATAAGGTTCATGTTGATGCAAGATAAGTATGCCACATTGCTTAATTCATGTGTTCATGGTCTCTTGTGTGTTTTCATGTCATGTTCCAGCGGAAGTGTTTGCGGTAACTTCACGGTGTGTTTTCGGACAGATATACCTTTGATTCCCCTGTATGAATCATCGGCCAATGTTATCGTAAACAGTTATGAAGTACCTGAATGTGGGAAATTATCAAATTAATATTTACAAATGATATTTGTACGGGGACCAGTTCAGCTCAGACCTGGGCGTGCCTTAAATTTGCATATAACAACGCCCACCAAGCGCACTGACCAAAACGAAGCCTCACGCGCGAAAACTTGGCTTTCGCTTCGCTTTTCTTCGCTTTTCACCTTGCCTCGCCGCCGCGAGGACCCGCCGAAGAGGACCAGGGAAGACGGCCTGTGGGAGGGACCCGGGGGGGAGCTGTAACAGACCTGGAGTCGCACCTGCCGAGAGCTGAGGACCAGAGCCGGTGAAGGAGGCGTGGACCGCCCTGCCCGAGTACCATCATCACGCCGTTGCCTGGCCGTGCGTGCGACCACCGCCGAACCCCGCCATCGCCGCATTCCACACGGACCGAGAACAACATCGCCAAGTAAGGCTGGTTCTGAACACTGAATGAATAAGGGTTGGCATCCCTCTTACGATTGCGTCCAATTATTCCTGAGGCAAGCGCAGTAGCGACTTAGCGAAACGCCATAACTGAGCTAAACTGAACCCCGTTTTTATAACTACCTCAGGTTGTTAAAATGTGCTTTAATGTTACGTAATCAGAACTTGGAGGCTGGTGTCTAATTATTGTTTGTTAATAAACCACACAAAGGAATTTGCTGGTTTCAGTGATTTTTCTTAAAGTTATCATCAGGTCACTTTTTCGGGTACGTTCCCTTCAGATTGATTAAATTGATAAGTTGTTGTTGTCGCATATGGTTAAGTTTGATTCGGTCAGAATCTGGTGCCCCACATATGTATAATTTCAATAATTCGTCAAAAGCTAAACCACATGCTCAGACACGGACATCTTACAACACGTTATGTCGTAGTTCTACTACACACCATTTACATTTATATTATGTTGAGGCCAAGTGGTTTAATCCAATCATGGTCAAAGGGCCTTGGCTTTAAAGCAGTCATTGCAGGTGCTGTTTTGGTTGAGATATCAAGATTTTTTTGTATGTCAAACTATAATTAGGCTCCACAAAGTTTTGAGATGCTTGTTCTGAGTATTTAAGCAAAACATGTTAACGATTGGCAGTATGAATGTCTTGAACTGTGATTTATCTAAAATTTTACACAATTTGTGACACAATTTGTGATAAATAAAATTGAAACTCAGACGTGTTTATAGCTTCATTAAAGTTAAAATTTTAAAGTTAAAATTATATTAATAATGTTGCAGAAATAATGTGTCAAACTAAAATGCCAACAATTCAAAGTGTCCACAATCCTGTAAAGAGTGGACTCATATGAGCTAAAATTCTTATAGAGATCTGAAATCTTAAACGACTCACAGTGTATGTGATTTATAGGGAATAAAAGCTCTAGGCCTTCTGCACAAGCTGAACTGCAACAGAACGATGACAATCAGCTTGATGCCAGATGCGCATGCGACGCACGCTGCGCACGAGGGCACTATAAAGTCGGGCGCATCGGCATCGGAGCCCGCTCCGTGCGCTCCACGCGTCATGTCTCTAGACGCGTCCGCAGCTCTGAACGCAGAAGACCAGCGGTTTCTTTTTGTGAACGTGACCCTGGAGTCCATCGCGACGCAAAACGGGTACAACATCTGGCTCCCGGGTATCGGCATCGCGGCCGTGTACGGGCTCATTATAACTGTGGGTCTGGTTGGAAACGTAACTTTGATGAAAACATGTCTGATGGTGAAGTCCATGCGCACGGTGCCAAACCTGTTCTTGTCCAGTCTCGCGCTGGGGGACCTGCTGCTCCTGGTCACATGTGCCCCAGTAGACGCCAGTCGGTACCTTGTGGATGAATGGATGTTCGGGCGTGGGGTGTAAACTCATCCCATTTATCCAGCTCACCTCAGTGGGGGTTTCTGTGTTCACCCTCACCGCGCTCTCAGCAGATCGGTAAGAAGCAACTCAAGAAACTTCGCGAGAACAATGTGGACTAATAATGTTTTATTTAATTGCTTGAATTTTAAAAAATAGCCTGTATTCAAGTATGTGCAAGTTGGCTCCTCGATATCTAAGATGAAAGAGCACATAGCACACAGGCCTATATTATGCATTTCATGCATTTCTGACTTGAATGAATAAGCTATTAATTGTCGTATGTGGGTGGCTCTTAGTCTGTGCAATTTGTTTAATCAGCTGTTATGAAATATTAAAATGAGTATTTAAATAGAAACCAAGTTCAAAATGAAATTCTTTGGAAAGCGATCAAGATCCAGATGTGCCCAAACAACTGAGACGAGGCACAGCCAAAAGCAAATCTACTAAATATTTACCAGTGCGATGAGAGCAGAACCTTCATTTTGTTCAGGAGGTATAATATGGATGTGAATGAGTGATGGGGGATATGTACTGTTGGAAATGCTGTTTAAAAATGAATGCAATCTTGTATTGTGCATTATTCATTAAGTGAAAAGAGCCCACACTTGTCACACTTTTAGATAGAAATTGTGCTTTAACTGTTTCAAAAAGCCTCTCTTACTATTCTGCCAAAAGATTTCTTTTGGGAAACCAATCTAAATATGCACGATCTTAAAGGGCCCATGGATTTACAAAGTGTTTTGATTCATTCAACTGTGTTTGAAATGCTTTGGATTAAAGGTTTCATTATATTTAATATAATTAACTTGATGGGAACAAAGCTGCCAATATCACATAATATTTGCATATTTATGTCTGTACTAAAGCACTCAAGTAATTGTGAGTGACTGAATGACGGATGTCAAAGGTCTAACTGACAATACGTAATTCACCAATTGTTGCATCTTTGCTCTGGCTGTAATAGATTTTAAGATTTTATTGTTTGTTTTTAAAGGACCTCATTCAAATGTACAATCTCTTGCTACAATGAGACTTAAAACTGGGGGGCTTACAGCCTGGAACGCTCAGCGAGAAAAGTTAAGCAATGCATCTTCAAGTCTCATCTTAAGAGCCACTTTTATCCTGTGGCTTTTAACACTGCATACACTGTGTGGTCCTGTGTCTTTTATAATTGTATGTATTCATATTATTACTTTTTAAATGGTTTTATGTATTGTTCTTAGCATCTATTTAATGCTTATGGTTTTATTATTTGTATGAGCACCGGTAAAGCATTTATTTATTTGTTTATTTTAAATGCCTTTTCTATGCAGCACTTGTGCTATATGTGCTATGTAAATAAAGTGAATTGAATTGCATTATCATTCAAAACATCATCCTCCACCTCATGTTTGTGTCTTTTCAGGTACAAAGCCATAGTGAAACCCTTGGACCTCCAGACCTCCACTGTCAGCATCTATGTGAAAGCTGCTGCCATCTGGCTCCTGTCTGCAAGCCTGGCCGTCCCAGAGGCAGTGTTCTCTGACCTGCACACGTACACCACCAGTCACACCAATGAGACCTTTGTGACGTGTGGACCATACCCTCAGGCTGGAGACTTGCACCCGAAAATCCACTCCACAGCCTCATTCATAATCTTCTATGTGGGGCCGCTGCTCATCATATCAGTGTATTATGTCTTCATCGCACGCAGTCTAATCAGGAGCTCAAAGGACCTGCCAGAAGGAGGACACCAGCATCTCAAGAAACAGGTTTTAGCCTCACAACAAAAACCAAATAGACAGTTCTAACTGATAACGTTTAATATGGAAACCTCAAATGGTGACTCCAGTTTTTCCCATGGCATGTGTCTGTTAATTGACATGACCAGTAAAAATCTGTAAATCTAGTAAAACTATTATAATATTCAAATAACCTAGCAATTGGATCTGATGTTTGTGGCTGAAATTTTGTGAAAGAAATGTGATCTTCAAAATCACCTGGTCACATAGTGGACACAGTTACACAGTTTGTTACATGTTTATTTAAGCACTAAATGGAGAAGAAAAATTGCACTGCCACAAGAGCTGTGGTTTCTATTTTTTTCTAATATCATGCAATTTGAAGCCTAAATTGTGTGATACAACAAATACAAGGTTTTACTTTGAATTTAGAAAAAAGTAACTGTATTCTGAATACCACCTGTCAAGGTAGTGTGAAGATTGGCTCCAAAAGACCCAGAGTCAACGCAGTATTAAACGGGTTTTTAATAAATCCAAAAGGCTTGCAAAAAAACACAGAAACATCCATAGAACAGAAAGACAATCTGACAAATGGGGGAAGACAAGACACAGACTAAAAAGGGGAGCTAATGGGACACAGGTGCAGCACATTAGGGCGGGGCAGTAATCAAAGGCGGGAACACAAGAGGGAGGAAGTAAATCTGCAACAGAAAACAGGATAAGTAATAACAAAATAAAAGGGAACAAACAGGACATGACAACCACCAAATGAAAAAGTACCGGAATACAGTTACTCAAAATTTGTTTCTCAATAAGTATTCTAGGTGCTTGTATTCAGTTATTTCCCAACACTAGCGGTGGCAAAGATGGTGGTCCAGATCTCACCTGCTCTAGCATATTCAACCATGACTGTTTTCTTGTGACCCTGTCTTTACTCTGTCTGTTCCCAGATGAAGTCGAGGAAGCGCTTGGCCAAGACGGTGCTGGTGTTCGTGGGCCTGTTTGCTGTGTGCTGGCTGCCTAGTCATGTGATCTACCTGTACCGCTCCTACCACTACAGCCAGGTGGACACGTCACTGGGCCATTTCATCGGCAGTGTCTCTGCTCGGATCTTGGCCTTCACCAACTCCTGTGTGAACCCGTTTGCCTTGTACCTGATGAGCAAGAGCTTCAGCAAACACTTCAACAGGCAGCTCCTGTGCTGTCGCCCTGAGCAGCATTTGCGCAGCCAGGGCAGCAGGAGCACAAACGTCACTTCTGTCTGACTCTAATGAGAAATATTTAAGATCAAACAGATAAATAAGCTTTGTCTTAAAAATGTCTAAGGATCAACTTTTTTACCTCAAGGATATCCTGATAATTCAAATAAACATGAACAACAGCATTATGTAATCCTAAATGAAGGGTCAATCATAGAGTGTATGAAGAACTGGACCAAGGAAAAGTGAAGTCACCCATAGAGTTCGACTCCAGTCAAATGAAGCAAATAGGAGCAAATTTGGAGCTGAGTTCCATTTTCCGTATTGAAATTTATTAACGGATAAAATAGTGAAATAAAAACACCAGGCTTATGTAGAGCGGTTTTCTATGAACATTTTAAAATGACGAAAATAATATAATAGTTACAGAGAGAGGGCTGACGATTTTTCAGTGTAATGTGAAATGGAGCCAGAGTCGATGGAGCCGGAAGTGCCCCATGCTCATTTCCTATTTGTAACGTGGCAGCTGTAGTGGATTAGCTATGTTCATTTATATATACAGTCTATGGTAAAAATCCCATTATCTTATAAAGTTCTTGTATATTAGTGTGTTTGCCAGTTTGTTGCTTTTCTCCACTTGTTGAATAGCATAAACTTTAAGCTTAATAATGTGTATCAGTCAGATTTCAGATTGTGTAAGCCATCTTGATGTAAAATGCTTAATGTAAAATTGTTCTTTAGTTATCTTGTTCTAGTGAGTGGTTTGTGCAAAATGTTCTTAAATTAATATTTTTTCAAATGGAGATAAACATTCAAATACTTTTTTGACCTTTTCCCATTCAACACAGCTGACTAACTCTCAAAGCTGCATACAAGTCTATGAAGCTACAGTCACCTTTACACATAGAGGTGAAGGAGACATTTATGGCACATTTCACCATTTTACTCTGAGTGTCTTTCACATTGTTTAGCAGCTTAAACTTGTATTAGTGCGTTTATAACATGACTACAGCTTGAGGTAAGAATAGATCAAGTTAGATTTGTTTAAATGTCGATCTAACTCTCTCCCCCGGTGACCTTTCATGCTGCCATTTAAATAAATATCCCTCGAGTAAAGAAACAGATAAAGAGCTACGCATCAATTCATTTCATTTTTCTATTAAACTTGTTAAGCCATGCAAAGTTCACCCATCCATCTGTATTCACTACAAAATAAAACACAACTCAGTGTATTGATCCAGACTAATTTACTGTTAAATCACGTTAAAAACCTGTTCATGTTCCGATGCGGCTGATAAGGGCCCTTGTATTTTTTCTCAATGAATTAATTTCTGTCACTAAAAGTAATTTGAGTTTAGTGAGATCTGCTTCAGCAGTCCATCCCTAGGGACACCTGCTGTAACTATTCTTATATCTATCCCCAAAAAATGTAGACAGAATTTGAAATCTGACATTCCTTTGTGCAGAGCTTCTTTCTACTTAAAGTTAGAGTACAGAGTACAGTTAAAGACAGCAGAGACCAAAACTCTTGAGTTGGACAAAGGGTTCAGAAATAGATTCAATTTGAATTGAAAGTCTTCTTAGTCAGGCATTTTAGGAAAAATAGACCAAAACATTAAAGGTTTTAAAAGATAATTTTGTCTCTTTTTGGTATCAGATAACATAGATATACAAACAAGAGATTCAACTAAATAATAATAACAACTACAACAGCACAAAATATCAAATATAGAACAAGAAAACACCAGAACTGTATACAAATGTATTTGTTCAGAGCTGCTTTGGCTTAGCCTTGAGCTCCCACCTCGGTTTATGCAACCACTGTTTTGTTGTACTGGCTAATGTAGCTGGTTGTAGATGAATAAAGTGAAGAAAGAATGTCTTTGGTGGATATTTGTTATGGAAAATAAAAGCTTACCAAGGTCTAGAATAATACATTTATTCAGAGGTGTCAGTGATAAAGCAGGAAAGCCTTGACACTGTGAGGGAGAAACAGGCTGGACGCCGCGTGTAGTCGACTTCTCCCCAGACTGCGGCGCACTGATAAACGGCAGAACTGAGACAGGGAGCAGGGACCTACACCGCAAACAACAAACAGATATAACCTTTGCCTTTCACACAAGAGGGAAAAATGTGAGCTTTAATGCTTTATCAATACCTTTTGTGAGCAGTTTACTTCTCACTGAACTGTTAGGCTTTGCAATGTCAAGAGGAGTCTTTCCCTCTGTATTCCTCCAGCTCCCATCAGCCCCATAGTCCAGAAGCAGGTCAACTATGTCCACCTCTCCTCCTCGCACTGCAGCGTGTAAAGGACTATCCTGCCCACAGCCGAGTCGCACATCAGCCCCTAAACAAAGGCAAATGAACTATCAGCTGTAACCTTGATGCAGTGAGATAAATAAAAGCACCAATAGATTTGTTTTAGGAAAGGATTTAGAACATTTTAGTTTAGGCCAAAGATTATAAACTCTGCTACAAGGAGTCCGGAAAAGAAAAAAGAATCACTAATGTTGGCAAACTGACAGGAATATTTTTAGTAATGATTACAGTATTACAGAGAACCTATATTGTAACAAAGAACCAATCAAACATTTAAGGACATGGAGGATTTTTGTAATATAAAGAGCAATTACTAAAAGATTCATTTGGTCTAACCAAACTGTCATTAGTCTGCTTATTGGCTTGTCACAGAGTTTTGTAATCCCTGTAAAACTCACCTAAGACCAGCAGAGTCCTGACACACGCTGTGGCGCGGGTCAGACAGGCAGAATACAGAGGAGTCCCCAACACTGGCAGCTCCAAGTCAATATGAGCACCGTAAGAAAGCAGCAGCTCCAGACACTCCTTATGACCTGAGATAAAAACAAAGTGAAACAAAACAACTACTATTGTTTACATTACACAAAAGACCTCAAGAACAAATGCAATCTACCATGTGATTAACTGAAAAATATAAGCAGTTCTAACCTTGCTTAGCAGCTTCATGTAAAGGTGATGCCAGCTGATATGGGTGAATGGAGGCTGTAGACTTTAGGATTAATCTGGCACACGCTGCATTACCGCTGCTGCAGGCGTTGAAGAGAGGTGTGACACCATCTGTTGAAATAACATTTGCCTGGGAATCAAAAATGTATGTTTAAATACTATTTAAATACATTTATCTTGTTTTTATTTATGAAAAACTTGATTTTATACATTTGCTCCTTTGTCCAGTAGAAACTTGGCACAAGCATAATGCCCACCCAGGCATGCCTCATGAAGAGGAGAGACTCTGTCCATTGTGAGAGTATCTACATGGAAACCCTGCAGAGAGTGACAATGAGAACAATGGTGCTAAAGCCCTGTCTTGTCTCTCAATGATTTAAATATTCATTCATATGAAAGAAACAAAACATTGACTTAACCTGAGCAATGAGGTCCCTTAGCTGAAGCAGTCTGCCCTGACATGCAGCCTCATGCAAGGGAGTTCTGTCTGCCCATGAGTCTGCAGAGTAGGGAAAACTTATTATTTTATTTTTTGAATCGCCATTAGCAACAGCAAAACTGTTCCTGTCCTTCCTGGGGTCCACAAGTGTTATTAACATTTAATAAAAAAATATTAGAAAATGATAAATACTCTTTAATGAATATTGTGCTAACCAACAAAAGCAGTTATTTACACTGAACTCCAAAGAAAACACTGAAGGCAACAATGGACTAGCCAGCTGTATACAGAGAAAACTATTCCTTTGCAGCATTTGTTCATATTGCAAAGTCACCATACATCTTTTAAACAAACCAACAACATAAAAAACATACCAGCCATCAGTGCATTACATGTCATCCCTCTGTAGATGTGCGGAGGCCAGGGCAGGGAGAACAAGGACTTCTCTGTCTGAATGGCCATGATGAAGATACTGCAAACTCCTCCACAACTCTGCTGGACTTTAGGAGGGAACTCAGAGCCACAGTAGGTTTCCTCTTGGTTTTATCTGACTACCACCTCCCCCACACAGACACCACCCGCCTACTCAGCCAAGAAAATGAATGTAGATAATGTGCATAACAATAGTGTCAAAGATTAATTTACAGCACTTCACATTTGGATGAAAGCAAGTGAATAAAATTCCTATGTTGTTTAACTTTCTCAGATAGTTAGAATTACTCTTTTTCAAATAGTTTGTCTACTGATAATATTCAGATATCTCAAGAGAATGTGAAACAAACAAGTATTTGTTTATTATTATTTATTCTAGGAACAACTGTTGAATTCAAATGGTTAGACCTTGAGAATTCAAACAGAAAATCCCTGCCTGTTTTACAACCACTACCTGTTTTGACTGTCATCTGCATTCCTGAGAGCCGCCCCAACCAGTCCCACTGTTTTTACTCAGCAGGAAATACTTTTAGGCCAAACCAACAAGTTCAGGTGTATCATTAAAATATGGCTGATAATAAAAAGTATTTATTTACCACAATGTAGTAAAAGCAACCACAGAGACATGTTGAATAAATGAGGAAGAACAGTTACATAAAATTGTTTTTAGCTCAAAAATAAATAATCTTGTGTTAATTCCAGTACAGTGCAACAAACTGTGCTTTATTACCCAGTGACCAACAAAAACAATCAGTAGTTTGCATTAAAATAAGCCTAAAACTTGTCAAATGTAATAAAAAAATGGCACCAACGCCTGAACAGGATGTTTAAGACAAAGCAAACTGGTATAAGGTTAATAAAACTTATCTTGTCCTTAAGCAATGTCATGGGAGTATGTATAAAAAGTGCTATTTAATATAGGCCTATTCACAAGAGTACCACAATTTCCCTGAGCATCTCATACACTTGTACAGTAGTAGCTCTTAGCCCTGGTTTGATCATCAGTAATATAAACAATATTATGTATTTAAAGACTCACCATGCACTCTGCTACAAATTGTGCTCTCTACTTAATTCCCGTTTACTATCCATCTCATCTTTTTGTTCCCCTTTCCATAACCCATGAGGACCAGTGGCATCTACGGCAACATCCATAACTTGATCTGGCACCAGCCACTGAAGGAGGAGCAGAAACAGAAAGTCTAATACAGCAACAAATGCAAAGATGGTCCCTGCCACAGGGCCACAGTGAGTCCTCAGCCGGTGTATCCGTCTGTCCAGGGGCAGGACCTCCTCTTCTGCAACTCTGTCATAAACCTGAAAAAAAAATATTTTTTTTTTCTTCATTAAGTAATACAAGGGACAGATAGTTTAGTTTACCCACCACAGACTACATCCCACTTCAGCAAATGCATACATAAAGGATATATTTTGTTATTTCCTTGTCACTGTATGGTCATGTTGTAATTAAAGGGTCAGTTCATTAGATACAGTATTTACTAATAAATCCCACCTTTTCAGTCCTCTCTGCAACATTCCTCCATGTGTACAGGTTACGGACCCGTGCATGAATAGAAGCAGGTGAAGGCACAGCTCCAGCGCGATGTTGTGCAATGACTGACTCCAGACCAGCACATAGTGACCGCACAGTGGGCTCACACAAAGTAATAAGGTCCTCAGGCAACACCTCAGGAATACCTCCAACACGAGTGCTCACGACCTTGGAATATATGTAAAAAGTACATGATAAAAGTGTCACAATGAGTGTAGTACAACATGCAAAGACCGTATCTTTAAGTAACAAGTGACAAATCAAACAAGATTTGAAACAAAATAAACTATATTTCATTATTTGAATATTATCTCTTTTAAAATTACATTGGCTACTGTTACTATGTGTTTAGGAATTTTCAATTTAATATAAAAGAGTTCAGACCATATACAGTTGAAGTGACCTGGGGCTGCATGTGACTACTACTTATTGTCTTAATTAGTTTTATCTGTGTACATGACCAATAAGCCACCTGCAGTCCACAGCTGGCTCCTTCCACAATGGCCATACAGAAAGCTTCAGTTAGAGATGTGTTCAGGAAGATATGACCTTGCACCAGAACCCCCCGCACATCCTTATGCTCAAGAGCTCCCAGCAGACGCACTCTGCAGATCACAGTAAAGTTAAACACAGTTAAACACCCAATGTAATGATACCTTTGAATATTATTATGTGTATAATTGCACAATGCACCTGTCATGTAGTTGGTATTTCTCTCTTACTTCTTCTAAAACAATCCGTTTTGGTCCTTCGCCTCCAATTAAGAAGTGTAAATCTGGATATTTAAGGCAAAGCTCTGGGATTATTCCACCAAGAAGATCAATACCTATGAGGATATTAAAAAATAAATTAAGTCAAAACTGAATATTTAAAGGTGCCTTATTTTTGGCAGTTACTGTAATTTCTCACCTTTGCGATAAACAAGCCGACTTATTACAACAATTGTAATCTTATCATGTTGGCGCTGTGAAGGGTCAGGGGTAAAGTCTGTAGGATCCACAGCATTAGGAATGACAGAGACTATTTCTGGGTTGAGAGCCGCTCGCAAGACTGTGTTCTCTTTACTGGTATATGAGACACACACTATATGGTTGGTATCACAGAGTGAAATAGTCAGAAGTTTGTTGGTCAGCACAGAACTGACATCGGCAAAACCAAAGAGTGAGTGGTCAGTGAACACCTGTAATTACACTGGAATTAGTTATGGAGCACAACTACAAATATTATATTGACGGTATACATACAGTATTGAGACCCAGGGTTTTGGCATGGAAAAGTGCATCGTGAGCCATAGCAGAGAAGGAACTGTGTGAGTGTACGATGGTGATCCGCTCCCTAACAAACACACAGCGTAGCAGGGGCAGGCTGTGAAAGCACGTGGTTGCTGTGGACTGGTTGTACATGACCTGTAATGGGAGGTAGTACACCTTCAGACCATTTGTCAGGTGCCTGATGCCTTTCCTCCTGCCATAGGCATGGGTGGCAATTACCACCTTGTGTCCCATTGCAATTAGACACTGGGACAGCTGGTAAATGTGACTTTCCACTCCTCCCATATTTGGATAGAAAAAGTCTGACACCATACAGATATTGTGCTTCTTTCTGAAGACCTCTGCATTGGGGCCGCCGGACCTCTGAGAGGACAGGACTTTTGAACCTGCCCCTCTCCTGCGCGGGCCCATGTTGTCCTCTGCCTATGACTATACTCTAGAGCAGCTGGCCGAAGAGGGGTCAGAAAGAGAAGAAGAATACTTATTATTAGGCATTTATTATACGTTCATAATTATTGCCATTTAATGATCAATTAATAACCTGATTTGGTTTCCAGACAGAGATAGATTATATATCGCCACCAAAAATAACAAATAGGCTTTTGTTAGTGAGAATACTTACCACGAACATAGTCAAAAGGTCTTTAAAATGTGCTCTTTTAATCTGAGCTCTATTCCGGCGCATAATGAAAGAAAAATGATCAGCTGTTCAACACTTCCTGGTATTTTTCTTCTTTGTGATACTTCCCTATGAATGGAGTTGGCAATGACGCCACCTATAGGAATGAACAGTGAACGGCAACTTTGAATGCGTTTTAATTGTACATTAAGCTATCTCTTGGCTGCTATAATATTTTTTTTATAATACAATAAATTTTCTATGAAAATTAAATAACTATATACAAAAAAAAATAATATTTTAAACAAAAGAATTTTAAATAGCTGACATAACCTGTTACTAACTTTTACCAAATAATTCTAATCTGTCGTTTCACTCAGTGATCTGTAGTTGTGGCTTCAATAGGCAATACAATGAACTTTTGTGACCATTTTAAGATGCACCCATATATGGTATATAATACTGAAGAACAAGAATGTAAGTACAGCACACCCTGGGCTATGCCGAACGACTGTAGAACAGAGTCTAACCCATAGACTGTGGTCTAACCACAGTCATAATCCACATAGGCCAAATTATATGTCATATGAGCAGTGCATCTGTTTTGGAGGAGGCCATTTCTTTGGGAGCTGGAAGCCACACTGTTTTGTGGAGCTGCTCCCAGAGAGCGATCTAGACTATTTATATTTAAAACCTTTCTCCTGAATGTGACTGCTCATGATGTGTAAGCTCTCCTGAGAAGGATAGCATAGAAACTGCCTATTGTTCTTATTAATTCACACATGCTGTAAGGTGACATTTGGGCTTTCACTAACTATGGGACCTCTATTATGTGTTACTTAACATGTGTAAATGTGCTTAGTTGGTGCATCTTCTGAATGTTCTATGCATCCGAGCAGGACTTCATTCCTTCTGTCTACATCTTGGAATAGACTATATCTGTACATTTTTATCTGTAGGTCTACATGAATCAGATGTGAAATCTGGCAAAAACATGTCCCTCACCATTTGCAGGTGGTCAGGTTTCTTTCATTCTTGGCATCTACATTCATTAAGGAAGGCCAATTTATTTAATGTGACCCTAGGTGCAGAGGTGCTAGCTATGCAAATAGCCTATAAAGCTCACATCACAATAACATATTTATTTCAATAGCCCAAACCCTCAGAAAAGTGAGGCTGCAAATGCCATACAAAAATGTCTCCCAGATAGCAGACTCTCTGCACTCTCCGCCCCCTTTCGATCCAACTCATCCTCAGCCTCACTCCGTCATCATCAGTCAGGAGCTAACGGGGAGGGATCAGTGAGGACCGAGAGGAGGATTTCTCCCAGTGTCGACACTTTACCTTTGTAATTAGCATTTTTATTATAGCACACACATATAAACATATTGAGAAGATAGTTGTGGATACCGGGAGAGCGGAATGGAGGAGTACACGGCGTTCCTGGTGTTACTGCTGGCGACCTTGACGCTTTCAACTGAGGTGAGCCCAACAGAGAAATCTCAGCCGAAAAAAAAAATATTCCAAGCCTCGTTTTGTCTTGTGTGTGTTGATTTGATGACAGACATTGATTAGAGACATTCACTACACCAAATTATCTACCAGATAAAGTAATGTTAGCTAGATAAAAACATATTGCTAGCTACTGTTAGTTATAACAAATCTGCTATTACAAACACCATATTTTGAGGAGGCGAGGCATTTGTATTATACTGTAACAGTATATGTCGCTGCCTCATTTTTAATAGTACGTCTGTTCTACAAATATAACAGTAGGATACATTTTGGGCCATCACTTTTTATTTGCAGAATATGGGCATTATTAAAACCGTGGCGTCAGCAAAGCTCCCCGGGCCTACCGTTAGATGTCAGCGATTGACACTTTACCATTTCACACTTGTTTTTTTTTCTAATGTATATGGGCCTGTTTGGCGTACTTAGATTGTATATTATAAATACAGTGATGCGCTTTTCTCAGAATTAAATGTCGTGTTTTGTGTGCTACAGTGGCTAACACGATGATGGCTAAATCCTTAGCCATGTTAGCTCTGGACAGACATTGGCATGGCAACGGGTCAGCCCGCTGTGGGCGAGAACAGCGTCAAATTATGGCCCATTTTGACTCAACATATTGCCCTTAACCAGACAAATGCACGTTTATATGCATGAATCCGTAGAGGTGTTAAGCAGGTTTTATTACAATGTTTATCATGAGCTGCAGCCTCAGTGGGTCCAGTGCATTGACTGTAGTCCAGCGCAGCAGCTGTAGGGCGGTGATAGGAAAGCTGCTGAGGAGAATGGAAAACGGTGCAGACAAATCAGGCAAGATGGCGCTTGTGGTCTGTTGCAACGCAGGATTAAATTGAGTGAGAAAAAACAAAGCACAATCTGTTGAGTACTACAAAGGAAGACTAAAGTTATCTAAAATCTGCGCTTGTATGAGGGCAGTGTCAATCCCGCGGTCATCTCATCTCAGCGCACACACGGGTCAGCGACCACTAGTGTTTCCCGCGTTCAAGATTAAATCGACAATGCCCAAGTAAAGTCATGACAGAAGCAAAACGAATCTGTAGGATAGACTATGATCTGGGTCTGTCACACATTTCTAAATATGTCATAGAAATGTTAGAGAGAAAACAGGGCATCGCCACATGCCTTTATAACAAGAATACGCCTGTTTCTTGACATTAGTCTTTTTGAAACATGGTTACTGTGTCTCGTCCAGCTGAGTCCAGTGATATTACATGTGGTGGTTTCAGAAGGACACAAACATATAATAAAAAAATACATATGGAGACTGAATCAAAAACAGACTGTCACATCTAGTCTTAAAACGCTATCAGATGTTGACATAGTTATATATTGCTTTTAATTGGTCACTACTACTACAACTACTACACTACACTACGTGACTGTATTATGTTGAGTAAGGGTGCATATATTGATATATATTGTGATACAAAATTTAGAGGAAGAAAAAAAAAAGCAATACATTAGACATATTCACTGTTTTGATGATTAAAATGGTGTATTTCACTGTAATGAATTATATATTATGTCTTATGTATCGTGGTAGGCTATGTACTGCATCAGCAGCCTCTTGATGATACCCAGACCTCAATTATTATCATAGTATCCAAATGAATTAGTATTTAGATTATTGTACTGTATCCTAGCTCAGTGTTTCCCTACCAGAGGTACTGGGAACCCTGGGGTTACACGAGCACTTGGCAGGGTTATTGGAAAGATTTCAGATTTTAAAAAACAGATGGAATTGAATAATATTTGAATCTAAATGTTCTTTCACAGTATAATTTATTTTACATGCTTAATAATGTTTCTGTATGATAATTTTGACATAAATATTATTACAACAACAACATACAATTATTTTTATTAGCTATAATAGAAGAATAGAATAAAAACAAAATATACAAGACTGTGAGACATCGCTTTGGGGGTATGCAAGACTAAAAAGATTGGGAACCGTTGTCTTAGCTCAAGGTTCTTGGCTTGAATTGATTTGACTGTGCTTCTCTTTGTTGCCGTGTGTCCAGGTCCCTGTTGATGACTCAGTGGGTTTGCTCACTGAGCCTCAGGTGGCCATGTTTTGTGGGAAACTCAACATGCACATCAACGTCCAGAGTGGCAAATGGGAGTCCGACCCCTCAGGCACTAAGAGCTGCATTGGTACAAAGGAGGGCATCCTGCAGTACTGCCAAGAGGTACCAAAAGTGATAGAGAAAAGTGTAGCAAAATGGACTTGGGAACTGAAAGGGAGGGTATCTAGAATTTGTGTATGTATTTATTTTCTCTGTGTCACCAGATACAGGATAAGCATGTTCATTATTTCTTATGCTTTTATTTGCTGGTTCAGTTCTCTAGCCTATTATGAGTATGAGCCTCATATGCAAGAGTGCAGGCCACATATCCTCCCTTTAACATATAGAAAAGATTTAAAGGAGACACATGAGCTTTAACCATGTTGTTGTGATTTCCCTAATCATCAATCAATTATTTAAAGCACTGTTTAACAAAGATTTTTTTTTCAGGTATACCCAGAGCTGCAAATCACAAATGTGGTGGAGGCCAACCAGCCTATCAGCATTCAGAACTGGTGCAAGAAAGGGCGCAAACAGTGCCGCAGCCACAGCCATATTGTGGTGCCATACCGCTGCCTGGGTAAGCTTTTTTAAATGGTTAGATTGACACGCAGTTTAAACTTGATGTAATGTGCTTTGAATGGCTTCTGAAGGGGGAAAAGTTAAAATAAATGTATTTAATTGTATATACCATTTATTGAAAGGCCTTCATGAAACGTATTTATGTTTCAGTTGGTGAGTTTGTGAGTGATGCCCTGCTTGTTCCTGACAAGTGCAAGTTCCTTCATCAGGAGCGTATGGATCAGTGTGAGAGCCACCTGCACTGGCACACTGTTGCCAAAGAGGTGAGGAAGGGGGCTCTGCATTTAAGTGACTGATGATTTGCTTCAGTTATTAATGAGTTTTTGTTCTAGCTCAGGACTATATTGCCTGGAACAATTTTTGGGGGCTGCATATGTGTACCTTTTTTGCATTATTTTTTTGTAGTCATACATTAACATTTGAGCTGTTGGGGGTCATAATAAAATCTTACAAATTATTAATATGTACGTCACACATTTACTGTACATTTGTTAAAGAGTCACTTTGATTTGTGCTAAGTAACACTGATGTATGTGTTTTGAATCTAGTCTTGTGGAGACCGTTCCATGTACCTCAATGACTTTGGGATGCTGTTGCCTTGTGGCATTGACCGTTTCCGTGGAGTGGAGTTTGTGTGTTGCCCGGCAGAGGCGGAGCCACAGACTGACAACACTGAAACTGAAGGGGAAGAGTCAGATGTGTGGTGGGGAGGACCTGAGACTGAGTACTCTGATAACGGGTAAGTGATGGTGCCATTGATTTGGGTGTATAACTTAAGGACACGCGATTCATGTGAAGTTTGTTTGCAGTGAGACTCGTCCTGCTGATGCTGAGCCTGCTGCAGCTGAGGATGATGAAGATGAGGATGAAGAGGCATATGACAGAGATGCTAATGGAGATATTATCGATGAAGAGGAAAACATGGAGGATGAGGAGGATGTCACTGACGATCGTTACAGCGATGGGCACAATATAAATATTGCCATGACAACCACAACCACCACCACCACTGAATCAGTCGAGGAAGTTGTTAGAGGTAAGACTGGAGACTCTTGCTAACTTCCTTTGCTTGTCTTTGTATCTTAGTAATCTAATGATGAATACAAGCAGACTTTTATTTATTTTAATGTTACACATGTTGCTGTGTGTGTGTGTACACATCACAGCTGTTTGTTGGGCACGAGCTGACTCAGGCCCGTGTGACGACATGCTGGACCGCTGGTACTTCGACCCTAAGAAGGGGCAGTGTGCTCCTTTCTTGTTTGGGGGCTGTGGGGGCAACAGGAATAACTTTGGCTCTGAGGAGTACTGCCTTGCTGTCTGCAGCAGTTCGTGTAAGTGGAGAACCTGGAGTCGTCATATCCAGTATCAATAACAGCATTATCCTCAGGCTGTCCAAACTATCCCACTTTCACTCTGCTGTCTCTGCTTCTAACTCCTAACCCTCAAAGAGTCTCTCTGGCAATGGTATATTATCCACAATTCTTTATTTAAGTAAAGTGGCCGTTTTGATTTTTAAACAGGCTTTTGATGGCCTTGTCATCTGTATTTTAAGTAAGTATAGAGCAGTGGGTGTATGCTGGTGGCAGTGAAAACAAGGATTGATCAACAATATGTCAGCTTGAAAATAAGTAATTAAAGATTGCTTAAACATGCACAAATCACTCAAAATACAACTTATAGGTCTGCTTTAAGGGCTCCTGTTAAAACCATTTTGATATTATTGTTCAAAATGCTAACCATTCATTACTTCACTGTCTCATTAAAGTCAGTAAAGGAAAAAGTCATCACAGACTCAACCGTATGTTTCTGCATGAATTACATTGTCTGCATGGCTTGTATATTGCAGCGCCTCTGATCTGTCAGCAACCTTGTCTCACCTGACCTAGAGCTCGTGTGTGCGTTTGTATAAAGATAGTATGGCCTTGTTAAAGGCCAGTAGCTTCATTTTGCTTGTGCTTGCACACAGTTGGGCCACACCTTCCTGGTGCTGCACCTGCCCAGATCTTGACTCTGCACATTTTATCTTATCTCCAGGCACCCACAATAAACAAAGATGGACATGTGGACATCTCTGGGAACTAATGACATCTTGTCTTTTTCTAGTGTTTTGTTACTAAATATTTGTTGTGTTTTATGTTTAAGAACTAAAATTGTTTATCTTTTTAACAGAACATGTTTTGTCTCTGTGTACTTTCTAAATGTTTCTTATTTCAGTCTTTTATTTTATCCTGTCATATGTTTATTTCAATTTCTAGTGCCAACGATGGCTCCTAGCCCCCCAGATGCCGTTGATCGGTATCTTGAAGCTCCCGGGGAGGACAATGAACATGCTGATTTCCAGAAGGCCAAGGAAAGTCTAGAAGCCAAACACCGGGACAAAATGTCCCAGGTATCTACATTGGTGCAAAGAATAAATTGAAATGATAGAATTACAGTAATCCTCTGTAATGGCGTTTTGAATACTCTTCTCTTGATCAGGTGATGAGGGAATGGGAAGAAGCTGAGAGACAGGCTAAGAACCTTCCTCGTGCTGACAAAAAGGCTGTCATACAGGTATTACACAAGTCTATCTTTATCACATCTTTATCTATCATTATTATATTATTATTATCACATACTCAACACTTTGTGTTTTTGCAGCACTTCCAGGAGAAAGTGGAGGCTCTGGAACAGGAGGCAGCTGGAGAGCGACAGCAGCTGGTGGAGACACACATGGCTCGAGTGGAGGCTCTGCTCAACAGCCGCCGACGTCTCGCTCTTGAAAATTACCTCAGCGCTCTGCAGGCCTCCCCTCCACGGGTACACACATACTTACATACATATTTATACATATACTAGTATTATACGTACATTTAAGGTATTGATAGTAAAGTCATATGACTTTGTTCCGCTGGACGGCACGGTTACCATGGTGACCCACATTGAGAAAATATAGCCACATATGCTTTTATATCAGGCATGTCCAGACTATGGCCTGGGGGCCAAATGTGGCCCTCAGACCAATTTTTCTTGGCTCTCAAACCAACTTCCAGTTAAATTGTCCCATATTACCTTAAGCAGCACAGTCTCAATCAACCTTGTTTGTAATATTGAGGATCTAAGCAAGAATAAAGGTCTGGTGGCTCAGTCTAACCTGCACATATTTGAATTATTCACTGTTATCACCGACAGATTATATCCTCCGATGGGCTCTCCATTTTGTCTTAAGGGAGCTTTGCCCTCTAAGGAATGTTGCATAATGCCCTCTAAAAAGTAAGATAGACAGTAAGACAAAGATAATGTTACAGTGTGACAATGCTCTCTCCCACAGCCACGGCAGGTGTTGAGTTTGTTAAAGAAGTACATCCGTGCTGAGCAGAAAGACAGGCAACACACGCTGAAACATTATGAACATGTCTGCACTGTTGATCCGAAAAAAGCTGCTCAGATTCGACCCCAGGTAAAAAAAATAAATAACCCAAATATAGCTCTAGAATAAAGGGTTTGTGAGTAACTTTATAATGTTGCTTTTATACCTCTTAGGTTCTCACCCACCTTCATGTGATTGACGAAAGAATGAATCAGTCTTTGGGCTTGCTCTACAAAGTACCTAATGTTGCAAATGAGATCCATAACCAAGTTTGTAAGTTTTATATATTTATTTTTTATATGATACAGTTATATTTAAAATGTTTGAAAGTAATAAAGTAACAACATGACGTGCATACATATATCTGCACACTCAAGACACCACACATACTGGTAACGTAAGGCAACTTTATTTGTATAACAAGTAATTCAAAGTCCTTTACAGACATTAAAATCACAATACAAACATATAATCATAAAATTAAACTTAAGCGAGACAAGTGAAGAATAAAAAACTTTCAGTCACATATTCCTTGCTTTTCAACCCTGATAACACTTTCTTCTCAACTTTGTTTGTTATTGTTAACACTTGTCACACTCTGTCCTACTCACTCCTGTTTGTCTTTTTCAGCTGTTTTAGTGCATCGAATTCAGGTGGAGCTTTCTCAGCAAGTCTCCTCCCTGCAAAGTGATGTGCGGGTGAGTCAGTCACACCCACTCACTGCATGCACACAGCCTGTCCTGTATTAACTGTAATCAACTCGTGTGTGGTCTCCGTATTTTTATGGTGTTGAGCCAGCCATAACAAGCATCATTTCAATTTTACAATCTTTAAATTATATTAAGTATGAAGATTTATAACATCCTTAAAGTCACTGTTGCACTTTGCATTGCATTATTCATTCACTACAAAATCAGTGATGGTAGACTACTTATGTAGCCACAGCTGCTCTGAAGGAAACACATAGATACTTACAATAAAAAATAAACATTATTTACCTTGATAATTGTATTTATAATGGACAGACACCAACTTATAACTAGCATATAAAAACATCTTTAAAACTGAAAGGTGAATGACCAGAGATAGACCCATGTAACTGTGAGACTCACCCACACTAACTTAGCTCTCAAATCCAAATTTAGACAAAAAAGCATAATATCGTTTTGGTTATTTGTTATTTTGCACGGCTTGTACCTCTCCCCATGCCCAGTTGGTGAAAAATGTATTGTTTTCCAGGTGGATGGCAGGATCAGTTATGGGAATGACGCTCTTATGCCAGATCAGGCTTACAGCTCTGCTCCTATGGATCCAGGCCTGGATGGACTCGGCTTTATTCATCCTGAAAGTTTCAATCAGCCCAACACAGAAAACCACGGTAACACCTTGTTTTTCTGATGTTGTTGGAAAAAATAAACAAAAACAAAATGTGAATTGGTGGTTTTCAGATTCTAGATGTGATGATGTCGTCCTCCCAGGTGGGGGGGCATGAGCCAGTTTTTCCTTTTAATTACATTGTAATTTGCTATGAAATATTGGAAAGGTACATTCCCAAATATGGAACCTGATCATTTCTATTATTGACCAGACCCAAGACCATGATATATTACAACAGAAATCTGCAGTTGAGCAATATTAATATTAGCTGTCCCCCATCTGCATTAAATAACATTGGCCTATAGAATGCTGTGCTGTCATCTGAAACCCGGTAATACACGTTGTGTTTTCTCTGTAGTGGAGCCCGTTGATGCCCGTCCTGTTCCAGACAGAGGGTTACCCACACGACCAGGTGAGCCTGTGCCAACATTTGTTATTATCTATCTTCCTTTGGTGAATTGTAGACCTTCTAAACATTAGCGTCTTCTTTTGGCTTTAGTATCTGCTCTGAAGCCAGAAGAAATGCCTGAAGTGCGACTTGACACTGAAGAAAGAAGTGCTGGTTACGAGGTTCATCAAAAACTGGTAAAATAATAATAATCCTTTATTGTTTTAATTGTAGGTAAGCTTTAACCATTATTTATTTTTAAACAGGTATTTTTTGCAGAGGATGTGGGATCCAACAAGGGAGCCATCATTGGTTTGATGGTTGGAGGAGTTGTTATAGCAACCATTATAGTTATCACTTTGGTGATGCTGCGAAAGAAACAATATACTTCTATCCACCACGGTGTAATTGAGGTAATGCATTTAGTCTCAACCATAGTATAGTTTACATGGAGCTAATGTTACCACAACATTTTTGCATATGCGACTTGTGTGCGCCTAATTCAGTGTGTGCGAATCAGGGAATCTCCCATGGAGTGGGAGTTTGTAGTCAAATTCTAGAACATGAACACAACTTGTATTTTTATTGTCTATGAATATTATGCAACTAAAAAAAAGGCAAAAAAGCAAACCACTAACTATCTCCAGCTACTATCAGTCGAATTATTATTACAGACAAATCAAATGACAGATGATAAAGAAATATTTTTGTAATAATAGTCCCGTAGATTAGATCTAAGCCATTTCAATAATTTTAGGTGTATTTTTTTTCAGGTGGATGCAGCAGTTACTCCAGAGGAACGTCACCTTGCCAAGATGCAACAAAATGGATATGAAAATCCCACCTACAAATTTTTTGAGCAAATGCACAGCTAAAAAAAACAGTTTATTTCATTACAAACTCGCCAAACTTAAGGGTCTGTTCCACTCTTTCCCTTACCCCAACAGATTCATTGGTTGCTTGGATAATGTTAAAAACTACATTGTAATGTATCTTCAGGTTGAACCTGTGTTTTGGGCTGTAGGAATCAGACATGGAACAAAGCCCTTTGATCCCTGAAGCTTGTAAATACAAATCAGCATGCATTACTGGATAGCAGTTAATGAGACTCATTTGACCTGCGCCCCTCAGCTAATCAAAATAGAAATTTCATATTGTACTGAAATAAAATACACAATACATATATTTAAATATACCATATTTAAATTATTTATTCATACTAAGCTCACTGCAGGGACCAAAATCATATATCTAGCCTTGCAGGTGAGTTTCGTGCTCCCTCCTTCTGACACCTGCTTATTGCTTGCTGAAAGCATTGCTGTTGGGTATTGGATGGAGGTGCTCTGCAAGCACCTTTTATGGGATTAATTCTTAAGAATTTTTATTTTTTTTTTCCAAAAACTAAAAACAAAACACAAAAATATATGTGAACAAAGTATGTAAAGGATTGAAATACTGTTTGTTTTTTAATGATCTTATTGTTAATATATTAAGACAGAGATTAGCTGTAAGTATATGTAATGCATGGAAAAATCAATGACAGATAAAGTATACTTTATGCCGTGGACCTCAGGAGTCCTTTTACTAGATACTATACTATAGCAGGATTGTACATTTTCTGTGTCTTCTTTGTGATATGTGATATGAAGAAGAAAAGAGTATTTAGAATCCGTTGTCACAGATTTGCTTTAAATGATTCTTGGCTCTATTTCCATACTTCACTATGTTTTAGCTGCATGGGCAGATGCTCTTTGTGTAATATATGACGTGTAATCGTAACCGATGAAAATGATTGTGTTACTCTTGCATTCTATGCACTCTGTTATTTTGGATTATTTATCGCCTTTGCGCTTTCCTTTATGCCATTTTCCTCAGATGTGATCAGTTGGGAGATGAGTAAAAAAGCTTTGTGAACATTATGAAGAATATATATCATTCCACTTTAGTTATTGTTATTAACTGATTGTAAATATTTGGATGAACTATTACATTACTGTTTTTGTCATTTTGTTCATGTATGCTTGTCATGCTGTCTTAAGCTGTCAGCAATATTGTACAGTACATCACTCTTAGTTTTATGCTGGTTTTCTTATCATACACATTTCTGTATTAATTGTAGACCATTTTTCTAAACATGAATGTTACATGCATATTGCATTGAAGAAATACAACACATATCACCTCTACACACCTTATCTACACGTGTAAAGGCACTAAAGTTTATTATGAATTGAATGTTGAGATTTGTACAAATGCTGTCATCTGTACCCTGAAAGCTTGTTCTCCAAACCATTTGCTCCATGTAATAAAAGACTTTCTACACTCAATACTCCATGAATATAATTTTGTAACATACATAAATATGTATGTAACATCACATTAATGCGTGTGATGCTCAATACCAGAAATGAATCACAAGACTTAAAGAAAAGAGCTATTACAGATTTCTACTTTATTCCCTCAATGGACAAAAAGTCCAACCATTTTGGGAACATTAACTAAATAAAATACAAAACAGGTCCTCTGTAAATGGAAAATATGAAAATACACTTGCTGTTGTGGCTATCAAAAACATTAAGTACCAGTATATACATTGATTTAAATAAGAAAACTAGACCGCGGGTAGCTGGGTACGTGACACAAAGCTTATCTCATTCAAACATTCAGGCATCAAGTCACATGCACACAAAGACTTTACAACACACAAACTGACCTCCTAACATTTTTTGATTTGCATTACAGAAAAGCTAAAAAAAATCTGGCTAGTTTGATTTACAAGAGCCACTTGATCCACTTTGGCCACAAGTCCACTTTGCATTTCTGTGGTCAAAAATATAAAAGTAAAGTTTCAGTCACTATTTGGATGTTGCTGCTCGTTGTACTGTGTGGCCTGTTTTAGCTGTCCTTCTCCAGTGTTGTTGTGGCCAAGGTGACTGTAGTTAAAGGCTGAGCAATCCCATGCATCTGCATTCGGGCGAGTTTCTTCTGTTCACACTCCGTCACGAGGGTGTTGAGCTCCGCAGCACTGTAGCCAATCAGAGTCCTTAGGTCACACACAAACTTGTACACGAAGCGCTTTCCTTGCACCTTGCTGATCATGTCACCATCATAATAATACCTAGATGACAAACAAAGGGAGTCAATGTGATCTTCATGTCCCATTATTAATTGAGATGTAATTTTACATATACAATATTACACAATTTTCTGATCTACTAAGATGTTATAATGTTGTTTCCTCATCACAAACATTCCAGGAGTTGTGTTTTGTTTCATTCACACATGTTTAACACAAATCCTGCATAGTTATGCTGAGTTTTTCTGTCAAACTGAATACACTCTGTTCTACCTTGTGGTGTTATGTGATAAAACAGGAAGTGATCCACTGTAATTTTAAACACCATGCACTTCACTAAAATCATCTGGATAATTTTAGCCCTGGAATTGCCTGTCTTTACTGAATAAAAGGTAAAAGGAGCAGTTAACTACCTACTACTACTGAAACTACCACTAAATGACAGTGGAACAGAGCATTTTGAGCTTTAAAGATGTAGACAAACTAATAAACCAAATTTATTTAAACATGTGTGAATGAAACAAAACACAACTCCAGGTATGTTTTTGATGATGTAACAACATTATAACATAGCTTAAATCTCAGAAGAATCACTTGTGTGTAATATAGTACTAAAACGTATAAATACAAAAACCAACCTCAGCGCTCGGCTCAGCTTCTCATAGTTCATAGTAGGCTTATTCTTGCGCTGTCCCCATTTCTGTGCCACAAGCTCAGGCTGGTTCAGTTTGAATTCTCCTTCATCACCGACCCAAGAGATGCAGTCTCTGGCATCTTTGTCTGTTAGCAGCTCCAGCAAAAACTGCCACAACTGAATCTGACCATTGTTACCTACAGTAGAATAATTTGATGGAAACAATAATTACTTTAATTTTAAAAATATGATACCGTATATGTTGTATGAGTACATTGTATGTTGTATATGTTGTAACTGTAAGAGTTGTGTGCAGTGAATGAAATAGTTAAATCCAAGATGTCGAGGTATTGTACCTGTACGATTGCCAGGAGAGCTGCGTTCTTCTCCAGAAATGCGAGGTGTTCTTGGGCCACGATTTGGCTTTAACACCTTAATTGTAGTGGGGGTGCTGACTTGAGCTGGTATTATTTGGACAGCTAAAATCACAGAGTGGAATAGTGAGATTTAAATAAATGTAAACGTCCTTCATATTTTTCCCCTATTTAATGGAGGACAAATAAAGCAAAATTAAACAAAAAAAATTAACTAAACTTACGTTGATCAATTGTGACTGTAGCATCACTCCCAGTTTGATCTTGACTGGCCAGGACATCTAATTCAAACAGAAGCGTAAATTCAGTGAAGCATGAGACATACAGTATGTTTTTATACTATGAGGCATTTTAAAGCTTACATTTTCGTAGGAGCTCAAGGTGACTCCATAGGATCTCTCCATTGGGTACTTTTTGGAGGAACTCCTCTTGACTGAAAGCACAGAGCTCACAACCACGAATGTGGATGCTGCCGATCTCCATCTCGTCAATATTAAACTCCTTCATTACCCATACAGCCCAGTGGATCACTTGGTCTGCTGTCCACAGGACAGGGTCTACACAAAACCACAGTTTTAGCATACCACTACTAGAGTACACCACTCATAAGACCCATAAAGAGTGACTTCTTACCATATGGTATACCAAGGCGGACCTGTTCTTTTCTGTAGCCTTCCAGCGCTGCAGCCCAGCGAGTCACCTGTTCTGAAGTCTCATCAGAGAGGGCAGATCGCTCCACAGCAATAAGCTGTCCTTCTTCAACCAAAGTCCCCTCCTCCCCTGCTGCATCAGGGTCTATCACCACTTCTACTGTTTCTACTGGCTTCACAATCTCCAAAATGTTCAGTTTTTCTTCCCCTTAAAATGTGAAAAAAAAAAATAAAATAAAATTACAAATGAGGTTTTGTTATGTCAGCAGTTGTAAAATAAACTGTTTTTTTTTTTTTTGCATTTTTTTCATTACCTTCTTTAGCTATAATCTGGAGACTCAGCTGCACTGTGCCATCAGTTTTAACTCCTTGATCAAACAGGCTGTGATCAGGATGCAGCTATAATAGAACAAAAAAGTCAATATTACATGAATTAGGATTAAAAATTACAAATAAATTTCAAACTTGTTATATTTGGTCTACCTGAATATCCTGCAAACAGATATCAAATGAATCAAGCGAAATCTGGACACGAGGCTCCAAAAGCTTCTTCAAGTTACCAATAGGCTCATTAATATCAATGTCTTGTTGAACTAAATCTGATGCAGTGATTGTTTGCTCTTCCACACTATAAATTAAAAACAAACCATTAATACGTTTAAATAAATTGCATAATGTTAAACAATATAATTATGAATATTTACCCTTCTTCGAGGCATGTCTGTTTATCCTGTCCATCAATCTCAATCTCAATCATCTCTTCTGGTTCACCTTTAGACATTTTGTTTGAATTCAGGCTGTGCATTAAGAAAAAAGAAACACAATAAAGGCTCTGCACTGTACATTATAAGGCTGCATTAAAAATCTAAATGAGAAGGTAATATTTGTTACAAAAAAATGTGTATTGCATTCATATGTCCTTACAAACAAAAATGACATTTAATACAAAGAACTGTTTAATTTTATATTTATTGACTATAATGATGTGGGACGTTTGTTTCCCTCAGGTTAGGCTTTAGGCCTCTGAGCCTGGACTTCTCATTGGTTGAAAAGGGCGACTCCACTCACTGCTTTAAAGCTAATGTTAGCCAACTCGAGAACGTGGCTCTGTCGTACTGAGGCCAACTTCTAGGCCAGTGTAAGCGTAAACAGTCCACATAAATATGAACGCGTTCGTGGCTATTTTGAAACGGATTTGATGTTATTCGGGTGTGTGTTCAAATGAATACTGTGAGGCGGGTTTAACCAGGAACAAACATTAGCTAAAACGAGCCGCTACAGCGGGGCGAGGCACTGCATTGCATAAGCGCGAGTCCTCCACTGGTAGAGAAGGCTTTTACTAAATAATAAGCACGATCATGTTTATGAATCCGATCAATTTTGTCTAAAATGCACTTTAACGCTACTTGTGGAAAACTTTTGAAACGGAAATAGAATAAACGGAAACAAAACAGCATAGGGCAAATGGAAAGGAGCCGGAAATCCTGGCTAAGGTTTACAACGCGGTGAGACTTCCGAGACTGGGTACGACAAATTCCACTACAGAGACGAGCTTGTGGCGACTACAGCACCAGTAATCATAGATCAGCAAGAAAAAGGAGATACAAAGAACTACGACAATAAGTATGGTCATGATCGCAGGATTTATCCTCTAGCTAAATGAATACGTACTGTGATCAACGTGGAACGGCGAGTCGGCGCAGCAGCCTCCTTCAGTAGCTAGTTGGGACTTTGTGTTATTAATTACCTCAAACACGGACTGTCAAAATGTTAAATTTGCTCTACAATACACTTTTAAAATAATCAGCCAGATATATACTCCAGGTATTGTCGCGCTAGCTTATCGTAAGCGCTCTGACTTCAGCATGGTCGGGCTCTTTGCCCAGTGCTCACTAAAGCCAATGGGGAAATAAACAAGCGCTGACTAGCTTAGCTTAGCCACTAAGCTAAACAAAAAAATAGCGGGAAGATTGCAAATACGACAATCGCGAAGTCTGTAAAAATATATGATGACACACTCTTTATAGTACATAAGCCTACACACATACCTCTTACAATTATGACTTAGAATGATCTTTGTCCAAAGAAAACTGGCAAAATTCACTCAAAAGTCGATTCGTACTATGCAAGTTTTTTTGTCAGCTGCCCTGCTCAGAGGGGCGGAGACTAAAGTTGGCAAGTAAAACTACATTGGAACACATATAGGCTATCTTATATAGTTTTCTGTTTGCGGGTACACAATGTTAATTTTAAAGACATCTGCGTGTTTTTCCCCCTCTTTTAATATATTAACATTTACTTGTCTTTGTTGTGGGCATGTAGTCTATTTAAGTCTATTCAGTTTTGGGGGCGATAAGTAGCCTACACAAACTCTCAGCAGCACTATCAAACATGTAAATAGACACTGAGAAAACATGCATTCTTATTGGGCTTTATCATCAATCCATACATGGTTTTACTCTGCTCTCCTTGGTTCTGAGTCGGGCTTGCCTTGCAGATCTGTCCTATAGCTGCTTGTCTCCATGTAGATGGATAAGTGTACTGTCATACTACAGACCATTCCAGGAGGACTAGATGATATGCTGATAGTAATCGAATCTTGATCTCATCCCTGGGACGATCTGCTATTTTGGTAAAACTATGCAATTCCCTGCTTTTTTTTTGTTTGGTTTATTCCACTCTAAGGTCAAAAACAGACACTTTCCACACCACTCTCTCCTATTGGATAGCCTTCTTCATGCTTTGAGTGTCAGGTGGATATAACCAATCACAGTGGAGTGAACTTTAAGAAACAGCAGATTTAGTTACCCCATCTTTTAATGATTGTATAAAAGATACTAAGAAAAATACTAATTGTGAATTTGTGATCTGGCTCTAAGGAAACTATGATACATTTTTTGGCATATCATCCACCTTTCAGGCAGAGCAATAACATCTCAGTGTCATGTCTCCACCAGGAAAGTTAAATAAAGTGCCACTTTATTTAACTTTAACTATTTAACAAAGTAGCACTTTAAAAGTGCTACTTTGTTGCTCATCATTGAAATATGATAAAAGGTTCTTTGGTATTAAAGTACAAATGTTAAAGTACTGTTTTTAAGTACAAATTTGTATCTAGGTTGGTGGTGACCTGTCTAAGGATTTTTGAGCTCTAAACCAATAAAAGTAAGAACACAATTTTAAATCTGTTCTGAATTTCTCTGAATTCTTTATTAAGATAACTGCTTTGACTGTTTAATATTTATAGTTACTTATATATTGACTGATTCATGTATGTTTTGAGTAATTCTGAGCTTGAGTGCTCACAAAATATGTTTTCAGTTGCCCCCTATCCCCACCCAATGCTCTGTACTTACCTTGTCATTGCTTAAAAATTAAACTCCCAAAGCATGCACTTTGGGTTGACAAATTTTGTGCTGCCATTTTTCAACAATAAAACATGAAAATTGGATGCTTGCTGTGAAATGTTTATGGAGAGACCACTCATTTCTACAACAGGCTATTAAGTTGTTTACATACAACAAAATAATCATGATCCAAGTATGTTATGTAATTTACTTAACCTTATTTTTCTTGACTTTATGAAAGTATTTTTCTGCTGGTTGGCTGCATGTCTAACAAAAGAATTTCCCTCTTGAGGATGAATAAAAGTATTTCTGATGTGATGGTTTATTACTAAGTAATAAAAGATTAAAAGCATAGTATTTTAAGAACAATATTTTCATTAGAATTACAATTCAGCAGCATCTTAAGTAACTTGAGTACTTAATTCACCATTGGTGCAAATATGATTTTCCTGTACACCTCATCTACATATGTCTGTTTTATAAAACTATTTTATGGGATTTTTGTTTTAATAAGATAAATACTGCTTTGCAAAGGATTTTTCCGGTTATTTCTGTGAATAGTTTTGCATCAGATGTGATGTGATGTTTCTACACGTATCTACCCTAGGGAAATTTTAAATGAAGACAACAAAAAGAGTTATGCTGTATTCCTATACAAAAAACAAGTATACAGTTGGTCATTGTTTACAAAGCTCATCTGGTTACACATAGATTCTGTAGTTAGATGAAGCTACTTTTAAGTACAACTACCAGATGTGAGGTTGTATTTAGGATGTAAGTTAACATGAATTGTTCTTTGGGATTGGGAATGCATGTAAACAGCAACATTAGATCGGCGGAAGTAGTAGAATTATAATTTATTTTCAAACTAAGAGTCGTATAGTACAAAGTATGTGCATTAAAGCTTCAGTATTCACTACCTAATAGGCTGTGATTTATTTAGTAACATAAACAAACTATAGTTGATTACAGAGCAGAATAATCATACAGCTATCTGTTCTGCTGGCAGTAAATGAACATGTGTGTTATTGTGAAGTATTCAGGAAGGGCTGTTGAGACTGTTAGGCGGACACAGGTTAGCATCAAGATGGCAGAGTATCTTGCGTCCATTTTTGGAACAGAAAAAGATAAGTAAGTAATTATTTGCTGAATTTTTAAATACAATTGTAACTTGGTTTGGCATCCAATCTGCCTATAAGACATTATAAGCCATTTGCAACTTTTATGCTTTTAACCTCCCCTTCGTTTCTAGCGTCGTTCCTTGCAGCATGCTAACAGCGTGCTAGTATTTGTTCCCAGTCATTCGAAGTTCCAATGGCTCCCCGCTATCATCAGAGAATACGAAAATAAATAGGTTATAATTTCGCTATAACCTTGATACGCAATTGCAGTGCTTTTATCTGCGTATGATATCGTCTATACACTATTAACGCTAGTTGTATTACATATTTAGCTGGTACATCAATAGCCTTAAATATTCTTTGAAGACTCATCGACCACATTTTACTTAATTTAGACAATTAGCTATTCGATTCGAGAAAATGTTCTTGTGAATTGTGATTAGGCTTGTGCTGTTTTGGGTTATCTAGAACATTGTTGTTGTAGCTTTTTTTTTTTTTTTTTTAATTCATCAAAAGTCCAGGTTGCTTATATCTTAGCTGTAGCGGTAGGCTTGTCACTGCTCATTGTAACTTTTTCAAACAGTTTGTATTCATGTTTTTTATACATTGTAAATTGTAGTTAAATTTATTCACTTCTGGCTAGAGGAGGGCAATATTGACAAATAATAATACCTTGATATAATCTCGATGCTAATTACCAAACCACATTATGGCAAATCCATAAACAGCGTGGGTTTTTATGTTGGTTCATACTACATTATTACATACTTTACACTGCTGTTTTATTTAAATTTTTAATCAGCTCATTTTGTAACTTTTAAAAAACTGGTTTATACAGTATATACTCAATATTCATGTTTTGCTCCTCTTTTTTGTTTATTTTTTATTCATCATCAGTCACATGAGTAGTTGGTGCTCTTTGAAGAAACCGGTTTTAAGTCTGTTTGTCAATATGTTTTTCTTTCATCTACAGAGTGAACTGCTCTTTCTATTTTAAAATCGGTGCCTGTCGTCATGGAGACCGATGCTCTAGGCTGCATAATAAGCCGACATTCAGCCAGGTGATATGAATACTTTGTTGTAAATATTTAATTTGTCTCTGTTAAAAGTACACTCAAATTAAAGAGGTGTTTTTCAGACAATTGCCCTGCTCAACATTTATCGCAACCCTCAAAACAGTGTGCAGTCTGCTGATGGCATGACCTGTAAGTGCATCAATCACCCTCAAAGATCTTCTCTTCATCCCACACGAATTCATATTAAGTGTTTTGTTTATGACCATTAGGTGCCATTACTGACATGGAGATGCAGGAGCACTATGATGAGTTCTTTGAGGTAATTTAAGCCATTCAGTCAATTTTAACTTATCAAACCACTTCTAATCAACTTCTAAACACATTTTATTCTTAGGAGGTCTTCACAGAAATGGAAGAAAAGTATGGTGAAGTTGAAGAGATGAATGTATGTGACAACCTTGGGGACCATTTGGTTGGAAATGTCTATGTCAAAGTATGTAATCAATAAATTTTAAACTTGAATAAAAATGAGCATATTGCTACATTGCTATGGTTGATATTCTTGTTTGATTGCTATATTTCAGTTTCGCTACGAAGAAGATGCTGAGAAGGCTGTCATAGATCTCAATAACCGCTGGTTTAATGGTCAGCCCATTCATGCAGAGCTCTCTCCGGTCACAGATTTTAGAGAGGCTTGCTGCCGCCAATACGAGATGGGGTGAGTATGATGAGTACACACTGTAGGGATAGGGCCAAGATGTGGGAGGGGTAAACTTTACCCTTTACTTTATTGGATCATATGGCTTTTTGTGTGAATGAAGACGAATAGCCAAGTATCTTCATATTGATTGGTTAGAACAGTGTTTCTCAACCTTTTTTGAGCCACGGCACGTTTTTTACATTGGAAAAATCTTGCAGCACACCACTAACCAAAATGTTACAAAAATGACACTATATAGTATATTTAATTACAATATAATTTCTACATTAATTTCTACTTACTCAGTGTGAGACCTGCGCCTGTTTAGATGAACACAAAACTGATATCCTGGCAGGAATAGAAGAAAGACACACACGAAGCTCTTCATCAACAGCTCTCAGTCTCTCCCTGTCTTTAGTTTTTATAGCAGTTAAGCTTGAAAAGCTCTTCTTCTGGGTCAGAATCTTGTCCAGGGCCCATTTCGGAGTTCGCATTCGTCCATTTTAAAAAACTTTTCCATGACTGTCACCATGCACATGCGTTACTAATTCTTTTAAAGCAGGGGTGCTCACACTTTTTCAGCATGCGATCTACTTACAAAATGACAAAGTCATAAAGATCTACCTAATACAAAGCCAAACAAACTGCACTGAAACACTCTGTGCCCCTTTTTTGGACCCTCACCCACAGTTTGAGAACCCCTTCTTTAAGAGAACTTCCTCTGGCACTTTACACAAAACTGTGAAAAAAGTGAAGGAAGATTTTTAAACCTGTTTTTTAAAGTTCCAAACTGGAGTTGCATTCTTTTCTGGTTTTGCAGTGATATTTACCAGCCTCTGCACGTTTACCAAACCAAACGCACACCGTGACAAACACAGATGCATTTGTGCACTTTTGTTAGACAAACTTCAGCCAAATGTGGCAGTAGGTCTGTTCTGTAGATCTGCTCTATGCTGTAGACCTGCTTTGTGCCAACACTGTAACACAAATTTAGACTGGTTTTTGCTCCACGTTTGGTCTTGCTCTTCTAATCAGCGCGCACTGTGGAAGGGGCTTGTTTTCGCTGTACGCAGGAAGGTGAGAGCGTGAAAAGGCGAGGGGCGGCGTGCTGACGTGAGGCAGATGGACAGGTAGGATGTTTAGGAAGTTGAACCTGCCCTGTGATGCACGCTGGTACACGAGGGCACACGCTGTTGCAGACGAGCCATGCGTAGGGAGCGTGTGTGTTTGTGATGTGCCGTAGAGTCTCCGCGGGCTGCACTGAGACGCCCCACACGCTCTGGCACACCTGTACAAGTTTATTGCCAACAGCAGCGGCCTTAATGAAATATGATCGCACTTGTTGAGTGTGAGACAAGACCGAGTCCAAACGCGAGTCCGAGACGAGACACGGCGATCTACCCACACGACCTTGGCGATCGACTGGTAGATCGGGATCGACATATTGAGCACCCCTGATTTAAAGGAACGAGGCAATTAGCTGCCTGTCGCCACCCGGACGAATATTAGATCACTCTGCCAGTCATCATATACTACACTGTACTACAGCACGGACACTCGACAATGACATAATATTTGCAGGTAATAATTAATAAATTTTTATTTTTAAAAAAGTGATATTGGATAATTTCTGACGGCACACCTGACGATCTCTCACGGCACACTAGTGTGCCGCGGCACCGTGGTTGAGAATCACTGGGTTAGAAAACAATGATTTTTGTGTCTCAAACGTAATACAAATGTTATTGTAAGGAGCTATAAGGCAGCATGATGTTGTTCTAATGTTGTACTTTTTTGTAGAGAGTGCACTCGTGGTGGCTTCTGTAATTTCATGCACCTGAAGCCGATCTCAAGAGAGCTAAGAAGAGAGCTCTATGGACGTCGAAGAAAAAAGTAAACTAATTTGACCATCACTGTCCAACGTTTGGGGTGAAGGACCATCACTAATGAGTTGTCTTTTCTTCCAGCCGTCACAGGTCTCGCTCGCGGTCTCGGGAGAGGAGGTCTCGCTCCAGGGATAGGGGCAGAGGAGGAGGAGGAGGAGGAGGAGGAGGAGGAGGCCGTGACCATGACCGCCGTCGCTCCAGAGACAGAGAGCGCTCTGGGAGGTTTTGATCTATAAGCCACCAATACCTGTCCTTCTGTCTGACTGTAGCCATCATTAGTGTTTTTTTTTTTTTTTTTTTTTTTTTAAGTTTATACTTGTCTGACCTTAATTTGGACGGATTGAACATTGTCTGCTTGAAATAGTGTCATAAATGTGTTACTTTTTTCTTAAAACCTGAAATCAAAACATGTTGTCATTAAAGATTTTTACTAAATATAAGTGCTTTATTAGTTATCCATTTTTGTTATGTTTTATTTACAAATTACATCTGTCTTTGGGCAATTTTAAGTTCAACAGTGCCTTTAGACTAGAGTCTAGATAGAAAAAAAAAAATATTTTTTTTATGTTTACCTTTTAGGCCTATGTAAAAAAAAAAAAAAAAAAAAAAAAAATATATATATATATATATATATATATATATATATATAAATATATTACTGCAAGTAATTTAGTAACTTGACAAAACCAGTATCAAATATTTAGTGCGTCCTGTTGAGTCCTATTGAGTATCTGATCATGAATAAAGGTCCCATGCTCATTATTTTTTTAAAATACACGGATTTGAATTGTTAATTATTTTGACCACCAGTCTGACCATCGATTGGCCCTCCGCTTTCCCTTTAAGATATATTTTTCAAAACAAACAAACAAACAAAAAACATTCTGTGACTTTATTGAACCAGTAAAGGCTGTTTAAAAGAATATATTCAGTATGGAGTTGTGATCACCAATGAACACAAGGGACTCATGGTCCAATCAGCTTCTTGACCGTCAGGTCGGCCGTGGTCCACGGGCTCTCGTCAGTAAGATTTAGTCCGTGAAAGCACCAGGCTGTCTCTGTTTGGGTGAGTACCGCGCATTCCCTTTATGTAAGTTTATTAATGACGTGTATATTAGGGTATCGTATTTAGGATGTTTGTCTTGCTTCCTGTTGTTTATTATTCCAATGTTTAATGAAAGACATGAGATTCTTTCTTTTTCTTGCACAAAATACTTCGTTTTAATAGCAAATTAAAACTTATCAGATATTTCATAATATTTCCAAGTTAGTCTCTGTTAGAGTCGAGTTATTTACATTATACATATTTACATTGCAATTGTAGGGTCGCACTGAAGGCAACATGTGTATCTTAGCCTTTTAGACACATGACAGATTATTTAAAAAACAGGCGAGATTAAAGGCATCCTTTAAAGTGCCTATATCACGCTATTCTCTGAACTATGTTATGATGTTGTTTCTTCATTACAGACATTCCTGGAGTATGTCTGAAATTATGTCAGAAAACACTCCACCTTGTGATGTCATGTGATAGTGCAGGAAGTGCTCCACACTCACTAGATTCCATCCCTGGAATTGCATATCTGAAGTTGCTTTTAATTTGAAAACTACCGCTTAATGACATCACAAGGTGGAACAGAGCATTTTGCGCTTTGGAGTTGTAGATAGACTAATAATAAAGCATTACTCAAACATGTGTTATATTCTGTGTTATGTCTCTTTGTAACTGTTTTGTATTTTGTATTGTCTTCTGTGTCACCTGTCTAGGGACAACAAATAGAAACAAGCATTTTTGCTATAATCATATTTACAGTGCTATTACAGATGCTCATTAATATGCACTGACCCTATCAAATAAATTAATACATATTAAGTGTGAATGAAACAAAATACAACAACAAGCACTGTTGGGGAGTAACGGATTACATGTACCGCCGTTACGTAATCAGAGTACAAATTATGAGTAACTGTATTCCGTTACAGTTACTGTTTCAATGAGTGGTAATTGGATTACAGTTACTTTGCTGAAATAAGTGGATTACAAGGCAGTATTTTCCTGTTTTCACATTTTGTGCTACATCCCATTTATTTATTTTTTTATTTCGGTAATTCCACTCATTGCCGGAAACCCAAACAGAATGCGGCAATAAGAGCGATGGAAACGTCATGTTAAAGTTGGCGGTGTCAGTCACACAGTGGAAGCAGCAGTGCATTGGTAAAAACGCATTTGTGTCTTGGAAATTCTTCTCCCGATGTGAGATATATATATATATAAAAAACCAAATATAAAATCGCCTACAACTTAAATGTGAAACAGGAGCTACTGGCACTGGTGAAAACAACCTGCATATACATAATATCTGCACTACTGTCCTATAGTGACCTGCCACATGAGTGGACGTGCACACAAACACACACAAACACACACACAAACACACACCTTCATCATCGTCATCAACCTGAGAACCCGCGGACCACGTCTCCTTCCGTAGTTACAGCGCGGACACCGCCGTCTCGTGCGCCGCGTGTGGACCGTGTTTTCTCGCGTAAACCGCGCTTCCTCATGTGCGAATCTAAACCAGAACTAACACCAGGACTAAACCAGGACTAACACCAGGACTAAACCACGACTAACCCAGGACTGAACCAGGTTTAAACTAGGACTAAACCACGACTAAACCAGAACTAAAGACCTGGTCTAGACCTGGTCTAAACCAGGTCTAAAATCAGGAGTAAACCAGGTCTAAAAATCAGGACTAAACCAGGACTAAACCAGGACTAAACCAGGTCTAAACAACATGACACCTAACAGTAGGTTGACATAATTTAAGGTGATCTCATATAAAAAATAATTTCTCTATCAATAATATTTTTTAATATGGTGAAGGAAAGGCTGATCTTGTTACTGTCTTTTAACAGACAAAACCTCTTATATTAAGATATCGTGGTCTTTGTTTCTCTACAGCAAACAGTTGCTTATTCATGGAGACTTGGGCTCAGACAATTTGAAGACAACAAACAAGAATTTTCAGGATGTGGTTGCTACATTCATGTCGTTTAAAAAAACATGACAATATCAAGTAATCCAAAGTAATCAGATTACGTTACTCACTTTAAGTAATTTAATGGATTACGTTACAAACTACATTTTGGGGTGTGTAATCTGTAATCTGTAGGGGAATACATTTTAAAAGTAACCTTCCCAACACTGACAACAAGGTATGTTTTTGATGAAGTAACAACATTATAACAATGCTTAAAGCTCACAAGAGTCAATTTTGTGTAATTTAGGACTTTTAAAAACAGTTTAATTGTTCAGTCTCAAATTCAGTGTATTTACTTTTGTACAGATGCTTACGATGCTTTTTCCAGCAAGCAACAATAGACACAACAATCAGGAGAATGAAGAAAAGTCTGCCAGAGAGGATGGATGCAGCCATGAGCAGCAGCAGGAGAACAAGGGAGCAGTCAGACTCATCCCTGAAAGAAACTGGACTCGGCCTGATCTGCCCAGTAAATGCACCTGGCACTTAGGGGCCTCACTTTCTCAGTCTCCTCACTTTCTCTCACCGAGGTAGGTACTGCCTTGTCACAACAATGATTATTTAAATGTATTATTATGCATAACATGCCCCACAAAATGTTGATGCCCACAGGACAAAGGCACCTAAAATCTTGCCAAACATTCTTTGGCAAATTGGAGATACTCCTTTGGTCCGCTTGAATAGGATCCCTAAAGACTATGGACTTAAGTGTGAGCTCTGTGAGTAAACTGTTGATATGGGATATTATGTAGTAAAACAGTGTCTTAAACCATTTACTTATTTTGAATGCACACATTTGGATTAAGGGTACAGTTTTTCCCTTTAAGAATGGAAACTTAAGTACAGCAAATCCTCATGTTACCCCGTGAGTGGTGACTCTGATCTTAAATCAAAGGTGTGATCAGTGACCGGTGTAGACTGACTTTTACATGAACCTCAGGAAGAAGTTTTTCATTCACTGGGTGACAGAGATCTCTTTTTAAACAGCGTGGCTTATACTATTACATTTACTCAATTGAACCATTTTGAACTAGTAGGATGGAGTTTATCGGTCACAGCTTCAGTATCCAGTTTCGTTGCGTAAGAGCAGCATAACTGGTTCAATAACTGGAGATCCTTTTCTCTGCTGTTCTTTTAGTGGCCAAATGTGAGTTCTTTAATGCAGGTGGCAGCATTAAAGATCGGATTGCAATGAGGATGGTAGAAGATGCTGAGAAATCTGGGATCCTTAAACCTGGTGACACAATCATTGAACCAAGCTCTGGTAACACAGGTATCCACTATGAAGCATTATCAAATACTCTCTGTGTACATGACTTTACACAGTTAAGACATCTTACTATGACCTGGTTTTCCTGGACATTAACAGAAACTGAACGCTCCTGTAGATTGTTCTTGTCTAAATAAATACATAAATACGAATAAACATTATGTATACAAATAGTTATGCAGTCTCTGGACTATATAACTGATGTGGCTTTGTGCAGGTATAGGCATGGCACTTGTTGCAGCAGTAAAAGGTTATCGCTGTATTATAACAATGCCCCAGAAGATGAGTATGGAAAAGGTTGGGAGCTGTTACGATAATAAACTGGTGTGGTGTTTTTCATTTCTAACCTGTTTTTTTTTTTTAGGTGAATGCCCTAA
Organism: Boleophthalmus pectinirostris; assembly: GCF_026225935.1. Taxonomy (NCBI): domain Eukaryota; kingdom Metazoa; phylum Chordata; class Actinopteri; order Gobiiformes; family Gobiidae; genus Boleophthalmus; species Boleophthalmus pectinirostris. The sequence continues at coordinate 18,650,412 of NW_026570970.1, read as the reverse complement.
AGGCACTTGGAGCTGAAATTGTCCGCACACCAAATTCTGCCTCATTTGATTCAGAAGAGTCTCATATCGGTGTGGCATGGCGTCTGAAAAGTCAGATTCCTAATTCACACATCCTTGACCAGTATCGCAATCCCAGCAACCCCCTGGCTCACTATGAAAGCACAGCTGAGGAGATACTGGCTCAGTGTGATGGTTTGTGCTTTTTCTGTATTCTCTTTCTTCTTCTTGCCATTTAAGATCATGGGTTTTTATGCCATTTAAGATCATGGGTTTTCATTCATTCTTTTTTGTTGTCTCTTAACAGGTCACATTGATATGGTGGTGGCTGGTGCAGGCACAGGAGGCACGCTTACTGGTGTAGCTCGGAAATTAAAAGAGCGTTGCCCCAATGTTAAGGCAGTGAAATTTACATTAAAATGGTTACTATATTTTGAAACACACAATCATATCTAAATTACACAAGGAATATTTTCTCTTGATTTCAGGTTGTTGCTGTGGATCCAGAGGGTTCTGTTCTGATTGAATCAAGAGAAAAAAAGCCCCACAAACCATTTGAAGTTGAAGGCATTGGATACGACTTTATTCCTACTGTGTTGGACAGATCTGTAAAAACTTCTTATTCCTTGAAAAAAACAACTGAAGTTGTTATTTAAATTAATACTTTTTGTTTGTTTTTGTTTTTGTAGATTATTGACTTATGGTATAAAGCCAGTGACAAAGAGACATTTACTATGGCACGCAAGCTTATCAAGAATGAAGGTCTTTTATGTGGTAGGTTCCTAAATAACAAATACATGCACTTCCATAGAAAGTTCATTTGTGTTATTCACATGAACTGAAATGGCTCAAAATAACAGTATACATTGTTTTATTCTTTCAAATCTTTTTACACTGATGTAGTAGTATATGTTTTTTGACATCAGGTGGCAGCAGTGGCTCTGCGATGGCTGCTGCAGTGAAGATGGCTCAGCAGCTTAAAGAGGGTCAGCGCTGTGTGGTCATCTTAAGTGATTCTGTCCGTAACTACATGTGAGACACACTGAATGACAATGAATGTGTGAAAGGGAAATAAAGATCAGTCCTGCAACAGTGGGGTAGAAGATTCATATTTTATATAGTCTTTATTTTGATTGTGGCATTCTAGGTCAAAGTTCCTCAGTGACCAGTGGATGTGGGACAAAGACTTCCTCACACAAGAAGCTCCCGTGAATGCTCGACCATGGTGGGATCTTATTCCTACTATATTCTATCCTGTTAAGATGTCTTGTATAGATGCAATGTGTGTTCTCTTAAAGGTGGTGGGACATCACCGTCCAAAATCTACCCCTGTCTGCCCCTGTGTCTGTGTCACTGTCAGTTTCCTGCCAAAAGACCATTCAAGTCCTACAGGAGAGAGGGTTTGATCAAGCCCCTGTTGTGGAAGACTCAGGGTGAGTCCTACTCATGCAAAATGCAGACTCTTGTAAAAGTTTTAAGAAACAATAATAATCAAAGATTATTTCTCACAGCACCATTTTGGGAGTGGTCACTTTACAGACCATTCTTTCCTCTTTGGTGGCTGGTACTGTTCAACCTTCAGATCACATCAACAAAGTGCTCAGTACAAGTTTCAAACAGGTGTGTGTAGAATTACATCTAATAGAGTATGTCTTTGATTATTCTCAAGCTTTCTATAATCTTATGTGTGTGTTATTCTATTGTCTTCAAATAAATATGAAAATAACTGCATATTTTAGATCCATCTAAGAGACCATCTGGGAAAACTGTCACACATACTCCAGGCCAACCACTTTGCTCTTGTGATCCAAGATCATATTCTGTGTAAGGCATTTTATTCAATTATACAAACAAATGACATAAAACTGTGTTTTTAGAAGCTAAAAGTGAATATGAATAAAAATATGGTAGATCTTCCCTAAAGTTTTCATTGTTCCAGGTAACACCGAAGGCTTGTCTAGTCAGAAGCAGAAGATTTTTGCGGTTGTGACAGCGATGGACCTTATTGACTACATAACCACACGTGGTGCAGAATTATAAATCCTGCTGGACTAACTTAACTGAGTCTCCTTTTTTTTTTTCTTCTTTTTTTCTTTTACATATATGTAACTATTTTCTCTATTTTCTCATGCTAATTTGTGAACACTATGTAGTTGATGGCTTAGTAGTTTCTGCATTAGATTTATTTTAGATAGAACCCCATGTATCTACTACACATAATTATATAAAGGTGAATGGGATGCAACATTGAAAATATTTTGTATTAAATGAGCTTGAAGCTGATGAAAACGATAGACTTGTGTAACAGTTGTTAAAGCACGTTTTTTCTCTTTGGACTTGTAATAGCATTTTTCTACCAGAGCGAGGCAGTATGCATACACAGACCACACGGACCCTCAGCTCTCATAACTTGCAGCATAGAGTTCTTTAAACAATGAAATGTTTTCACTAAAGATCACCAATGAAAATCTGATATAGTTTTGTTACCGTCCAGTATTTTGACTCACATGACAGTAAAAAGGAAGTAACAATAGTTCACACTCTAATCTCTTCAAGAACGTGACAGGACCCTGTCAGGGAATTGAAAGTATGAACCTCATGATATTTTGTTGTTTGTTGAATCACGTTTTAAATGTCTCAAAACATCACACCCACATATTTCTGACGTACTTGAGTTATTATATCCGAGAAGTTAAGGTGCCTTTAAACTTAGTCATCAGTTAATGACAATGTTATTGGCTCAATATGAAATGAGTGTTAACTGGTTTTGGGCCCACATTCCCTGTGACAGAGGCATAACACAAACACAAAGTGAAAACTGTCACTCCCACAACAACAATGATCAAATCAGGCACAGTGGGCATTTGTGCATGATTTTGGACATGGACCAAATATTCTTTGTTCATGGTAGTTCAGGTCTGCTTAATCAGTCTCATAATAATCATCTGTGTCAAAATGAAGCTGTGCATTTACTTTTGCATGCTCTACTTGTGTCATTACATCAGTTGGCTTTAATGCACAAACACATTCTTTTTATGCAAAGATGTTTTGTAAAATTTTCATTGGTGGTGCAAGTACTACATTTTCTTATTTAAGTAAAATTACAGATACTGGAGGAAAAATAAAAAAAAACAAACCTAAAAGTATTTTGTGCAGATTTTGAGATCTAATAAAGCTTCAAATGTAGTGATTTTAATAAAAATTTGTGGTGAATTTTGTTCCTTTCAGAAGCTTTTCAGTCCTGTCCAAAATGTAGTGTAGTAGAAAGTACAAATACTGTCTCTTAAATGTAATAAAAGTATCCACTTTAAAACTACTGAAGTAAAGTACATATACCTAAAATGTTTACTTAAGTTCAGTAATTTACTACTTTTACTTTGTTACGTTCCACCACTGATTATGTTATAGATGGATATTTTTGTACACAAGTCAATCTAATTTCATTCCCCAGTGCTGCCTTGAATTTGAAACCACTGCCAGGGACTGCATTTTTGGTCTCTATTATGTGCTTGTTGACGCACTCAGAACCAACAGGTTACTGTATTCAGCATTTGACTGGCAACTGAGAGAGGTAGGTGTGTTTGGAAATTATAGTGTGACGCACATCCTATGCAGATCTCCAATCAGACATCCAAACATTTAGAGCTTAATTGTCTGTCTCTGCTTCATTATTGATTAATTAAGAGCAACAAATGAGCTGTATACTAATCATGATTTAGCTATAATAGGCCTATAACCAGCAAAGAGTAGCATCATTTACATTGGTGGGTGGAACTGTGCTAAGGCCAGTGTTGTGTGTTTTTGTGTGTTTTTAAAGGTCCAATATAACACAAAATTTACTCTTGCCATGTTATAATGCTGTTACCATATCAAAAACATATCTGGAACTGTGTTTTGTTTCATTCACCCATGTTTGAATATGAATGAATATTTATCATTAGTCTGTCTATATCTCCAAAGCTCAAAATGCTCTGTTTTACCTTGTGATGTCATGCAGTGGTAGCTTTCATGTTAGCAGCTCATTTTTCCTTTAGTTCAGTAGAGATTGACAATTCCAGGGCTGAAATTATCCAAATGATTCTAATAACGGTGTACGGGGTTTAAAAGCACAGTGGAGCACTTCCTGTATTACCACATAACATCACAAAGTGGAGTGTCTTCTGTTTGAGAACTCTAATATGCAGGGTTTTTTGTTTGAATGAAACAAAACACAACATCACAACATAGATCAAAATTTGTGTAATACAGGTCCTTTAATAGATTGTTGTATAAATGTAGTACTCTATATAGTGCACAGTGCAAAGTTGTGAAGAATAACGGCTTCCCCTTTTGTGTTAAGCTTTTTGTTTATTTAACTGGACCCTATGTATGGGGTATGCCCCACCTTTACAAAACACATTACAGAATGGCTGTGTCATTAAAGTATAATTTAAGTTCTTTCCCTAAGGTGCCTGATGTGAAAATATATTTCTCTTTATTTACTATTACATTATCAGAATTTGCAGTGTTTTTTAAATGCACAAAAACACTTACCACAGCTGTTAGTCTGAGGTTTAAAGGTGCACTGTGTAACTTTTCTGGTGGAGAGTCCGTCAAAAGCATTTCTCCTTGGAGATGTTATTGCGTCATCCGGAATGTTTCACAATATGGCATTAAACCTTTCTATCTTCATGGGGACCAAACCAGACGAAGTTCCAGATCAGATCTGTAGAGAGGCAGACCTGGCTCACAGTCAGAATGCCTGCTTTTCTTTGTATTTTTGAGCTATAAAACCACCAGTAATTAAATACATGTAAGGCAGAGCTGTTTAATGTCATACTGTGGAACATTCCAGGCAGAGTAATGACATAGAAATAAGCAGACAAACCCCCAAGCAAAAAGTTACGGTACATAGTGCACCTTAAAAACTGCCAACACAAATTGATGCTCTCGTGACATACTCTTCTCTAATCAACAAACACCGAAGGACAGTGAAGTGAAGTGCAAGATAGGCCTATAACCTTGTTCTTTGTTTTTACTGTAGTTCCTCATTCCAAGTTGCCATTTTTCATACTGAGCCTAATTGAAACCACTTGGTACTAAACTAGAGAAAATTCAATATTCAGTATCGTCACTGAACCATGAAATTTTGCATTTAGTTTCAGTAGTAGTAGTAGTATTTCAGTAATTCAGTCATTTGCAGCACTACATGGACATAGACTACAGTCCCATTTGGATCATGACATGATTTTAGACTGAAGTAAAAAGTACTTATAATTTTTTAAACTTTTGGAACAGAGTATCAGACAATGCCCTTAGACTGTCTAATAAGCTGCTCACTCATCGCCCCTCCTGCTGTGAATGACATATCCTGATAAAAATGGCACAATTTGAAACAGGCTTTTTGGGCACCATGTGTGGAGTCTGCGGTGCGTTTTTGTCCCTGGCCTGTTGCCTGTGTGATTATGTGAGCGGGCTGGGTGCAGGCCCTGTCTGCAGTCCACTCTCCATTATCTAACCAGCAGAGTACAGTCACTGGGTCACAGGGCCTGCAGCACAGCAACGCTTTCAAAGTTCTATTTGCGTCACTGCTCCAAATGGTTGAATCTGAGTTATTACCCCCCTCTGTGAAATCAATAAGCATGAAAATAGCACATTAGTTTTACATAGCTGTTAATGATGCCTCCTGCCCATGTGTGAAGTCATATACAGAATCAAGTGTCTGCATTAAAGGGCCCATATTACTCTGTTTTCTGATCTGTGTTATAACTTTGTTTCTCCATCACAAACATACCTGTTTGTGATCTGTTTGTGTTGTATTCACACATGATCAACAGACAAATTCTGAATATTTAGTCTGTGTTCCTCTTTCAAACTAAAAACACCCTGTTCCACCTTGTGATGTCATCTACAGGAAGTGCTCCACTGTGTGTTTTTTTTAACTCCCAACACCTTCACTTCATTTGGATACTTTCAGCCCATGAATTGCCACTCTCTACTTAACTAAAGAGAAAAGAAGCTTTTAACTTGAAAACGACCGCTTCATGTCATCACAAGGTGGAACAGAGCATTTTTAGTTTTCCAGATGTAGACCACCCAATCATTCAGGATTACACAAACATATATGAATGAAAAAAACATAACTCCAGGTATGTTTTGATGTGGTAACATTTCAAAATGTGCATCAATGTAAGTTTTGCATAATATAGGACTTTTAAATTCATCTTACCAAAAGTTTATCTACTCTTATAACCTATTGAAACCTATGGACAATTTTGAAAAAGCATTTTTCACTCTTTAAGGAATTATTTAAAATGTCTCCCAGAAATGGCCCTAGAAGTATATGTTTACAGACATATGACTTTAAGCCATATTCCTGAATAAAGTTATCTTGTGAACTCTTGGGGGTTGTTCTTTGATGGAAATATCATGCAATGGTTGTGTGTTGACTAAATTATTTTTATAGTGTTCCCCTCAAGAAGAACTGAAACCCAAAATCTCTCAACTGTTTACACAGAAGCAACATTTTAACCTGTCCCCTTTTTGTCCATCACAGATCCCTAAAGAACAAAACAAAACAAATGACCTGTGGTACCCATCCTGAGTTCATCTGGACTGTGTTTGTTTACTATCAATATTTGGAAATCTACAACCTCTTCTTGGATGAAGAACATTTACTTTATTGAATATATTTGCTAATTCCACTACCAAATCAAATAGTCTCAGTGATTCTGATCATTTGTCAGAGGTCACAACAAAAATGCACCAGATGATTTATGATCATTTATGTCTTAAAACTGTACTCTGCAGTTAATGTTGTTTGCCTTATTTAAACTGATAAACATAGTTTGTATTGTTTGTCTTACATAACCTATTGCTAAAGGGATATTTGTGTTATATCATAGATCTTTCCAGCGAAGGTCAGCTCTGATGACTTTCTTCTTGAGAAAGCGCAGAGTTAATCCTGATAGGAATAGCCCAAAGGAACAGGGCACAATGGAGGACATTGTGAGGAATCACAGGGCTTTATGTGCGTATGAAGACGGAGCGGGAGGCAGCACAAGGCAGAACATGTCCTGGTTTTAATTTTCTCCATCTGCGTCATTCCTTCGTCAAAAAGTATAAATCACAAATGTGTCCAAATGGAAGCTGAGAGACCCCTGGCTCTGCCTCTCTTATCTCCTCACTGTCTCGTGTCTGCACAGTGTTTTATCAGGAGAAGAAACCGGTGCATTTGTACAGTGATGGCTCCAGCCTGTGTGAGTTAGGGTATGCAGGGGAAAGGAGGCCAGTGCATTTGGGTCCTGCGTCACAGTGTGGCCCCTGGGGGCGCTCCGCACTCTCAATCTAACCTCTGCATATTTACACAGGGTTAAAGGATCAACTGTTTATTGTCCCTCATATTTTCTCAGGTGTAGCTTTGTATAGAAGAATGATGAGTTTCTCAAGCAGTGCCTCTGATTTTTCGCCTCGCTGCTCACATAGACTGAAGTATGCTTTGTTATGTAAATGGCACATGCACATTCAAAATATATATTATATTTTTCTTTTATTTGTACTTGAAGAAAAAGTGACAAGACTGAAATATTATGTTTTCATACTGACTCTGATCCTTTCATACTGACTGATCCTTTGACAGTGGAGTTTTTATGTTGTAAACACATAGGCAGTATAAGACAGTATACCAGATTCATGTTGTGACACCTCAGTCATGTGTTGTGTTAAAGAGAAAAAATAATAGAGAAAATGTATAATAAATGGAAAATTGTGTCCTACTAACAGTTCCACCTACGTTTGGCACTGAGGACTTTTCCACACTGCAACTTTAATGGGGACGTTAATTGGCAAAAGTTCCACTCTCCACTTTTGTAGGTCTATAGGTCTGTTCATAACAGCATTGCAAACTCTATCATATAAATGTTGATTTTTCTTTCACGAATAAACTAAATAAACTGTTTGTCTAACCCAAAAGTGGCTGTAGTTAGTATGAAGTGGAGCATGCAGACCAGACCAGACCCAACGGCCTGTGTTGATGCTGATGTGAGTTGAAGGACTGAGACATTGCATTAGGCCAATAGACTGTTAGAATGACTCAGGTCTTTTGAGACAGCACTCTCCCTGCCCTCAGACCAAATGGAGGTGTCTCTCCAGGGACACACAAGGTTTGTCTTATGAAACCAGGCTCCAGGCCAAAAGCTCCTGAATCATTCACAAAAGCCAATGGCCTTTTGTCTGAGCCACACCAGAACGTTTCATTTGAGAGTCATTCAACCATTCAGATTATCTAAAAGACTATCTAACTCTATCAGGGACAAAGGGACAAGGGGTTTGATGTACACCTGCGCATATAATTTCAAATTATATGCAAGAGCCTGTTTTCTAAATGTATATATTGTTTCCTAGAAATGGTCAGAACAGATGTTATTTTTGATACTCACATAAAGGTTCAAGTCAAGCTTAAGATAACTCAATTAAAATTCAGTAATCCACACATATGCTTTGGCACTGTTTTTTAATCCAGATGCCCTTAATGACAATTATGTTTGCACAAAAAAAGGTACAGCAGGTAAACTATCTCTGCAAAGAGAAAAATCAGAGGTACTCCTACTACATTAAAATGTTCTTTAATACATTTTTGTGTGTGAAAAAAGCCCAATGCAGCCGAAACTCATTGGCTAGACCCGTTTTCACATTAAAGGTGCACTTTTATGTCAAATCCTTATCTCCATGGAGATGTTATTGCTTTGTCTGGAATGTTTCACAGTATGGTATAAAATCTTTCAATCTTCATGGAGACTAAACATGACCAAGTTACAGGTCAAATCTGTACAGAGGCAACTCCACTCACTGTCTGAATGCCTGTTTTTCTAGGTATTTTTGACCTATAAAACCACCTGTAATTTAATAAATGTAAAGTAGAGCTGTTTAATGTCATACTGTTGAACATTCAGAACAATGACATCTCCATAGAAACAAGCAGGTGACGGACGCGCAACCGAAAAGTTACCTAATGCACCTTTAATGTAGTCAAAGTGCTTGGATTTTTCTCTTTGCTTCCACTGTGATCCTGATGAGCACCTGACCTGATACTTAACTGACCCATGAAGCTCTAATTTTTCTATCATAAACTATGTCTGTGTTGGATATCAAACAAGGACTATGTATGCTTAACATGATGCAACACAATTGCAACACATTAAAACTGTATAATTACTTCTCCCAACCAGCAATTACAAAATATTTATGTGTCCAACCCAGTCATTTGCAGAATAGCTCAAGGCCCGGACAGCCGCCTTGTCTGTGGCTGACTTTTACAGCTATTACTCAGTTCTGTCTCTCTTTCTCACCCACTTCTTCATGGTTTTGAATGTCTCTTCGCGGTGTGACCTTAAATACCGTAGCTTATGTAACTGCATTTGCATGTATGTGGGACGTGACCCCTTACACACAAGTCTAAACTTGTTTGTATGTGTGCACGTGCGTGTGCGTGTGTGGTAATAGTCCAACATACCCCTGTAGTCATACGCATCAGCCCCTGTTGTGGAGGTTTGTGCACGTCTTTGGTGCAGAGAAAGAGCTTTACTGCTAAATAATGGGTAAGATGCATTTTAGTTGTTGAGTTTCCATTCTGGGAGCCCCCATCTTCCTCCGGTGGTGTCTGCTTGTACGTCAGAGCTTCCTGCCTTGACAATGTGAAAGGGTTTTCCCGCTCAGTGCCCCCTGAGAGCAGCTTCTGGCCCAGCTGCATTATTTCCTCCTTGGTGCGTTCATACACAAATGTTTTTTTGGACTGGAGAATATGGAAACATATAAGCAGTTCTTCCATTACATAGTTTAGGGTTGTTTGGCCAGTTTGTTAAGGATATTAAAGACACAAAGTCACTTGTAATATAAAAACTGATAATGCTTATTCTGTTTTTGCATTCAACCCTTTGGAAGGCCATGGTCAATATTGATGGTTGACAATGTAATAAGTTCTGACAACATGACTGCACAAGTGAACAATTGTGAATTCTCGTTAATGTGTGTAGGTGATGAACAACTCATCAAAACAACATTATTGAAGCCAAGTAGTGTACAGGTAGCCTGATTCATCAGCCGGTTTCACTTCGTGGAAACCATGTGACCTCACAGCGTTAGAATTTGTTTGCTCAAAGGTAGGCAGGAACTTTTTTCATTTAACCAGTCGCTGCTATTTGGTTGTGACGTATGTAATGCACCGCTAACAGGGCTAACTGGTATATTAAGCTTTTCCCAAATCCTGTAAGAAGAAGGGTAATAATGTCTTTCCCCTGGATAAAATTCACAGAACATTCTCTTTGTTCCGGCTTTAAATCCTCAGTCTCGGGAATCGTTGCCAACACAGAATGTATGGCTCTTCACTGATTGGCTGTTGCCTGAACTCGCACTTCCGTGGTTCTTGCAAACTGTCTAGTGTATTTTGATTCCTGACCTAGTCGCTGGAGAGAAATGAAATTGAGTGGAGGCACTAGGTGGCGCCAGCCTGGCTAGTGTACAGGCACCAAAAAAGGATAACATACAGTATGGTTCATCAAACAAGCACCGAGGCTGTGATGGTTCAATTCATGAGAGCAAATGATAAAAATAACATGCATCCAAATACACACATTTTATTTAAAGCTGCTCTATGTAACTCTCCTGGTAGCTGGTCCACCACCCATATCTCCATGCAGAAGTTATTGCTTTGCATGCATTAATATTTCACATTATGGCATTAATATGGTATTAATCTATCTCCATGGAGCCAAGCATGTGACCCTTAGACTGTATATATAAATGGACATAGCTAACCCGCTAGCCGCCCCATTCCAAATAGTGAGCAAGGGGGCGCTTCTGTCTCTATCGACTCTGGCTCCAATTGACTTTACATTGAAATTTTGTCACCCTTCTCTCTGCTGCAATGAGCCTTGTCAATTTGGTCTACATGATCCTGATGTTTTTATTTTGCAATTTTGTCTGTAAATAAATTCCTATTCCTAATATGGGACTGGCTCCAAATTTGCCCTATAACTCCTTGCCTCAATGAGTTTAGTTTGACTGGAGCCAAACGCTATAGGTGACGTCCTTTAGCCTACTTCTTTATACACTCTACAGGGCCAATTTATAAATCAGATTTGTGGAGAGAACATTTAAAATTAAGTAAAACCACATCTCCATGGAAACAAGCAGGTGCCAGACCCCTCACCAAAGTCTTGTTCCAATAAATAACCCTATGCAAATAGACTTGATGGGATTCTGTTACCACAACAAATGTTTAACAAGGGCCGACATTTCTTAGAAGTACTTGATCAAACTACAAATAAACAGAAGCAGTGACATAACATTTCACCTGATCTGCTCTTCGGCCTTACTCTCACTTTGACTTACTTCTGTTGCTGTATTTAAATATTACCATGTTACATCTTTACTGTGACTTACAGATTTTCTCAATTATAAAAAAAAATCCAAAACAGCATGTAACTCTGCTCCACTATTCTTTTAACAGCCCTCTCTTCTCCTTTGTCTGACTTGTCAATGTTTTTCCACTGAAGTGAAAAAAGAAAAGAACTATGACGTTAACAGGATGTACGCTAATTTCCTTGGACTCAGAGCTTGTTCCTGTCGGATCTGAATACGTGCTGTAGCTGAATGTAGATGGGAAAGACACAAGCGAGGGGGGCTGGTGTGGTGTAAGTGAGAAAAAGGACAGTGGTTTAGTGGAGTAAGAACAGTGAATTAGTCAAATATGGTCTAAAAGACTCTGTGTTTTGACAAAGTTTAATTAAATATTTGGATGATTTTGTATGAGAACTAGAGAACAACTTTCACTAACACAACTAGTGAGATGAAGAAGTGTTATAGGACATTTTAAACACACTTGATATAAAATATATAAAATCTGAAATATCTAAACTTCTCATAATTTTGAGACGTCACGCTGAAACAAAAAACTCAAAGAAGAAAAACAAATTCTTTAAGACAAATTATACTTTGAGTTTATAAACTTCCACAAAAAGATAAAGATAAAGATAAAAAGCCACACTTTTCCTTTACTTTTTTGTGGATTCTAGATGTGCAGTCTATGCCCGGTTTTATATGCCGGGGTGTAATTGACAGACATATTAACGAGAAAAATGAATTAATCTGAGAAAATCATGGTTTGTTAGCATTATATATATATATATATATATATATATATATATATATATATATATATATATATATATATATATATATATATATATATATACATCACAGACTTCAGTGACTGAAGCATTAAACATTATTAATCTGAGATCAGACAAGTTTGATTTGCGTCACAGAAATAAACATACCTGATTGCACAGCTCTGTCTGAGTTTGGCCTGAAAGGTGGGGGAGGGAGAGAGGAACACACTGTTCTACAGTTAACTGCAGTCTTCACTTTATAGGGCGAATATAATCTGCCAACTTCCTGCCTGAAAACTATGGCAAAGGTTTTGACCACCAACCTGAACAGAAAAGGCCAGAGCATTACTAATCTGCCTATGTTTTCAGAACTGCAAAAGTTTGTAATGCAGGTTTTAAGTTAGCCCAAGTGTATGATTGTTCTGCACTGACACAATGTCTCAGAAAGTCCAAACCATAGCTGATGCAAATACTATTTATTATACACTTTTGATGTTATTACCCTCTCAGTGTAATTTAAACCCTGAAACAAGTGTTATGGAAAAATGATATCTCTCTTGAAGATGAATAATGAATCAACTTGCAAAGCCCGATGAGTTTTTGGACTACAGACAAAGGTTTACTCTTCTTGTTGCAGCAGATATGTCCAGGGCCTAGGCCTGGTCTGGCCAAAGACCAACAGTCTCCCCTGAGTCTCCTCTCTCCAGTCACCCCTTCTCTACATCTCCTGAGTATCTCCTTTCAGAGCATCTGAGCTCTGAGTATTTATACAGAAATACAAGTTACATACATATCAAAGCAGAGTGACTTTTGTTTCATAGACCTGTACTAATTAACTTCAATTGGAGGACGGCTAAGACAACACAGGGGTTCCTGAGGGTGGGGACAGTTGTGTCTGCTAAGCCTTTACACATTACACATATTAATGACTGATCTGATATAAGTTAGAAATCACTCCATTTACACAAAGACAGATTGAGAAAAATCTTTCCACAATATAAATTTCCATCACACAAGTTTCAAGTTTTAAACATGTTGAAAATATGCTATTATTCGATACAAATAATTTTTTATTTTTGTCTGTGTAAACATTGTGCAGTTTTGTGTGTTATTTTATATTTTAATTGCATATTTAGAATGAAACGAATGGTGAAACTTATTTACTTTTAAAAATATAGTTTTGGTAAAAGTTTGTTTATTACCTTGACAAATTCATAGGCCTCATGACTGCTGCTCTGGGAGAGAAATAATCAGCTCCTCTCATGCAGCCGGCAGTGTGTGCACACACACGTGCACACACACACACACACACACACACACGCGCGCGCGCACACACACATGTACACGCTCACACGCACGCATGCACACATGCACGCACGCACGCACACACATAAGCATCATGCACACACACCCACACACACAAACACACATGCATACACTCTCACACAGTCACACGCACTGCTCCAGTGTTAGCACGGCCTCAGCAAACACACATGACCCTGTTGGTCTCAAAGCACTTGGCACACTCTCTTGTATAACAGAGTAACTGTTCTGAGAAATGAAAGGCCTTGTACACATCTGCATTGTGAAGATGGAGTAGTTTACGTCAGAGCCAATGACTTCATGTGTCCACTGCAGTGGCAGAGGCCTGGTGTTGAGCCCAGACAGTCAGATGGCTCACATAAACAAACAAACACAAAAAGGAGCCGCTGCTCAGTGAGGACAGCGGCCCTGACCTTTGATCTGCAATGATAACACAACTGTTTACAAAGATAAACAAACTGAGTCTGTTAGTTAATGACTTTTTAAAAAGTAGCCAATTACTGATGGCAAAACAACTTCTTTTAACTGTTGAATGCAATTGCCATTGCAACTAAGTACAGAGCTGTGGGCGGAGACAGGGGGTAGGTGAAAACAGCAATTTTCTGAACACTCAAGCTTCTAATGCAGATCATACTCAAACATGCAGAAATCAAACTAAACACAACTCTGAGAAGGTTCATGTTGATATATGAGATATTTACAGTCCATACATCTGATCTGACTTCTCATGGTCACACTGCAGTCGCTGACGTGTTTGGGCGGGCACCCTGACATCCACATGCGGAGTGTGGCGAGCATGGCAACAGGCGGCAGCTCTGATGCTCCAGAATCCCCAGAGTGCAACATGAGCTGAGGCCCAGAGCTGGCCGTGTGACGCACCCAGCAACTGACTTCCCCCTTCTACAGTTTCCACTCAGACACTGTCCTGTACTGCACTGTCATGATAGGGCCATGTGCTGCTGCAACAACATCACCAACCCCATCCACAGTTCCTCTTTCACCAGATCACGACAAGTATGCAAATGATAGAGATATTTTATACAGCAGAGACAGAGAAGAGAGAAACTGAGCACTTTTAGGTTTTAGCGTTTAGCATACTGCAGGCTGAAGTTATGTGGCTTGATGTTAGATCAGTATCAGTTGCAGACAGTAATGCATAATTATTTAAGTAGGTGCAACCTTTATTACTCAACAATTACAAATTGCTATAAATATTTTTAGTGAGGCATTTTAATTGAGTACACATGATATTCATCAGTACTGGGTCTAGCTTAGCATGCTAGTTGAAGAACAATTATAGATGTGATGGTAAATTTACTGGACACTTTAAAGGTGCATTGTGTAACTTTTCTGGTGGAGGGTCCATCAAAAGCTTTTCTCCATGGAGATGTTATTACTTTGTCTGGAATGTGTCACCTTTCTATCTTCATGGAGACCAAACCAGACCAAGTTACAGGTCAGATCTGTGGAGAGGCAACCCCACTCACAGGCAGCCTGTTTTTCTATATATTTTGAGCTATAAAACCAGCTATAATTTAATAAATGTAAGGTAGAGCTGTTTAATGCCATACTGTGGAACATTTTAGGCAGAGTAAAGATATACTGATAGAGACAAGCAGGGGGCAGACCTCCAACCA
The DNA here is from genome assembly GCF_026225935.1 of Boleophthalmus pectinirostris. Lineage (NCBI taxonomy): Eukaryota > Metazoa > Chordata > Actinopteri > Gobiiformes > Gobiidae > Boleophthalmus > Boleophthalmus pectinirostris. Next base: position 18,635,309 of record NW_026570970.1, on the reverse strand, counting down.
AAAAGTTACATCGTGCACAGTAACAAGATGTTGTTTACTTGTTTACTACTGCAGCCTGGTATTTTGTTTTGAATTAGGCTAAAAAATATCTTCTTATAGCAGTAGGCCTACTTGAGTTTATTTTGAAATCAAACTTGATATTAATTTTATTTCCAGTAAAAAAGACAGCCTTGTATCCCAATGTTTACAACGATTTTTCCGATTACAAGTCCCCACTGTTGCATTTCCATTTCCAAATTCCCCTGCCTCTCTTTCCCAACATGCACCACAAAATACCTCATTTGAGTCCTATCTCAAAGTCGACGCGTATCTTTTTCATTGCTTTAACCGTTTGTTTACTTTGATATTATTTTCCCATACAAACTTGAAAGCCCTTTAGCACATTCGCTCTGCTTGCTGATCGGGTTGCAGCTGCTGGGCCTGTTTGAAGGAATGTAGTGGCTGTAGAGGAATGCTCACACAGACGCCAAAGCCTGCTGCACAGTATTAGCCCAGCTCGAAGTGCGTCATTGTGTTCACAGCTGACATGGTTGGGCTCCAGTGTGTTTGTGTGTCACTCAGTGTGTAGGATCTTTCGCCTATGTGTGTGTGTGTGTGTGTATTTCTTTAATCTCGTTATGACCCCCCTCACACCCCCTAGCCCCAAATCAAAGTACTGTAGCTGACCATTAGCGTGCATGTGTGAGTGCTATGAGAAAGATTACAGCGGGTTTTGAATGGTGTGTGTGATACAGAGTGCAATTAGCTGCAGTGTTGTGGCAGATCCGGCTTCATTAAAGATACAGGGCTGGAGATAATGTTATGACTAAGTGCTGTTTCAGATTACACAGGAATTCAATGGACAACAGTCACTCCTTTGAAATGCACAGATTATAATGAACCTGTCAAGAGGTACAACAATATAGTAGGCTGTAATGTGAGAATCATATTGCCTGGGAATACATACATACCTACACACCTCTGTATAAAAAGTTAATTATCATTCTGGACTTGCCAGGCAAATAACAGGATATGTGCATAAGTCCCCCAGTTCCCATGCTATTTCAGAGCTTCTAAATTACTCATAACCAGACAGCAAAAGGAAAATACTGTCTTGGCAGTGTTAGGGTAACCAGATTTTTAAAATTAAAAACTGGGACAAACCCAGGTTGGCATATAACTTTGTCCATTCTTGACTCACTTGTGGGTCAGTACATTGTGAGTGACTTCTGCTTTATGGTCATTTCCAAGCTTTTTTTGTATTTTGGCTAAGTAAGTAACACTTCTTGCCCCACTTTACTCTTGGCAGGGATCAGATTGGTCAAAAATGGGGACCTTATGGACTTTTCTTTTTCTGGGACAAATCAATGGTTTTGGATAAATCTGCTTCTGGTCTGATCACCCTAAGCAGTAAAACTTTTCATAGCCAAATTAGCTGTAAGTAGCATAATAGACGTAATGTGTTTACTCAAGTCAAGTCTCCACAGCTGTCTACTTTTACTTTTAGAGTTTATGCAATGTATTTCACATGTGGCACATTGTTGAGTCTTATATAAAAGTTTTACAAACAAGCAATTAAGCAGTTATTCTGCAACTATCATTAATCACAGCAGTCACAGCCTGATGTGTTGTGTTAATGCATAATCCATCAATTAGATCAGACATGTGAGCACGTCACAGGCGTCTAAGCGAGAGAAAGGCTCAGACATGACGCATGTTTTAATTGAATTTAATTTGAAATCAGTTGCATCTTATTAGTGCACTGCAAGCTGTTGATGAGAAGCAAACTCCAAAATAAGACTGGATTTAAAACACCTTTGTCCACTTTATCTTTGTGATTTGTTTCATTCACACTTAATTCTTCTTGCATTACTCTATATCTGCAAAGCTCAGAATGCTCTGTACCACCTTGTGATGTCATGAAGTGTTATAGTTTTCAAGGTAACAGCTTTTGTTCAGTAGAGATTGATAATTCCAGGACTCCAAGTCCAAATTAATTCTAGTGACGGTGTATGGAGTTTAAAAACACAGTGGAGTACTTCCTGTATCATGTTTGCTGTTTGTGAAAAAAACAAACAAAAAAACTCAGCCTAAATATGCAGGGTTTATATTGTTAAACATGTGTGAATGAAACAAAGCACAACTCCAGGTGTTTTTATGATGAGGTAACAACATTACAACACAGATCATAAAATAGCATAACAGCCCTTTAAGTCAATGTGCATATGAATGTTATAATTCCATCATGATTATAAAAAGCTAAAAGAAAACATTTTTTTACCTCTCAAAATCATCACCTCAGACCCTAATAATGTCTTAAAGCATTTCTATTATTTACTTGACAACTGTCTGGTCTGAGTAAGTGAGCAGGGCAAGGCAAGTTTATTTGTACAGCACAATTCATACACAAAGTAATTCAAAAGTGCTTTACAGAATAAGAAAGACATTAAAATCACAATACAAACAAATCAAAACATGAAGAGAGAAGAGTGTGGAATAGAAACCTTTCAGTCATAGTAGAGCACAGCATAATAGAGCACAACATACACCCTGTGACACCCTCATGCCTTGTCCAGTCACCATTTCCTCCTCTTGTTTATTTATTTGGCCACGGGGCTCCGCTGGGTGCAACCAGTTCAGTGGTATTCAAGTCCGTCCTGCCAACGCGAGGGTTATTGGCAGTGACGCATGTGCACTTGTTTCTCGCTCACGTACACACAATTAGCAGAGTGTTAATCTCACAGCACAGGAAGGGAACTGTGAGCCCCCCCCCCCCCCCCAACCCTCTGAAGCTTTTGGACTGTTTCTGTGTGTGCGTGTAAATTGGACCTTATATCATTCTTGTCCCAGTTAGAAGAGCATAGCGATGTCTTATCTGACCCACAAATGCATATCTTGGCTTCTCAACGCACGCTTCGTCATGGTTTTGGGGTCTGACACCACTGCCCTACATTACGGAGCTCTGACTGAAGTAACAAGCACGATATTCTTGCAATGCAGACAGCTTATCACTAAGCATGTGAATTTGTCTCATTAAGCTGCTTCTACTTCTCGAGGGGAAAGTTGTCAGATTGAAGCTACACATTTTGTTATGACTCATGTTAAAACTTTTGGAGGCTGCAGTTCCCATTCTTTAATGAAACTTCAGCTGTTTTTGACTTCAGAAATTCTTGGTTGACTAAACACATACCCTGTGCATCGATTATTTAACAAAAAATTCATAGATGGAACAAGGTATTACATGCACTTTGAGCACTATGCATGTTTTTCCGATGTGTTTTTTAACTACAAATGGCAAAATAATCTAACCTAACCTAAAAAGGGGTGTGGCAAAGCTCCAGTAAATTATTAAAATATTCCTCAAAAGTACAGCAAATATGCAGTGTCATATTTATTTATGTTTCAAACCCATATAAAAATAAATAGAAACAATTAAAATAATTTGTTAAATATAAAACTGTTATTACCAAAAAATAAAATAAAATTGAACTGAACTGAATATCAACAAAGAAATCAGTCAGAAGTCAGTACAATCGGCCTTCTGCCTTCATCTTAAAGTCACATTTGAAGATTTTAACGGGCCCATGTTACGCTATTGTGTATGTTTCCGCATTGCAAACATACCTAGAGTTTATTTTGTTTCATTCACTCAAGTTCAACGCACAAACACTGCATATTAAGGGGTTTTCTCTCAACCAGACAACACTCTTTTCACCTTGTATTGTCATGTAATAATTTAGAAAGTGCTCCTCTGTGTTTTTAAACTCCATACACCTTCACTAGTATCATTTGGATGATTTCAGCGCTGGAATTTCCAATCTTTACTGGCCTAAAGGTAAAAGGAGCTGTTAACATCACAAGGTGGAACAGAAAATTTTGAGTTTTAGAGATGCAAACAGATTAATAATAAAGCATTACTCAAACATGTGAATGAAACAAAACACAACTCCAGATTTTATTATTATTTTTTTTTAAGAAGAAACGCGATTCTAGCATGCATTAAAGCTCACAAGAGTCCATTTTGTATAGTATAGGACTTTTAAGCAAATGAGACAGGATGTTTTGAAATAGGAATGAATGAGGCATTTTTTATTTAAACGAAAACTCTTTGAACAGAAATGGTGCTCCTGTTTACACCAGTCTGCTCAAACCTTGGTGAAGTAATAGTCAAACAGTTGAATGTTAGTCAGATACATCTGTCAGGAAGAGGCTGGCAGAGAACAGAAGGTTAAAATGATCTCATGCCAGGCCATCAGGGAAAAGGCTGTGAGGACAAGGTCAACAGAGAACAATAGGGTCAAAACAAAACAAAACAAAGCAAGCAGGTACATAAAGTAGAGCAGTTTCATATTATAACTCCTCCCCTGGGCAGGACTAATCTAGCTCAGAGCAGTATAAATTATAGTTTCTCAGGCCAGTACCTTCAGATTGACAGTGACTTCAGTCCAGTGACCAGATGACTCCCACTGAATTGAATGAATGAGGGATTACATCGAGTGTGGCAGTGGTTCCCAAACTTTTTTTTCTGGTGACCCAAAGTCACAAACCTTCGTGACCCAAGTCAATAGACATTATTTGTAAATCACAAAATAAAGGTGGATTTGACCATTGCTGAACATTAATGAGGATATTTTATTGTTGACTTAGTGATCATGTCTCTCTGAACAATTAGTATTACTCATGTTTTAAAAATGAAAAACAGTGATTGAAGCATCAATAAAAAGATCCATCAGTTGCCTATTTGGACATTAAATGTTCCCCATTTCTTTTTCTTTTCAATGTTCAATTGAACCAGCAATATTGGAACAAAATAGTCAATAAAGTAATTACAAAAAGATTAGAAGCAAAACATGTCTTAACATTTCAGCATTTCTAATGAGATAGATGGGCCTGTCTGCGTTTTTGTTGGTGTTCCAGTCCGGGGTGCAGGAGGAGAGCGCAACACGCAGATCAGGCGCAGCATTCAGTCTGTTTTTATGCTTTGTCTTCATTTCTGTGAGCACAGAAAATCCCAATTTACACATATATGTAGTAGTGAAAGGAATAAGCATAGAAATACTGGCCCTACTGAGGACAGGATATTCTGATGAAATGCTTATCTAGAATGATGATCAGAACTGTATATTGCAGAAATACATGTAGATCGTGACCCAAAAAAATCTCTTGCGACCCACCTGACAATCGCGACTCAGTTTTTGGGAAACATTGGTGTATGGAGTGAAAGAATAATGGTAAAGCTCTTAGTTGGGGTATCTTGAAAAGTTATCCAAGGTTATTCAGTTAATATTTTATAAATACAGCGTCCATACCAGTGATTTCTATGTCCTTGTAGTCAAACTGTCATATGAGTGCCTTTGGAAGGAACTTTGACAATCGTGTCCTGTTTCAAATTCTTATTTTTAAATTTAAACTACAGCTTCCGTATAAGACACTAGTATTAATGATTAAGTATTAAAGATGCCAGCTGGACAGGAAGTGTTGAGTATTTTTGGTGGTGTGGAGTGTCACATACTCTTAGTGATGGATTAAGCACAACTTCCCTTGTCATAAATATATTCTATTTTCTGACTAAACCAGCAACACTTTAATGCCAGGAAAATGATTCATATGCATACATTATACCAGCTGAGCTCATTTTGACTGTAACGCTACTGTTGGGAGAATTATTAGCCTTGTCAAAGCGGATTAACTCTAAATGGACAAATTACTTTTGTATTAAATGATAAAAGGACCTATATTACGCTAATTTCTGATCTATATTATAATGTTTTCTCATCACAAACATACCTAGAGTTGTATTTTGTTTCATTCACATGTTTAACACTCAAATCCTGCATATTAATTCTAAGTACTTCTCTCAGACTGAATTACTCTCATCTTGTGATGTCATGTGGTAATACAGGAAGTGCTCCAATGTGTTTTAAAACTCCATACACCTTCAGTAAAATTATTTGGATGATTTCAGCACTGGAATTGCCCATCTCTACTGAATAAAAGGCAAAAAGTAGCTGTTAACTACCACTTCATGACATCACAAGGTGGAACAGAACAATGTGTTGTGGTGATGCAGACAGACTAATTATGTAGGATTATTCAAACATGTGTGAATGAAACAAAACACAAACAACAAAACTCCAGGTATGTTTTTGAGGAGGTAACAACATTATACCATGGCTTAAAGAGTCAATTTTGTGTCATATAGGACCTTTAATAGTATGTATAGTACTTGTCTGGCTTGTTTGTATCTTAGTTCAGAAGTAAAGCTGAGGTACAGGCTGTTCTGAATACAGTAAGTTCTACTGGAGTCCCCTGAGTGACCCAGACAGATTTGCTTCGACCCCAGAGCTCAGATTACATGCACCAATACTCAGCAAACCTCATGTAGTTATAAACAGTAAACCCAGCCTCTCTTACCATGGACTACGCTGGACAGATGACCACAACATGAAGTAATGTATCTGTTTTCACATTCAGAAATAACCTGTATGTTTAGTCATGCTAGTCATGTTTTGATTTTCTCTGATCCACTTTTTCTTTTTTTTATTTGGCTTGGGGCCAGCAAAAACAATACAAATCCTTGAGATGCAATTGTTTTGAAGGTAAGCTGAGCTTTGCAAGGACTCAGGGTACTTTTTTGTTGAGATAAATATGTCATATGATATAGGATAATATTTTAGGATAATATTTTCTGTACATACACAGTGTTTTAAGAGTAAAATCCTCCCTTTCGGAGGTCCTGCATTATGCAAAATTGACTCTTGTGATCTTTAAGCCAGGTTAAAATGGTGTTACCTCATCAAAAACATGAAGTTGTGTTTGGTTTCATTCACACATTAAATATTTTATTATTAGTCTGTCTACATCTCCAAAGGTCAAAATGCTCTGTTCCACCTTGTGATGTCATGTAGTGGTAATTTTCAAGTTAACAGCTTTTACCTTTAGTTCAGTAGAGATTGGCAATTGCTGGGCTGAAATCATCCAAATAATTCTAGTGACGGTGTGACAATACAGCTCTTCCTGTATTACCACATGTCACATCATAAGGTGAAGTGTTTTCAGTTTGAGAGGAGAAATCGTAAGTCTAAATATGCATGATACGTTTGTTAAACGTGCGTGAATGAAACAAAACAAAACACGACTCCAGGCATCTTTGTAATGAGGATGCAACATTTTAATAGAGATCAGACAATAGATTAGATGATATATTTTTTCTAACTTTGAACTTTTGGGGGAACTCCCCAGAGGTCAGTGTTAGGCCCCATATCTTTCGGTTGAATATAGTGACGTTTGCCTCAAAGGTTTATTTAAACATGTGTGAATGAAACAAAACACAACCCCAGGTACTTTTTGAGTACATTTTGTGTAGCACTGGACCTTTAAACTAAAACAAAAAAACAAAATCAAACAAAACAAAATCAAAACAAAAATAAAACAAAAAAACCTATAGAGATTTCCACTGTTTATATTTTCTCACCTGTTGTCATAGTAATGGGCCCTGAAACACTTCAACCAGACTCAGATTTACATGCCTGCTATAAATCGTGCTGTGCTGTGTTGAGAGAAGCTAAGTTAGGTAAGACAAGGTCATGTCTGCAGCTGGCCTCCACTCATGACTGATGCGTTTGTGGCCCCTGGTCCAGTCTCTCCTTCAGATCCTTCCTAACAACTCACGCCAAATGTCCAGCCATATGTCGTATGTGTGAGAGCGGCATGTGCCAAGCAGTAAGTCAGGGAGAGGATCTGTCCACTTCAGTGTAAATTAACACCGCCCTCGCTCCACTGCTTAACTGGATATCATAAAAAAAGGTGGCGCGCGTGTAGTATTTGGCCTGGATGTTCTTTTGAATGTTGCGTCATTCTATTTCCACGTACAAACATACATCATAACTCTTCCTTTGGGATAGGAGTTAAAATGACTACAAGAATGATTCAGGCTTAGTAACTACAATATTAAGAGGTTAGGGTAAGGAAGAATTACTAAGCTGTTAAGCCTGAATGATTCTTAGCAAAGTATTTGTTAATTATGAATTTTATTTTTCTTCATGATTTATTGAAGGAGCCCATATTGTGGATACTATATTTATCTATTCTGATTAGTTATAATGTTATTTCCTGTGTTTTTTGTTTTGTTTTTTTCGTTCACACATACCTGCATATTTAGGCCGAGTTCATCTCTCAAAACAGAAAACACATGTTCACTGTTTCATCTGGTTAATCATTTAGTAGTACACTGTGTTTTTAAACTCCATACACCTTCACAAAAATAATTTGGATGATTCCAGCCCTAGAATTTCAAGTCTCTACTGAATTAAAGGTAAAAGGGGCTGTTAAACTACTACATTTTGAGCTTTGGAGATGTAGAAAGACTAATAATAAAGGGTTATTCAAATATGTGTCAATGAAACAAAACAGAACTCCAGATATGTTTTTGATGAGGTAACAAGATTATAACATGGCTTAAAAAGCACAAGAGTCAGTTTTGTGTAATGTAGGACCCTTAAGCCATGTACTAGTTAGTTAGTACAAAGTGTTACAGAGGTCTGAAGTCAGTCTTGAATCATTATTGTGTCACTGTAATCGCTGAGGTCACAACTTTGGAATCCATTGTCATCAACAACTGATTAAAAAAGATTTATTCTCAAAGATGACAACTTCCATCAGCCTGAGTTATTCATGTTCAATGTGGATAAATCATCTCTTTTCACACCATGACGACTGTGGTGATGTAATAATGGCTATTTTTTCCCAATAAGAACACAAGATTCTTTTTGATATTTACATATATAGAATCTCAGTCTTGACATAAACATCACTGATTGAACAGTCAGATCTGCTGGCCCACAGTTTGGCAGTGAGATTCAGATCCCACAAATGAATACTGCCATTGTGCAAGACACTTAACTCACCTCACCCCTAGTTTCTGCGTACACTGGTGTATGAATATGGGTGAGTGTGTGAATGGGTGAGTGATTCTTGGATGTAAAGAGTTTTGAGTGCCTTGAAAGTGAAAAAGCACTATATAAAAATGTGACTATTTACCATATTTGTAACTATAACTCAAGAGACACTAAACCAACATACAGGATTAATTAATGAATACAATATTATTATCAATATTGTCTGTCTAAATAACTTGACTATAGATATTTGTATTTGAATTTACATTCATACATATAATTAAGCAGTTTTCCACCTATTTTCCACCTTTGAAATCATAAAACACAAAAACACCAAGAAGCAAACATTTAGGAAGTGAAGTTTATTTAAATAAATAGCCACATAAATAAACACTCTTTCTCAGGTCAACAGCTGTGTTTCCATTAGTTCTGAGTGACCTGTCTCTTCACTCACACACACGCAGACAGTGACATGCATATGCTCACATTAACACACAAACATGGATACTTCTCATTGTAAAGTATATCAAAAGGGCGTAGTGTTTAAAGTATGAAGTTTGACAAAATTTGTAACACAATTAAAGTGCTTTTGTTTACACAGCAAAATAGAAAAGGTATCAAAAAGGGCCTTCTGCTTGTTTGATTCTTCAGTCGCAGACTTTTTGTTCAGAGAAAGGCACAAGTGCTGGAAGTGACTCCCAAACCAGGAATACATAGTTTGCATGCGACTCATATAAACTAACAAGCCAAAAATTATATATTGATATCTAATACAGCATCTAGACACCTTTTCTACCCACGTATCCAGCACAAAATGGTATTGCTATGACAGGATTTTTTTAACTTCATTTTTTATTCGTTTTTTCTACAAAAGTACAAAAAGTAATACCACCTCAACATTGGTAGTACCAACTAGAAATGTTTCAACACAACTGGAGTTTGGTGGCAGCAGGAGTTTTCTCAAAGCTCGAAAGATTGTGTAGAATACTAGCACATGACTACGCTACATGTAAAACAACATTTAAAGTGAAATCATCAGTAGTGTGATCTGTGACTGTTGGCCTTTCTTTTGTGCTATCTTTCTTTGGTAAAACCCAAATAAACTTCAATTTTAAAAACTCTTGAGGGCCGTTTTTTTGTTTTGTTTTACATAACCAGTACCTCTTCTAGTCACAGATAGAAAAAGGAACCTCAGGCGAAACTTTGACCGTCCTATGTAGATTCACAACAGAGTGTGAAATATTGCACTGCTCCCATCTTTGTTCTGTTCATATCCTGATAACTTTTCTTTTTTCTTTGTTACCGTGTTGCCTGAGGAGGTAGTAAATGTCTAAAAATGAACTATAAGTCTTCAGGTAAGGTGCTACTAAGCTGAAAGTGTACCTTGTTGTGCTTGAATCAGCCACTTTACATAACTCCTATATTAGCTATGGCTGATGAGATTGTAGCAGTCATTTCGCAGCTTGAGGTAAAAGCAGCAATTTGCGTAGCTAGCATCACAGTTTCAATTCAACTCCTTCAGGTTGGGTACGTGTAAGCTTAGGGCACTATACTATACGCTCAATGCACTGCTACACATCTCTTCAGAAAGGCGAAAAAAAAATTAAAAATAATATTTGGTCTGGTCCAGTATGTTGGAAAAACAAGAACAGGAAGTGAGACACATTCAGAAATGTACCTAAAACAAGGAAGATGGTAGCTTCCTGTTTTGGAGTAATACAAGTACAGCAGTTGTGTGGCTACTGTCTCTTTCTCCAGTGTCTTTGAGAAACTCTTCATTTAGTTCATTATTGCTTTTTGGATACAGTTTAGTGTCTCCATCAAAGGTTTGGTTATTGCTTAGTCCATAGCTTATAAAATAACACCTGTTCTTATTGGAGTGCTGCATGTGGTCCAAAGTCTTTCCACACGTTTTTATTCTTCATCCATACTGCTCAGGCTACTTCACCATGACACAACTGCTAAGCTGAGACTGTCCGGCCAAGCCCAGATCTTGCATGTTGGGGTCCACGTTTGTTGGTGCGCCCCACATGGCTGGTTTGGGGCGAAGAGGAAAGGCGTGTGTTGTGGTTGGGATGGGCTGCTGGGGCTGGAGGTGCAGAGGAGGGTGTGGCTGTTGGCTGATGTGGAGACGGGCCTCGAGGAGGTAAGCAGCAGAGGCCACAGGGGACAGAGAGGAGCAGGCTGAGTGGCATGACTCCAGAGTGGGCTGCCAGGGAGAGTGCTGCTGTGGGAGGGGCACGGGTGCAGCCTGGGTGGGCAGGATGGAGGGAGCGTCAAACATCGACGCTGTGCTAAAGATGTTTGAAGGAGGAGGGGAAGGACACTGCGGCTGTGGGGACAAATACAGCAAAGGGTTCTGGGTAGGTCCAGTCTGAGTTGCTGGGACCTGAGAGTGGGGTTGGTGTTGGATCTGAAGCATCCTAAAAAATACATATTTGGTTAGTTTAATGTTGTAATTGTTAACATAAGAAAGATGATAAGTTTAATGTTGTTGACACGTCTCTCAGACATGAACTTTACCTCTGCTGGTGCAGCACCTCCTCCAGCATGCTGCGGTGCTCAGTCAGAGCAGGCCCCAGTGACCCTCGGCTACAGCGGCTGCAGGAGGGTAGAGGCGCGGCCTGCCTCGTCAGACCCTTGATCTTGTTTAATCCCAGAAGCCCTTTGGTGCGTGTGTTTTTCCTCAGCTGCTGACGGAAAGCTTTGAGGCCTGTGGGAAAGCAGAGAGAGTGTTAGATCCCTGTTTGATCCAACAACAGTGACGCAGGATCTGTGCACTTCACTGGACTTCATGTACCTTGAGTGAGAGAAGTGTCCGACGCCCGGCGCCCCTCCTGGAAACTGGCAGGGAGGCCCCCTTGTGCCTGGGGGAGGAGGTGAGAGGACAGAGCCAGAGGAGTTGCTGTCTGTAGTAAGGCTCTATTCTCTACCCCAGAGGCCAAAAGGGAGGACATGCCCCCTGCTGCCGCCTGGGACACAGTGCTGGGACTGCAGGATGACTTCAGGCAGCTGTCAGAGGAGGCACCATCTGAGGGGCTGACCACAATACCTACAAAGACCATCAAAACATTAATCACATGAATCACTAAATGAGAAAAACTAGGATTGAGTCATAATCAACATTATTGTGCCACTTACAAGGAGGGTTGCACTGATGAAACTGAGCTGAAACCTCAGCGAGGGTGTGTCTGCGTGACGTGGTGGTGGGAGGGAGCAGGGGACCCAGAGACTGAGATGCCTCCTCCTCCTCCAGGTCTCGGGGCCGCACCTCCTCACTGATGCTCGTCTCCAGGAGGCTGTTGGGGGAAATGGACCGATTCCACAGAAGGCGATTCAGACTGGCCTCCACCGGGAACACCACACGCTGTAACAAGACCCAGAAGACTTTTATAAATACAAGTGCACATTACACAAGAAACATGCTACCAGCTAAAAATATGAATTTCATTGACTCCACAAATCTGGTTACCTGAAATAGTCCCCCGTGCTCACTCTCCACCTCGGGAGTGTAGATTGGGGCGGATTTGCATGGGGCAGAATAAGCAGCAGTTCTGAAGCTGTCTGTGGACTCCATGATCACCTGAAAGACATAACACATGAATTTAGTCACTTTGAAAACTCCTTAAAACCTGTTTGAGTATGAATATGAATGTATTTGGGAACTCACCTCTGTGCTGGAGGAATCTGAGGTACTCCGGGGTCTCTGGCTCCAGGTCCCACACTGACGGCTCAGCTGCTGGTTGCGGTGGTCTTTTACTCGCTCAAGCAGCAGGTAGTAGATGGCAGAGAAATGATTGTAACTGCTACTTTGGAGAGACTGGAAAAACAAAGCAACCTTAGAAAACATTTACTTTTTTTTGTTTTTGTTTTTTATTAGTTTTTTTTTTATGTTGCGTTTTTTATACCATGTTATTGATTTATGTATTTGCGTCTTGTTTTGTGTTATTATTATTGTATTCTTGTATTAATGTTTTATTTTATTGTCTTTAATTTAAAAAAAAAGTGTCTTACCTCAATGGTTCTCTGCCGGTCGATACCCAGTGTATTCATAATGCTGAGCACAGGTTCACTGTAGTCTCCCAGATTTGAGTTGTACTCTGTCAGGGGGTGGCTGAGGGTCTGGTGGGCGACCGTGGGATCTGCTAACATCCATCGGTGCTGCTTGATCTGAGCTACAGTGATCCTCTTGGCAGGGTCTACCACTAACATTTTTCGGATAAGGTTTTCACAGTCCTGGGACATGAAGAAAGGAATCCTAAATCGCCCCTCTGTTACTCGCTGTCTGAGAGCAGGCAGACTTGGACCATCGAAGGGAAGAGAGCCACATACAAGAACGTACAAGACCACACCAAGGCTCTGTAAAAAAAAAAAAAAAAAATGTTATTAACTTGTTCAATTTTACATAGTATTTTTTTTCTCACATTTAATAGTCGTACCCAAATGTCCAGTCCAGGACCCTCATATTCCTTTCCTTCAAAAACCTCTGGAGCAGCATAAGGCGGACTACCACACCACGTTGACAGAGGCTCCCCTGCGTTGTAAAAGTTGCCGAACCCAAAATCTATAGGAAATATGGAAAAACCATAATCATTTGTTTTGTGAAACAATTTCCTCTTTTAGATACTTTATTGTCTGAGGTAATAATGTAAACAGATATAACCAAATAAGAACTCATGAAAAATACTAAAATACTGATAATAACTATAAGTAAACAAATAAAAATTATAATAACTGTAATAACTGTGAAACTGTTTCCCTACCAGCTAGTTTGATGTTCATGTTGACATCCAGCAATAGGTTTTCAGTTTTAAGGTCCCGGTGAACGATGTGGTGCCGGTGACAGTAGTCCACGGCTGCCAGGATTTGCCAAAACTTCTTCCTTGCTTCGTCTTCACTTAAACGTCCATTTGAGGTGAGGTGGTCTACGGGAACAGGAAACTCATATTTACTTCTCTGAAGTCTTTGAATCATTTTCCAGTCGATTACACAAGTGAACTTACCAAACATTTCTCCGTTCTTTGCGTATTCTGTGACGATGTACAGCATGTCTTTGGTCTCCATGACCTAAAGACAAAAGAAACAGACATTCCACAAGCTCAGTCAAAGTCTGTAAACACAGTCTGCTTCAGGCTGATTTCAACTATTTCACTTCACATCACTTTCGATTAACTGTTACATGTTGCTTTTGTAGTACATGCGAAATAGAACTAGTATGATAGTATGATGTGTGATAAATGACTTTTTTCTGAGGGAGTCAATAGTCATCAATAAGTGAAGTGTTCCATTAACAAGCTTCTTCTAACATTTCCAAAAAAAAAAAAAAAAAAAAAACCCACATTGCATCTTTTTGTCCCCAGCAGTTCACATGGACTCTGTCTCACATTTCAGCACAGCCCTTTATTGGCTTCAATCTTATCTAAAAAGAAGAACACAATCCCCAGTTCTCCCTGGAGCTCACTATTCTCATTTGACTCCTATGGGATACAAAGGTGACAACAAAAGTAATTTTGGTCGGTGACAAAGGCATATCTGAGAAGCGCCGCTGGCCGGCTCTGAATTAAATGTCACTAAATTTCTAGTGAATGGTCGGGCTCAGATCTTTTCAGCTTTTGTCTCACAATGATTTAATCCACAGATGCCTCCAAGCAGTCAGCAGCCTTATCTGTGTGATAGGGCAGCTCCCTGGGGCCCGGTCACCTTGAGGTGTAACTGACGTCAGGCTTTGAAGAACTGGCAGAGCATGTCAAGAGCTCTCAAGCCACAACAGTGATTAACTCCTTAGAGATATATATATTTAGAATTTTACAGGGCCTGCAGTTTACTGTAGTTATAGCACATTTGCTTGGGATATCCAATTCAATGAATCAAAATGTCAAAAATTTCAGGTAGCCCAAAAAGCAGAAGCTTCAAGTGACCTTTACAGTGAAGTGAGGGCTGGTGGAATAACATTTGTAGTGTGTGGGTGGTGCAGGGTCATGAGACAAAAGGAAACATCACTTTTCTCATGGGGCCATTGAGGAAATGAACGAAGACACTCAGAATAAGAAGGGTCCAGAAAGTGAATAGACGTAAAAAGGACGTCAGATTTGAATCACAGGATGATCTCATGCTGTGCTGCGTCTTAAAAAGTGACAGAATCATTCTGTTATTTCTCAAGGCACTGCACAACAACAAACCATGATGTAAACTGGAACATTTGCGGCTTTAGAATTGAAAGTGAAATTCTTGTTTTTATATTCTTTCAGGATTGATTACAAATTAGTCATAAACAAACAAACAAAAGCTGACCTGGATCTTAACAGCACGGGGCTATTGTGTTAGTGAGTGAGCACTTGTTAGCAGACGCGTGCCACAACACTGTAGGGCCAGCCGAAGGGAAAAAGCGGATTCTCTAAGTCTTTAAATTTGATTAGCACTAAAGCAGTGCTTTGTGTGGCTGCTTTCACGTGACGCTCAAACACATTGCACTTGGACTGAGGCTAATTAGGATTAATGTTGAGCTACAGTGTGAGCTGCCTATATAGGTGCAGTCTCTACCAATACGCATAGAAAAACTATGTGAGAAATGCACTAGTCCTGGCACCGACTGGTACAACAATTATTCTCACTGACAACTCAGATACTCCGACGTCAAAAGCTTTTCTGTATGCAAGATTCAGAGAGCAGCTCTGAGCCACAATCCCCACAAACCACAAGACTACACTAACTCACAAACACTGTTCCTCTAAACACATGCACTATGATTAGACTAAATGGACAGTTCCACTGCAAATACACTGCATGCACAAAAATGCACTGACATGAGGAGACACGCTCAGAGTGACTGCAGATAGTTCTCCTTTATGCATGTGACGCACACAAGTAGAACACAGTGTAACTGCTGCTCACCTGGTACAGTTTAATGATATGGGGGTGGTTCAGCAGCTTCATGATCTGCACCTCCCTGTAGATTTTCTCCAGGTTGGATGGATTTAGTCTGGTCTTATCAATTATCTTTATAGCCACCTGCAAAATTACAGACACATGCATTTAACATGTTTTAAAAGTCCCAAACTGACATATTAATGTTGAGTCAACATAGTTTTGTTGCAGCTGCTGACCTGTGTTTTGGTGACTTTATGCTTGGCCAGCTTCACCACTGCAAAATTTCCTTTTCCCAGAGTGCGGATGATTTCGTAGAAGCCCACCTGCAGTGGCCGTCCTTGGGCAGAGCTGGACTGAGCCCCACTGCTCTCTGACATGATCACCATAGTGCAGTCGAGATGGGAAGAATTAAGGCGACGACCTGCACACAGGGGGCATGGTTCCTTTTATGTGTGCTGTTATAAAATAATACAAAGTTATAGCCTGATATACAGCATCTATGTTAACTTTCATCAAACAGCTAAACGGTGGTATCACTATAACTGCAGAGTAATGTGAGATTTATGACATATTAACAGCACAAAAGATCGTTTTTAATAGTTTTCCAGATGCCGTGTTGTAGAGTTGGAAAGTGATATTACAACGCTTATAGAGATTATTTTATTAAACGGTTTACTCAGTCGAGATATAGACTAGAGCCAAAGGCAACCGAGGCTGGGTTACAAACTAAGTTCAGTGGCACCAGCTTCAGTGTGCACTACCAAAGTAGAAAATGTAGCGAGGCAAGCGCAGTGTCCACACTTCGATATTTTAAATTTTATGTTTTTTAGCCACAGTGGCCCAATATTTAGCTATCAGACAATATCCTTTAGTGCGTTTTAAAACAAGGCAAAGTAGACGTCAAAGTAATAAAACCATAAATGGAAATAAAAATGTACTCTAATAAAAGTTGCGCCTTACCTCAAAAAGACATAAACCTCCGTGTCTCGCAGTTCAGTCCGCTCCTTGAAGAAGCGTAAACCATTCCACATTAGCGCGTATTCTCACTTGTGGAGCAGTGACTCTCGCTCCACTGTAGCCGAGGCCCGGGTGCGTGTGGCGTGTTCTGTGTCCGGCGGAATGCCCAGCTCACGGGCCATGGGGGACTCCGCCCCTCTCCTCAGCCTCCGCCACAACAAACTGATACCGCCTCATTAACGTCACACTGGCGTCAGAGCCCAGCGCAGGGCGAGCGGCGAGGCCGGGCAGAGCGCACGGCTGGGGTTGCTATGCAACCGCGCGGCTCGGGTGTGCGGTGACGTGAGTGCTGATGGAGCGGTTGCCTGGAGACGAAGGGGGTGACGTCAGTCGTAAAGATGTGTCACCACGTGATACTTCCCTTCACCGGTTCGCGGGTTGCACTGCCTAGGCTCCCCAAACCCACAAAGCAGGGACAGGAACTCAGAGGAAACTGTTAGACAAGAGTTTTTCACAGAAAAGCACAACTGCCCTTTTCTCTAACTACGTTAACTTATAGGAAGTTCAGGATGCCTGGGGCAATGTGTGTTTTGGAGCGGACAAAGGCTGTGCATAGGAGAAGGGAGGAGGGTGAGTTTAGTTACACAAAGAACAAGGAAGAAAGTTTCATGAGAACCGAGACACGGGTCAAATAACACGTGCACATAAATATTTACAGTAAAGTGACTAGTCTGACGGCTGTGATCCACCATAAAGACCCGAAGTCTGCCTTAGAGACAATATGGCCACAGTCACCTACATTGTATGTTGAAAATGTAAAAAACAAATAACATTTCCTTATTATGGGGAGATTATAAAACATTTGACCTAAATTTAATTAAAAGCACCTAAACTAATTAAAGGGTCACAACCTTAACCCTATTAGCAGTGTTATAAAAAATATAAACTACTGCTTTTATGAGTGCAATCTGGTGCTGTTCCAGGTGTGTTTCCTCTGAGGTGTCAGAACTATCAGCATGAAGAGAAAACCACAGTAATTAAATCTAATGTTGGTGAACACAGGTGGTCTCTGCAGGCTTCTAAATGTGGGCGTGGGTCTGCCTCTGACTTCAGTGCTTCAACAGAAATAAACCAGCACACAAAAGACTTTGATTTCAAAAGTGGTAAGAGCAAGGGGGGTCACAAAGAAAATTATGGGCAATATCCATTAAATGTATGATAGACATTTTTTTTAAGTGATCTAATCTTTCAATGAATACTGACAATAAGATCGACTATGCATGCAAGTGTTAGTAGATACAGATTCATGGCACATGCATTCCGTTGTTCCTTTTTGCAAAATGTAAAGTTTATGCAAATATCACAGAATCATGACGCACCAAATGCACCAAACTCATTGCTCATTCATTTTTTCCATAAGCAAATATAGTGTACCTGGAGAGTGAGTTGGCCAGCTATTATGTACCAGGCTCCAGTACATGGGGCAGGAACAATAGGTGCTTGTTCAAAGTGTGGTGGGGTGATCATTTGAACCAAATAAACTGTCTTTTGTATGTGAATGAAATCCCAATTTTATATATACGTGTTGTTTTCGAAATGGCTAAAGGCCAGTAACAAATATCCAGTGTTATTAGAATGCTGCAGGAAATATGTATGAAGTTTTGCCTCGGAGGCAGTGGCAGTTGTAACGGCTGTCTCTTTGGTAACAAAGACTGGTCTCATTTTCCTGTTCCAAGAACCACTCACCGTATAAGGAACTAAATTGGTTTGTGACTTAAGATTTGACCTTGGCTGGACTTGTGTCATCATAAACATATATTTAACGCATTTGTGGAGTTTAAAGGTGCACTACCTAGAGATGTTATTGCTTTCTGTGGACTGTCCTGCAGCATGGCATTAATGGTGCAAAAAAGCAAGGTACAGTAAAATGCCAATACCAAGAACATCCATGGAGACAAACCACCCACCAGAAAATGTTACATAGTGCACCTTTAAGCACTGTTCAGTGTAAGTGTGACTTATTTCAGTGACATTTACAATACAAACAGATCACCTTGAAATGTATGTACCCAGTTTTCCACTTGAGAGAAATTATTGTTAAGATATGGTTGATCAAAAAATAAATACATTAAATCATAGTATTAAATCTGAACTTCAAGGTCAAGCAAAATATAAAAACCTCCCAAGATCAGATATGCACTGACCAAACAGGATTAAACGTTAGTGAAAACAAAGATTACCAGTGCAGCTTGTGCGCTTCAGACACTTCTGTGGTCTGTACACTCTAAGGCTGTGTACATTTAACAAAGTCTCTGCAGCTCCACTGGTTTCTAGATTTAATTCAGAAAAGAGCATGCACTAGAGAATAAGTTTAGTGTCATTTAGGTTCTCCTATAATGAATATGCATCTGTTTGTCTAATATTACTGTTTTGTTTTAAAGAATAATTTTTAATTTTAAATATTAATACCAATGCATATTCCCAAACTGGACTTAAGTCAATAACCCTCCAAAGTCAAGTGCGATAAGAGATAAGGTTATTTTTATACACTGAATTTTAAAACACTGTATTTAATTACAACACATGTATAACACTGTATTTTATAACACTGAATTTTAAACACTAAATGCACATACAGTGATTTTTTTTAAGATCTTGCATTTATATTCAGTTAATATTTTTGCTTAATTGGAGGTTTTATAATATAATTTCACATAATTCAAATGCAAAAATGAAATAATACATTTAATGATAATAATAATAATAATAATAATAATAATAATAATAATAATAATAATAATAAACAATGTTACACTCATATGACAATCTATAAAATGCTGTATTTGTATTTGTATTCATTTATTGAAGGGATGATGCATTTATGTCTAATTTTTTGCACTAATGCTCAGTTCTGATGCCCATAATTGTACGAGCCCCTGACCTGTGTGAAATGTATGTGTGTGTTTTTTATGCTGTGGTCTGTGACTGCAAACAGAATTGCCCCTTGGGGATAAATAAAGTTTTCTAATCAAATCTAATCTAATATAAAAAGACAAGATAATGTCAAAGAAAAACATGCACTTGTACTTGTACTGTTCCATGATCATTGCATTAGCACATTATTAACATTTAAAGACATGACGTTTATAATGGTTGATCATTTGCTTTAAGTAACTAATTTATTTATGGGAACAACCACTAAAGGCGCACTAGCTTTTCTGATGAAGTCACACTCTCTGACCTCAGTCCACCCTGTGAGAGAGCCTTTGTTTGACCATTACGTGAGCTGTGTGTGCTCTCCATTCTGAGTTCATCAGCACTGCTCTCCCTGACCTTGGTATTTCCTTGGTCAGACGTTATTTTATTTTAAGTCAATTGAATAATAATAAGAGATACAAGTATGTAGACATTACAGCTGCTTTCTGTAAACTATTATAATCAGTGCTTCTCTGCTGTTTACAACAAATGGCCTGGGGTCAGCTTCCTCTGCAGAAAATTATTTATTTAAATGACTGACTCACGTAATGACTAAGATGTGTGTTACACTGAAACCATTACAGACAACAGGGACAAAAGCTCAAGTCTGAACAGTGGGTTGGTTAACTGCAAAACAAGACAACTCCCGAGACTAAGCAGTGGCTCCCTTAACAAGGCAATAAATGATATACTTAACCTCTAAGGAGCAATGCGGGCAGACATAAACCACAGGGTCTCACAGCAGCTGGTGGAGTGTACGCACAGCTCTCAGGGCAGTCAAACAAACCTAAGAGGAGGCCATATGGACAGGTCAATGCAGCAGTAATTCAAATTTTATGTACTGGGTATTACTGCCTGGAACAAGGTATGTCTGCTGGTGCACAGTTTAAAGGTGCTATATTAAAAAAAAAGACTCTTGTGAGCTTTAAGTCATGTTAAAATGTTGTTAAAGCATTTTGAGCTTTGGAGAAGTAGACAGACTAATCGTAAAGGGTTACGCAAACATGTGTGAATGAAACTAAACAACTCCAGGTATCTTTTTGATGAGGAAACAACATTGCAGATGAAAAATTAGCGTAATATGGGCTAACTCACACAGGAGTGACTGTTGGGACCAGTCCAAGAATGACTTTGCTACAGTTTCTTCCTCATTACAGACAGAAGTTTCCAACAAAGTGTGGAATGTCTCAGCGTTTCGGGTATTCTCATGTGTCAGAAGTTCTGACTGTGATTAGGAACATACGGTCTGGCCAAATACTTGTTTTGCAACGTTTTCATTTTGATCACATTTGGTTTGGTTTAGATTTAAGTGTTCACAGGGTCAAAAACATAACCATCTGAGCTTGTGTATGTATTCAATTACATGTGTTTATTGCTTAAAATATCTTGAATGAAGGTCGCCTCTCCAAAGATTGGGCATCAGAGTGGTGCAGCAGTTAGACCTTCAACCTCACAGCAAGAAGGTCCGAGGATCGACTCTCAGGCCGAGTTTGGACTTTCTGCAGAGTTTGCATGTTCTCCTCATAGATGCTCTGGTTTCCCCAACCACAGATTCCAACCCTCAGTGTGACTACTATCCCGGTTTAATAAAATAATATAATCTAACCTATAAATTACTGCTACTGTATACTGCAAAACAATCTGGGTCAAGATAGACTAGATTTAGTTGGAACTACATGAAATGAGCTGATGTTTACTGTTTAACAAATCTTTCTCAAATAACAATACAGTCCAAACTACTAGCATTAGACAGCAGTTTATCAATTACTCTCCCTTTTTTGTTGACACCTACACAGGAACATAAATGCTCCTGAATATGCTGTTTAAATCCATTTTGTATTTTTTTATTGAATATTCAGATAATCTTTAAATCTTTCTGGGTCATGTTTGCTAATGTGTGTATTTTGTCACCATGGTAACTGCTGCATGTATGTGTATGGCCGGATGTCACTGCAAAATATCAGTTAAATACATTTAGGGACATGCACATTTGCACATACAAGGATCTCTGTTCAGTTTGCATATTTGTGTGTATTTGTTAATTACTTGTGCTCTTATAATGACCTCCTGCTGTTGCGATATGAAATGTGAGCGGATTGTGTATGCAGGCCCATTCATTATGTGTGCTACTTGAGGAGCTGGCTGTTGTGTTTGGACAGTCATTGTTAACAGCCCTTACAAAAGCCGTGTGTGCTTAAAGAATGAGGTCCATTGTCCTCTGAGGTGCAACGCTGATACTGTAATCCTCTGCTGTCACTTATCTGCCCATGTAAATACCTGGTCCACCGACTGCTCCTGCAACACCCGAGCTCACACAGGCAGGGTGAATGTTGCTGTGCGCACAGACTCTCCGGAGACCAGGCTGTGTGCGTCATTCCACGGATCAGCCCATTATCCCGGGCCGAGGGTGGCAGGGGCCGGGAGTGAGGGACCCAGAAAGGTGACAGCGGCACCCTGACAATGGAGAGAAGAAATGAAAGAGAGATAAAGAGAGAGAGCAGTGGTGGGAGGTGAAATTCATAGACCGCTGAGCCAAAAGTGGAAAACTCACTCTCATTATTCTGGCTGTGGAGATGCTGAAGGGTTTTTTATGGTTATGAATGGTAGCTTAGAAAGTCATACAATGTCCTTATATCTGAATATAATTAATCGGGACTAATTACAGTAAATGGTGCAAGTTGTATTTGCACAAGAGGATTTTAGAGGCACAGAATACACATATCTCGCATATCTGAGAGATTCAATCAGTACTGTGAATCAGCTATGTTTTCTAACATGCAACTACAGTAACATCTCCATCTTAATGACTTGATTCTCTACAAAGGCCCAAATTTTAAAATCAGATGCCCTTCCAGCACTATGTAAAATTTCTTGTTGCAGGCATGACTCCAATGAGCCAAACTTCGCAACATTCTTCATTGAAATAGATAGATTTCGTGCAATACTTTGGAATATTCCAGATGAAGAAACAAGAGGAGGTGTGCCCATTTCCAGTTTGTTACGAGTCAGGTTTCTGGAGAGACAAACCTGCTGACAGTGCATGGTGCATTCAGGGGTGCATGTTTTTAATGCAATACAATCATAATGAAATAAATACTTACAAGGTGGAGCTTCAGGCTTCAGACTAATAAAAATGACTGTACATATGTGTTTGACTATACGATGAGCAACCCAACCGTCCCTTAGTGGTAATAAAATATAACAAAGCCCTAGAGTAAATTGCTATATCGTACCATGATTTGTTTACCACTGTTGTCCAATGAGCAACCAAAGAATAGAAGTTTGACACAAAAGCCTGAAATAAAGGCGGGCATTGTAAACAGGTCAGTGCAGGTGTGTGTCCCTCCCTGAATGATTCAGACATGAAATGCTGTTATTGTGAAGCTCATACTGCACATGGACTACAAATGATAAGATCAAAAATCCAGGATCACTTTTATTTGTCCTGCATTCTGAGTGCACGCTCAGTAACAGGGGATTTAATGAAGTGAGCTGCTCAAAATGAAATGGATTTGAGCTGTGGGACAGAGGCAAACCTAAAAGAAAGACACAAAATGATTATGAAAGACTATTAAGGCTCCACTACGCTCCAGATTTTAGATAATATAATAGATGGCATTGGGGACAGTAATCAAGCAATAATACTTTGATTGTATGGCAGCTACGTAGCCTGAACTGTCCTAAAAGTGTGCAGGGGGGAAACAAACCTTACACCAGAATATGTTGTCATCAGCAATCATGTAATGGAGACTTTAAACTACAACTTCACATTTATTTCTTGAGCAGTTTTTCTTTTATTGAAGTGTTTTTTGTTACTGAAATCACCTTTACTATCACAAATTTGTTTATACCTAATTTGTTAAGAGAGGTGCTAACTCAGTTTTCTTATGTGACACTCCTTGAGGCACTCCTCCTGACGTGTGCTCACACTGTGGACAGGTGGTCGTGTATTTAAACTTAATGTTGTTGAACGGTGGTTCTCCAGATAAGAGCGAGGCTCAGCGTGGATTAGGAGATCTCTAAGCTGGGGCTGAAGCAGGGTGTCCTGGAGCAAGAGGCAGAAATGACATCAGGACATCTGTGCGTTCGCCTGCTCCAGCCATGTGCACACAGGAGGAGGGGGGAGAGAGGGGAGGGAGAGGGGGAGGAGAGGGGGGAGAGGTGGAGAGGGAGGGTTGTGACTCCTGCATCAAAGCCTAAAAAGGAAAGCGTGAGCTGGGGTCAGAAGGTCATTCTTCTTGATTTAAACAATGTGGAGTGACGTCTTGTTGTTGTGGGTCTGTCTTAATGCGATCAGCATCTTACACACGTCGTTTAAGGACGTGCAAAAGACGACATGCAGCAAATAAAGGGAACAGGTTTTATTTAATCACATTATACTTTTACTATACAATTATGTACTCATTTGATTTATCTGCACGAAAAACAAACAAACTAGAAAAAACTGTAGACAAAAGACACAAATAGCATATATTATAAGGTTTCTCCTCAAATGTGTACATTTTGAGTATGTCTTTTATGCTTGGAACAAGATTATTAAATTTAAAAAACACACATCTAGGGTTCAGTGTTTTCCCTTTGAAGACACAACGTTAAACCTGGTCAGTATGAAAGCCTTCAAAATGACAGCATTGTCTGGCTTTATGCACAGAAGACAAAAGGGACACAATGTTCTAAAACACAGCACATGTCCAGTCACTGTCCCGTTTGTCTCTTTGTCCTGTCAGAGCCACAGATTCATTGTGTAGGAACAGGTTTCTCTCTGTTGAGAGCTTTTTTAAATAAAACTGGTTTGTGAGATGAACTCTACTTCATTCTCCAACAGCTTGTCCTCAAGACATTTGAATCACTTTTTAATATTTTACTACTTCACATATTACATAAGTAAAATAGCACAAGGACTTGATCCTAGCGTTGAAATGCATGCTTCAAAAGCAACTTGCATAAGCAACCAGAATAAGTCTGAAACACGTCTGAACTTAAAGTCCTGTATTATCAGAAAAAGCTTAATTGCCATTTTTTGTTAACCAAGTTCACAAACTGGCAAGGTGCTTTGGAAATATGGTATAATAAAACAACAAGTAACAGTAAAATGGTAAATGGCATCTTGGTAAATAAGAACCCTTTATCCCCCCAGTCCAAGACTTAATAATAAGACAGCATGGTGCCTGAGTGGCTAGCACTAATGCCTCACAGTGAGAAGGTTCAAGGTTTGATCCCTGGGTTACCCAGGCCTTTCTTTGAGCAGACTGCATGTTTCTCTTGTATGGACATTGGAGGACGGGTCAAAAGGACAAGTTTCCCTTTGGGGACAATAAAGTGTACATTTACCTTAAATGGAATTGTAATACCTTTGGGCGGTGTTGTTGATTTGTTTTCCGTTGGTTGCTAGCTCTATTGTGAGATAAGTAAGTTCCAACACTTCCTCCTGCACCAGACCACCCAGCGCTCGCTTTTATAATGAACTTCAGATTAACCAGAGAACTCCCCTATTTCATCTGGTCATTTATCTCCCCTTCAGCCTTGCTTGTGAATGTCAGAGAGGGGAATATCTCAGAGAGTGGAGTGACCTGCCACAGAGCTCTGCTGCATCTGCTCCAGCTTACACCTCCTGCCATTTATAGACACCAGATACAAGACCTCCACTCTCCAAATCAGTGTAAGAGTTTCTCAGTGCTCAAGGTGGACAAACTCATTGAGGTTGCATCAGAGTTTCAAATGGGCGCAAAAACAATACTGTATAAAATATCTGATTTTCAAATCATGAAAAGTATGTTTGTAAATCTAACTTTTCAACCCTAACCCTAGCACTCATAAACCTGTAGGCACATAACTAATGTTCACATGCATTATCTTCTGGCCACTAGCCAATGGAAAAGTGAAACAGGGTGACAGCCAATCAGTTCTCATCCCAAAGCGTCATGTGTAGTGACTCACATGGCTCTTTCTAAGAAGATTGCAATAGGTAGAGGCAGCGGGTAGTTTTCATAAAGTTCTGCTTTTATAATACTCAGGGAAACACTATTCATTTCCGAGAAAAAGTTGTGCACTTCAGCTGTAAGTGTCTCTATTTAACTGAGGTTGCAAATGTGTTGAATGAGGCTGAAATTTGCAGACCTGGACCTGAGGACAGACCCAGCATACAGCCACCCATGACGTCAGCAGAGCATTTCTTTAGAAAGTTTTCCTCTCCTCCTACACCATGAGTCAAATATCATTATCCCAGCGTGCGCCTCCCTGTATGTAATTAGTCTCAGGTGCACGATGACATTTAAGCGGATTTAATGATGTTTTGAAAGCAGGAGGAAGAAGGTGGTCGAATTATTTTCCGCACTGGAGTGACAGTATAAATGTCCTGTTCGGGGGTGAGGTGGGAGGCTGCATCTTACCTAATGACAATCATCTTTGCACCAATTACAGGGTGTCTTTTCATATGTAACACCCATACACCCATCAGGCATACCATTATAGGCTATTATTGTTAGCAATGATGGACTGCCAAAGGATAAATTAGGAAATACTGTACTTGAATCTCATGTCCAATATGCTTGGAATACTACTGACTGATAACGACTGCTGCAGATAGCACACCCATGGTTGTGGAGATCCATATCCAGTGCAACATACAATATTCAAATTTATTGAAATGATTATTTTTTGCAACATTAAAGGTGCTGTATTACACAAAATGTTTTCTTGTGACCTTCAAGCCATGTTATAGTGTATAAAAGCAAACCTTGAAATGTGTTTTGTTTCATTCACACATGTTTGAGTAGCCCTGGTTTTTTAGTCTGTCTACATCTTTAAAGATCAAGTGATCTGTTCCACCTTGCTATGTCATGCAGTGGTAGATTTAAAATGAACAGATACCTTTTATCTTTTGTTCTGCAGAGATTGCAAGGGCTGAAATTATCCAAATGATTCTAGTTAAGGTGTATGCATTAAAAAAAACACACACACACAGGGGAGCAGTTCCTGTATTACCACGACATCAAAAGGTTGAACAGCGTGTTTTCTGTTTGAGAGAAGAACTTGGCATAAATATACAGGATTTGTGTTTTAAACATGTGTGAATGAAACAAAACACAAATCCAGGTCTGTTTTTGATGAGGAAACTATGTTATAACATGGACCCTTTAAAAACAGATTTAACAATATTCACCCAGTCGCTAAAACCTGACACAATTTGATATGTAATTTCCATACTTGCGGTTATAATGATTTGTTTATGCCACGCAGGTGTTTTGCATCTGAGATGTGTGCCTGCTTTTCTAGCACAGATACTCCTCTTCATGCAGAGAGTGAGATGCAGTGTACGATGGTCAAAGGTACAGCCAATGATGTCAGCAGCCTGCGTCACAGTCTCAGGGGCGCGTTCACAATCCCCTTAGCCAAGCCTGAGCTGTCCATTGGAGCTCACAGGCATTAATCAAAGCTGCACTTCCAGTAGTAGCATCCACAGACCCACGTCACTCTACAATATAGGCTCTCACTTCATAAACAGAGACACAGTGAACAACATTGTGTAACCTTGAAGCTCCCGTGTTGTTCTACTTGATCAATGGGCTGACTGGATATTTCCTGAGGAGCACTAATCTATTATGGTTATACATCCCAGGGGCATGACGCAAATTGGACTCATCAGAATATGTTTCTGCATAGGTTTGCTGCTATAAAGGCAGATAAGGCAGGATTGTTGGGTGTGCTGGCTTGCCAGTCTGGTTTGCATGCTGTATAATAAAGTGGTGCAAACATTGACCTCAGCGCAGAGGTTTCAAAGCTGCACGGACGTCATGTGGGTTAAATAAAATGCCCATTAAAAGTGTTAAAACTCAAGGATTTATTTTGCATTTGCAGCTTTGCACCATGTGATTTTGGCATTTATGAAGCACAATATGAGGTTTTGTTGAAAGACGAATCATTTTCACGCCTTTTTCCCACAATTTAACCCAGACTTATGCAATGTTTAGAAAAAAGTAGGTTTCATGCCCAAGCCATGTCAACCTAAGTGATTCAGCAGCACATCAATAAATTCAGAGACGCAATAGTCAGACATAACTCCTCAAGCTATAGAGAAATACAGTATTGATGTGAAGTGCAGCAGTTTATCATAAAGGGAAGTAAATCCAATGTCAGAGTTTCTCAATACAATGGTACAACAGTTCAGCACCCAGAAGTTAGAAAATGTTTCCTATATTGTGCAAAATGTACCCATATGAACTTTATGATATAATGTTGTTACCTCATCAAAAACATACGTGGAGTTGTGTTTAGTTTGTCTACATCTCTGGTTTTCAAATTAACAGCTATCTTTTGCCTTTTGTTCTGTAGAGATTGAGAGATTGGAGAGAAGAATTTAAAGAAGCTCCGAGTGGCAATCAAAAAAATAAAATAAAAATTGATTGTGGGAGAAAGTCACCTGTCCCAATGGTGAATGTGTCTCTTTGGCTTAAAGCACCAGTCTTTTTGTTTTACTTTTTGCATTCTCTTTATTTATGAGTTATATGAGAGTTAGTTGTACTTTTTGATGTTCTCCTGTTTAGCTTATGTGGCAAAGTGCTGCACTGCTGCAGAAAGGGGTCAGAGTTTGAGTTTTAAGACAGACGGGTTATTTTTCTTTTTGCTCATATTTTCAAGCAGAGGCAAAGTGTTGATCACTGTCCTGGGCTGTTGACAGACAGCGGCGCTAGCTCAGCTGGTAAAAAGTAAAAATTATGAAAAGGCTGTTGCTTTCAGACAAAGTGAACACATACACAATCGAGGCAGGTGAGTCTCGAACCCCATTTTGAATCCAAGATTTGTTTTTTAGCTGTTACTAGAAAAAAATAAAATAAAAATTTGAAAATAGAGCCCAAATGATGTGGCTCTTTTTTCCCCCCTTGCCGCTCAAGACTTCCGTAACACTTCATTTGCAGGGTTTGTAGGTTAAACATGTATGAATGAAACAAAACACAACTCTGGGTATGTTTCTGATGAGGAAACATTATAAAGTAGGTCAGAAAATAGCATAATATGGGCCCTTTAAAATGTCACAACAGTTATTTGTATTACATTGCATACAATTTTAAAATCTTCTCTTCTCACCATTTTCTGCAGCTTTGGTGACCAAAACTACATTCACCAAACACCATGAGGTGTCTCACAGGTTGGAGCTACTGGGCTTCTGTGCACTTTAAAGGCACATGACAACCTCCTCCTCCCGGCACTGGTGTTGAATAAGACTTTAGCGGCTTGGCTCTGGAGACAGGTTCGAGGAAAAGAGACCATGTGAGGTAACCCATTAGCTGGTTAAGTCTGTCGGAGGGGCCGTGACCACACAAACACAGCGTTTGTGCAGTGTTTACGTCAAGCAGAGGCAGCTGCACCTCCCTCCCTCCCTCCCCAAACGCAGAGAGAGCCACAGAGCCATCGGCACTGAAAGAAAAACAGACATGCTTGGATTGCGTACCTTAAAACACCACCATACAGACACACAATATTAAAGAAATACAAAATCTGTGACATTGCCATTTTTCAGACATGATATGGGAAGATTAAGTTGTTGAGACATTATAATCCATGACATTACATGGACTATAATCCTCCTTGGCATTTCGGGTGCACGTCTGAACCACACTAACAGGTGTCATGTTATGTTTAAAACAGGATTATGATGGCTTTAACGCTCATGTGGCTAGCAGCTAGCGCGCACGAGTGTGTGAAATGGCAGCCACAGGCTCATTAAGGCTGTTTATTGGGTATTAATTAGCCTGTCCGTAGACTGACGTCTATGTCTGGAAACTTGCGAAATACAGTTTTATCTCCATCTGTGCTCAATCGTGAACTAGGTCACTTTAGCTTCTGGGTTGAGCTTTGTGTACACTCTGGAGCCTGTTTGATACAAATGTTAAAGCATCTGGTGTGAAAAATGTAAAATCAGGGACTTTTTCAGGGCGGTGATATTTTGCATCTCTAATCATTACCATGCAAGGACATTGCTGCACTCCAGACTGATGTGAAAACTATTGTCAGGTGCAGTGATTTTTCAGCCCTGTCAGTTGTGTACAATAAGGCTTTGCTTTCAGTTCACAGATTTGTTCAAATTTATAAGGAGATATTATGTTTGTAACATAAGATCCACACAGACATTGAACTTGGACAGGTTGCATGAACAGCAAGAGACTGGCATATTTCCTGTGTTTTCATGTTTGTGTTCAAATATAGGTTCTGCTTTGCATTACATGTGACTTTGCGGTCTGTGCATATAGTTCAGAATGAAGTTATGAAGCCAGGGCTCATAGGAGCCTACCCAAAACACAGTAAAAATAGCACAGAATGTTTTGATGCATTGATAATATTGTCATAATTCTTGCAAAAAAACCTGTGCACATAAAACATTGAATTCCTGCAAGTTGAGGATTGAGAATGAAAAAACAAAACAAACAAACAAAACAAAACAAAAAAACATCCAACAACAATTTACTAACTATATTCTCTGTGAGCTGGCTGGCGTCATGAGCAATGATGTCCCTCTCCCCCTCCCTCTCGCATTGACATCACTGCTACTGGGCCTGTTGATGATGAGCCTGTACCCTGAGAGCTCTTCATCACCCCCACCCATTCAGAGCGTTCCTGTATTTTTGTGATAGTCAGGGACAGGTGCGCCGCTTGAGCTGCGCTAATCTAGTGAACATATGCTCCTCTCCCAGGTCCTTGCAACAGAGTGGTGTGTCATGCTGTTATGAATGTTTCAGTAGACAGGACAATGCAATGGTACAACAATAAGCCTGTATTTTTTGCTCCCTAGAATTTGCATTGATCTCATCTTGAAAAGTATTTACTGACGTGTATGGATGTGCAGTTGGGGCAAGATAAAGAGAATGCCATTTTGTTTTGTTCATCTCTGGATCTAATTACAAATGAAAAAAAAGACGACTGCACACACTATTGATTTCGAGTCTATTCAATTGTGTCTTCAAATGTCCCCTTGAGTCCTCTCATGTACTGTTGTAACTCTAAAGACATTATCAGCTGACAGACAGTATTGTAAATTATAACTCAAGTGGTTTGACCTGGACTGACCTATAAAGAGGAATAAAAGGGAAACGTCTTAAGGAGGATAGTATAGGATAGTATATTGAAATTATAGGATGTATAGGATAGTATATTGAAATTAATTGAATTTAAGTACAAGAAGTAATCTATGTGAAGAGTTCCCGATCTGCTTCTCTACCCTGACCCCACTTTCACTTTCAGTTGCTTTGACAATGAAGACTAAATATCATGAAAATATCGTGAACAGACAGAAGTTAACATCAATTTTCAAACTTGAAATATGATTTCAAATCTACATCACATTTTTTGCAATAACTTGTCTGGTAGGAGGTCAGCCATCTGCTTGTCTCCATGGAGATGTTATAGCTTTGGATAAAACATTTGACAGTATGGCAATAAACTTGTCTGTTGCGCATTCATTCAATAACAAGTGTTTTTCTACTGAAGAAGTACCTTGAAAAACAATGATTCTTACAGCTATCCTACTATCTGACTTATGATTGGCCTGGTAATGTCTTCTGTTTGTCTCCACGGAGATGTTATTGCTTTGTCTATAATGTCCCGGTATGTCATTAAACTCATCCATCTTGCAGCAACTAAATGACATGGGTTTTTATTGAGGATTTTTTACTGTGAGTAGGCCCACCTTTCCACAGATCTGACATGTAACTTGACACTGTGGTGTATATTAAAGTGAACCTTTGACACAATGAATATTTATACTCAGATTGCAAATACAACATACCATCCACATTCTCGTATAAGTTTGTGAAATGCATTGTGGCTCTTGGCAGTGTTTACACAGACCCCGTCCATAACCCACTGTTTGTGATACCTAACACCTCTGCGTCATCCCTCTTTCATCTGCAAGGAGTTTACTCTGAGGTTTATTAGCAGACGTCAGCAGCCAATCCTTTGTACTCCCGTCCAGACACATGTACGAGGAGGCAGAGTGCACCACAAACTGCAAAGACAGAGTATTGTGTATTTGTCAGGCTCTTTAATCCTGCTCAGTTTAGTTGGCACTAAAGAGGAAGAGTGGAGTTCATAAAAAGCCCAGTAAAATAAGGTGGACTGGGAGTGAGAAAAATGTTTGCTGACCTGGGTCATTCTTTGTAGTTGGGTTGAATATTGACCAAGGCTGATAAGTTATCAATAGACATTCCTATGAAGGGAAGGTCAGCCAGAAGGAGCAAGAACAGGAAATAAGACAGTGTTTCTGCAGAACAACCTGTCAGTTTGAAGGAGAATTAAACACAAAATCCACTTTACACACTAACTGTCTGTGTATATGATGTTTTAATAGCATTATCTACAGTTCCAAGTAATTTTAGGCCATTTTGAAGCAAATGTGCAGTTTTGTGGTCAGAAATGTATGTCTGAATGTGTGCTTCCTCCATTGTTCTCTACAACTATCAGGCCAGAGTGTACAGGGCTGCAAAAGTGTGAATTACGAGCTCAGTTAAAAATATTTGCACCATCATGTCATGCACCTAAATTAATGCCACTAAATAGTATTATGTTTGACTGACTCACACACTGAGCAGTTTTTGAAACTTTTTGTTTTGTGAGCTCAGTTTTTTAAATCATATCATGGGATTTTAACCAACAAAGACTGAAGCTTGTGTAGTTCAAAGAACTCCAGTAAGAGACTGTGGGATTGCATTTTTCCTCTATCCATGAAGACTGTTCAACAGGCTAGCTAAGGAGCTAGCTATAGACATTTGGAATGCTACAGGCTTTTTACACCACATGTGGCAGAAAATGTGTCAGAAGATCTTTTAGAGGAAATAAACCATGAACCAGTGGGGTAAGAAGGAGGCCTTTCTTTTTGTGTTCACCTGGCTCCCCCTGGTCACAGCTGTGATGCTGCAGAACACAGAGGAGGGACACTTTTGGCTCTTCCTCTCCTCAAACTGCCCTGCTGATCCTACCTGACCAGTAGTTCTTTTAAACCGCACAGAGACCTTTGACTGAGACACAAAGGTGGCTGAAAAGCACAGGGTAAATGTTGCAGCAAAAACTGGAAATTTGCTACAGCAAAACATAGAATCTCTCTGTCTCTATTTCTCTTGTCTCTCTCACACCTGGGCGTGGCAACTACATGTAGTTGGTGACATGATGTGCCTCTGCCCTGACTACAGCCCAGTGTTTCTGCTCACAAACACCTGACTGCAGGGGCGACCTGTTACACCATTCCCACAGTTCTTTATTATTCCAGACCCCATCATTTCCCCTCACTCTTTTATTTAGTCCTTTAGATACTGCCCAGTATAGTTTATCTGCTTTATTTGAAATGTGGTTGTGGGCATGTGAGTTTATATGTTTTGTCCCACTTTAAAGAATTTGATCATCCTGAGTAAATGTAATTAGGCTGTTTGTAATATTTGTTAGTAGATGTTGAATTGTCAGTTGTGGTAAGACTGTGCAACAGTCTGTCAGTCCAAGGAAGTTTTGGGATTTTCTGCAACTCTATATCCCATGGTCCTTTCCTTTGTCTGGTGGCTCAGTGATCTGAGACTGCGGCAGATGTAGTCAACCTCAGTGTGAGCCCTCAGAAACTGTAGATTACCACGTAACAATATCTGAGATTGTGTGATGAGTGTGACTATTTTCTCTTTAGGAACTTTTAGAGGCCTAATAATTAATGGACTATTGACAAATTAGCACTGACTTCTTTCTCATCATGAGACAGACATTATAAATTCCAAAGTTACTCACACCAGACCATAGACTGTTCAGTTAAAGGTTGTATAGAGGATTTTCCAAGGAACGAGAAATCCAGCGACTGTTTGTCCTTTTTCAAATGTTGCGCATGCGTGAAACCACCCCCCCTCCCCTACAGCTCCCTACGTACAAACGCCTCCTCCCGCCTCCTCCTTACGCCAGAAACGGGTTTGTTTACAGCCGGTGCGCTGCACATGACTTGTAAACAACTAACTACAGTGTTGGTTAGGCAAGGCGGAGAAGTGAGGAGCGGGGGGAGCGGGTGTGCGGACATTTCGTGCACGGACGAGAAGTGAGGAGCAGGGAGAAGAGCGGAGCAGGGAGCAGGGAGAGGAGAGAGGAGAGGGGAGCGGTGCGCGGAGATTCCGTGCCCGGAGAAGTGAGGAGCAGGGGGAAGAGCGGAACGGGCAGCGGGGACAGGAGCAGGAAAGAGGTGCAGAGAAGGTTGCGCGGAGATTCAGTGCGAATGAACTAGCTACAACACGCAGCAGCAAGCGGACTCTTTCTTTGCCTTGAAAATTACGTTTTCAGACATAGGATATCGCTTTCGTGTCCTGAAAAACGTTTGACTAGCTCTTGGAAATAAAGTACGTTTTCATAATAAGCAGAAGTTACCTGTCCAGGAGTAATTTGGCGACCAATGCGTCAGTCTTTAGACCCTGCGTCTGCTTCAGTTGCGCCATCGCTGGAATGAATCTTCAAGAATCACCTTAGTTTGGCTTCGCTGCTTTTCCCCTTGTCTTCTTCTTTCAGCGACCTCAAAAACGGACTTTCTTTTGCGGCTAACTGCTCCTGGATTCTTGTCTGCCATTGCAACAAACTTTGTGCTAACTGCGAGGAAGATATAGGTCAAAAAAAGCCGCTAAGAACTGTTGCGTTGGTGGAGTAAACAGCGTCTGTGCGTCTTGCGTCTGTGGACTGCGTGACAGGTGTACGCAAACCACGTACCGGCGGCGCGCAGGCAAGTCAGTTACGCTAGAAACGTAGGGAGATTGATTGACAGCCTGTCAGCTAACAGATAACGAGGCAGTGTCGTTATCTATTGGCAAATGTTTAGCTGGCCCCACCACGTCCAGAGTTGATGAATTTTTATTCTCTTTTTTTTGGTCATCATAATTACAAGGCTACTGCACCTCTATAATGCTATCATTGACAATTTGAAACAAAAAAAAATCCTCCATACAACCTTTAAAGCACCAGACAAACACTGCGCCCCCAGACGCGTCCAATGCAAGCAGAACTCTGCTGCCCTCTTGTGGTAAGTCCAGATAAACACTGTTCAGTGGGAAAAGGGGAGAAGTGGTGAAATCCAGCCCAGGTTTTTATCTATACTGGGGTGTAGATCGTGTCAGTGTGGACTATAAATCCAGTCCATGATTTGTACCAGATCCTGCGCTTCTGGAGTTTCGTGCGTGCGGCTCCTTGCTTTGTGTTGTCAGGCAGAAGGCGCACCGGCGTGTCTTCTCTGCGTGGCCACGGTAAACCGTACTTCATTACCGTGAAACATTTGCTCTTTGCCAGCTGCGTGTTGCCGAGATGTCGGCTGGGCTGGAGTCTGGGTTTTCGAGCGAAGAAGTGCTCACGGCCCGTTTTCCTCTGCACCGCGCCTGCAGAGACGGGGACATTGGCGCCCTGCTCTCTCTGCTCCAGAGCACCGCTAACCCGGCTGACCTCGCTGTGGAGGACACCTTTTACGGCTGGACGCCCATTCACTGGGCTGCGCACTTTGGAAAGGTGCGTATTTACTTTAATTTAGTCTTTCTGTTGTTGATACGTAACATTTGGTACTGCTAATACTTGGAGGATGAGCTAATAGTGCCGCGAAGACATGGCGCTGTCTCCTCCTCGGCCATTTCCTGATGTTTTCACTGTTCACTGGCGAGACAGACGAGCAGTCATCGCCACAACTTACACACTGTGAGAAAGTGACTATTTGAATTGGCACTTCTGCTTAAAATATACATGTTTAATATGTGCATTTTCTGTAATGACATAAGCCATTTTATTGTCCTAGTACGTTCAGTTCAGTTGAGCGCATAGACTCTGTGGTCGAGCGGGAATATTGTAGCCCGAAGGCTACATTACCGAGCCCCTTTCAAGAAAACCGTAAACCTCAAAAATGTGTCTTATTTGTAGGCTGCTTGTCAAGTATGTTTTAGGAAACACGGCTTGAATCTGTCCGAATAAAAACATTTCTATTCACTCTCACAACAGGATGGACCCAGTTTTCTCAATTTTTCCATGTTATCTTGTCCGCACTTGCCCTGACTGTTTCAGTCATGTTTAATAGTTGTTGTTTTTTTTGCTTCTCTGTTGACAGCTGGAGTGCATCATGCGCCTAGTTGAAGTGGGCTGTAGTGTGAATGCAGTCACTTCCAGGTTTGCCCAGACTCCCACTCACATTGCTGCGTTTGGGGGACACCCTGAGTGCCTGTTGTGGCTTCTCAAAGCTGGTGCAGATATTAACAGACAGGTAGGATGCACTGCACACTTGTAACTCAAACATAAATAGGTGTAAGATAAACTTAAATCCACCCAAGGGTCATGAACCTTTAAGTATTATGTTGTGTCTGAGTCCTAGACTTGACCCATATTTCACAGAGGCAGTGCTTGTATTAACATTGGAAGAATTGTATAGAGGTTCTCATGGTTTCTCTTGTTCTACTTTCTGCTCAGACGCTGCTACTGACTGACTTAAATATATATTTAATGCTTTGCTGCACAGCTGGGAGAAATTGGATTTGTAGGTCAGGATGACATAATGTGGTGTTGTCATCATGCAGTACTGTATATTTAAAGTGGCGTAAATGAAGGCAGACCCAGTAACCCTGTATTTTAGAATGATATTGTGATAGTTTCTGTATCTGTCTGTTGTCTTGTCTGGAGAGTGACGCGAGGTGCGTGGGTGGTTGTAAAAGTCTAGGTGAAATGTTCAGCCATGAATTAAACCTACTTTTACTGCTTTTGTTCTTTTGATCTCTACTGATGTCAAGGAAATTCCTCTTCTGTAAATGTAATGCCACATTTTGTCATCATAGGACTATGTGGGCGAAACGCCCATCCACAAGGCTGCTCGAGCGGGCAGTCTGGACTGCATCAATGCTCTCTTGGTTCAGGGAGCTAAAGCTGAGTAAGTTCTGTGACCACATCCCTCTCCTCAAACTTTTCATTTTGTGTTTTTACAAATAATATAGTAATAACTTTTATTTATTTATTTACTTTTTTACAAGGAATCACCAACAAACTCAATGAATTGCCAGTTCAACGTTCATTAAACTGAAGCCTATTTCAGTTGTAATTGCTGATTCTTATAGCTGTCAGAAACAGTGGTTGGTGTGTTGCAAACAGATTTAACAATGATGATGAGTAAGGCTGTTTTGATATCTAATAACTATAGAAACAACCTCTATCCTCCATGAGGCCCATCCAAACAACTCCCCACACCAAATAACACCACAGTGCTGAGAGGTTCAACTATGGCTGTGCTTAACCACAGCCTAATTTACTGAGTAATTTGATTTGGCCATGAGTATTACACAGGATTTCAGTAATGTCTCACGAGTCTATTGTTTCTTATTTGTTATTATTATTATTGGAGTCTAGTAGACTCTACTTAAATAATTACTAGAGTCTAGCAACTGTGAGTTTTTAACTGTGAAAAGTGCAAATGCCATCATGTGGAACATTCCAAGAAACCTGATGCACTGCCTATGATAATGAGTCGCTGTAAGAAGCGCTCTTTAATTAGTCCAGTCACCCACCCTTTTATATCCAGTAACATACTTTTTATCTGTATTTGTGTACTTCAGTCTAAGCGCATTATAATAACTGTTTGATGGTGATCCCTTGAATCTGAAAGTTAATACACTAAATTGTTGCTGTTAGGGCAACAATGTATATTAAGCTGCCCTCTCTGTGTAATAAAAGTAAATGATCAGTTTATTTTTAATTTCATGGCCTTAGATTTTAAGACAGTCTGCTGGATTAATGTGGAAGTTATGGCTTATTGAAATGTTGATGTAGTGTACACCTGAAAGGGCATCTTAATGTAACAGTTGAAATTCCCTATTTTTCCTAGACCAATTTGCATGATCTTTGTTGAAACTAAAGTGTGGTTTTCTATGTTAACATTTGTTTTGGTTACTGTCTTACACAGCTGGAATGGCCAAATGCACAAGTACTGAGCGCGTCCAAAAACAAGATTAACTGTTGCATAGAATAAAACACATTACAAACACGGACTGAATATAATTGCATTAATATTAAGTCGGTAAATAGTTTTAAAGGTTGCTTCTGAGAACTCTGATTGAATATGGAAAAAAGGCTAAAAAGCTTCGGACAGTGTAATCCTAATAAAACCAAAACAAATTAGCCATGTATTGTATTTTATTTAATAACCTGTGCTCCGTTAACCAATGTTGAGTAGTCAAAAGAACGAGTAACGTCACTTCAAAATATTACTTGAGTAGTAAAAAGTAGAGGTCCAAGAAATTAACCAAGTATGAGTATAAAGCAGGTTGATGAATTACATCAGGACAAAACATCAAATAATGTACAAAATCAGACATTTTGAAGTATGGACAGCAAAAAAAACCTGAATCTTATTAAGGAGCAGTGCACAAATGTTCAAATCATTGTCAACATTTAGATTTTTATGTTTTTTTATAGACATTATTTATAAACTCAAGAAAGAGTACTATTTCTTAAGACAAAATATATTACTGAATAGGTAAAAGTATGCAGTCTGAGTAGTAACTCGGTACTATCCACCTCTGCCATTCTAACCTTTATTTAAGTGAGAGGCAAAAAATCACCACTGAATTTTAGTAATTTAGAATTTACTTTAAGTTTCAACTTTAAGTTTCAAGTTAATTTACATTGGAAATAAAAAGAAAGTCAAATCAAAAATAAAATAAAGTCAATAAAAACTCAAGCATAGCTGCTTATTTGTAAAAAAAAAATAAAATAATAATAATAATAATGCAACACAAAGTACTGTTTAGTTTAATAGCATATTAAAAAATACTTGGAGTTTATAGATTTTATTTTAAAATGCATAACTTTAACCTGTAACTATTAAAGCCTAACATCTCACAAAGCCTAAATCTCTGGAGGAAGATTGCTTGAAAATCTTTTGCAATGCATAGAAAAAAAGGAAATTCCTTTTAATACTTCTATTTAATTTCTGTGTTTTATATCTGTAACCTCCAAGTATGCATTTATAGCAGAAGCTCAGATTTCCTTTTGCATTTGGTTATTTTCTGATTAGTAATGTCTAAAAGTAAATGTTTATTTTTTCCATTTACAGATTGAACATTAAATGGGTAGTTGAGGTTAGGCAGCTTTTCATATGAGAGAAAACACAGGGTACAGGGAGTGATGAGGCTCATGACAAAATGAACATTAAAAAAATCTGTGCAAAATAGTAATCTGTTTGAATTATTTTCAATGTTTTTTTTTTATTTTTTTTACTTCAAACGAAGAAAAGGTTTGCAAAATTATTGAAACCCTAATTATACGTTATATACCTTTTTTCAACTACTTTAAATTGTTGAATTTACATTTCATGTGATCCTTCTCCAACTGGGTTCTGTTGATGGACCTTTCTCTTTTTTTCTGATATTCAATTCACTCTCTCTTTCAGTTGTGTTTTTGGAGAAGACATTCATTATGTATGGAGCTTAAGTCTGCTTACTACTCTAGCAGATACCACATATCAAGACTGGATCACATTAGAAACTATAACTATAATTATAATACTTATGTTTCTAACAATTATATCTTGGGTAAATTAATCCTTTACCAAGAAGAAACCTTTTCCTTTGTCATGGATGGCATGATTCTTCCACCTTCTTGAAACCAACTTCAAATCAAGATGTCTTACCGGTCTGAAGCAAAAGCAGAAGATGCCTTTTTGTACAGACGTTGGCAGATCTCTCCTCTGACGTGAATGTCACATCAAGCAAGCACAGTGTCCCCACTTCACCCATCTGAACACCACCACCCAAGGATTTCCTACTCTTATAATATTCTTGCTTTTTAAAGGCAATATTAGACTTCTATTGAAGTCAATTGAAATGTTATTGTATTTATTTAAACAACTTATTAAGCAGTCAAATATTCCTAATAATGAAATTAATTGAGTAAAGGGTAAAAGGTAATGTTTAATTTGTCATGAGCCTCAGAGGAGGTAAGATGGTGTCTGGTTAGGACAGCAGCTGGCAGCTCAGAGTTAGACACAGTTGGAAATGAGAGAAGGGCAAACCAGCTTTAGCTTTTGTGTATATATATGATCTATGAACTATGTTATGCTAACACTCATTTTGTTGAATGCCATTTCACTGTTCAGAAAATTTCTACAGAGATGTT
Source organism: Boleophthalmus pectinirostris (assembly GCF_026225935.1). Classification (NCBI taxonomy): domain Eukaryota; kingdom Metazoa; phylum Chordata; class Actinopteri; order Gobiiformes; family Gobiidae; genus Boleophthalmus; species Boleophthalmus pectinirostris. The sequence goes on along the minus strand of NW_026570970.1, from coordinate 18,595,503 downwards.
TTTGTTTGTATGTCTCAGTATTAACCATATACAATAATACAGTCTGTTTTGACCTATATTCTTTGTCACCTTTTCCTTTATGAAAGTGACAATAAGTTACTCCAAACGTTTTGATACTGTTAACAGAACCAGAACCGTACGTCTTAATGTTTTTCAGCTATTGAATTGGAAATGACTTGGTTTTTTCAAGTAATCCTAGAAAGGGGGAGAATAGACACTGCTGAGTCTGCCCCGTTCCCTGGGATAGCCGCACTGTTGTGGCATTGAGTGTTCTCACTATCGCTTCCTATCTACACACTGGCAAACTGTTGAGGTATTTCTTGCGGTGATTGGTTTTAATGCTAGGTTTTTAAATGAATCACAACTAAAGAAATATACCTGCATGCTTTGCTTCTTATCCATAATTGTTTATATATTTAGTTTTTGTTTTATTTTTATATATTTTGTTTCTGGTCTTGTCAACTAACCATAGGAGCCCTTTAAAAGGACAGGTTTAATCACGTGAGTCACATGTCAACATGTAGCATGATTGTAGGTTGCCTCTTGAAAGTTAGACAGTAGATAGAGAAGATATAATCTGTGCTTAGGACGGGAAAAGCAAAGCATACCAGGCATTTATAAAGAATTAACGCTTCCTTTGTTTTATTAATTTGATATTTGATTTTTCAAATGATGGTCTCACCAAAAGGAATGGCTGAAGTATAGGCAATCTATGTTTAATTATTTGTAAACTATAAACTCCTGGTTAATTTTAACTAGAGTTGTCAGCACTTTGTAAATATTGTGCACTGACCACTGAACATTGACTGTACATGGGCAACTATTAAGAATAAATACAATAGAATAGTATTTAGAATAAATGCATTATTCACTTTAATTTAGTATGTCAAGTTTAGAATAGAAACTTTTAAAATTATTTTCACATGGGAGATGTTTGTTAAGATCAGTACAGTAATACTAATGAACTAGTTCCATCTCTCGTCTCTGCCTGGGCCACTAGTAATTAAAAATGTTTTATTAGAATGCCCCTTGAGATGTTCCATCTCATTTTTGAGGGGGTTCAGTCGAGTTCTTAACATACAGTAATGCACCCATAAATGTTACTTATTTTAACCAGAGAGAATAAATAATAAAAGAATAACCTAATAGTTATTACTCACCTGGACTGAGTTTAGCAGCTTCATAGCAAAATGTGTAAATTTAATGTTTGTATATTCCTTAGTGAGACCATTTTATAATTTTATAAACTTATGAGAAAAATTGGAAGCGTTAATTTGAAGGGTACGATGTGCAACAAGTTGTGTGATTTTACTTTTATGATTTTTGAATCTTTTGATTGTTTATGAAATGTTCATTGTGCACTAGTTCTTGAAATGTATTTTTTTTCTCCACAAATTTAGTTCAAATGTAGATAGATCACCTTTTACACAATGACTGACCAAACAGTAAACTTGTCACTACATGACTGTACATGTTACTGTAAACCTAAACAAATTTGAAATTTTTCATTCAGTATAGTTGTAATTATAGAAACTCTCATTGTTGCTCCTTTATGGTGCAATATAAGTAAACTATTGTGTCATGCTTAAATGAATCAGGATAGCATCTCTGTTAAACAAATCTGCACACCTACTGGCTTTAATGCTGGTTATCTTAAAGTTAGTTCAGTGCACTAGCTTGTGTGTTAATGGGGTCTGCGTTTGCCCCTCACAGAGGACAAAGCTTTAATAGGGTACAGTGCTTGTGTGGTTACACCATACTGTTTGTGCATTCATTTTGTCACTTCAAATCACTTTAGATTTGCTGCACCATGGCATGGTTAACACAACTGTTATATCACAAGAAAATGTTTACATTTTGAAGAGCAATGAAGTCTTTTTTTCTTATTTCTCACCATTTCAACTTTCTTTATTGTTTTTGTATGAAGACCCATGGATTTCTTGATCTTGAAGATATTTTCAAATTTTCTTTGCTTTCTTGTGGAGTGTTGACCGGAGACCACCCTCTACACATACCCCTGAAGAATGTTGTCTATTTTTATATTTTTACTTTTATTTTTAAAAGAATTGCTACGTGACATTTTTACATTATAATAATGTTTCTAAATATTTTTGGCACTGTTAACTGACATCACAAGTACTTTTTTAATTCGTCGTTCTAACTCCAGGCGACATACTTGGATCTTATGTCATCTTACCTCTGCAAAGTCTTTGACTTCAACGCAAAACTTTTTTTTTGTATTTTTTTGTATTTTTTTTAAACACCAAAGTTGGCTTAACCATGCCATGTTTTGCAGTTTCCTGTTTTGGGACTATTTATTTCAAATTCAAATGATCCAAAGTGATCACACGTCATTTCCTCCAAGATGACGTAGAGGGTGTCAGGATAGTTCAGATCAGGTTGTGTCTGTACATACTGTTTGCATATATGTGTGTGTGTCTGTCTATGCAGGAGTGTAGTAGAGGGAGAGTGTGTGTGTATGTGTGTGAGAGAGAGTGCGTGGCCTTTGTGTGTATGTAAATGTGTATATGTGTGTGTATGTGTGTGCGCGCGTGTGTGTTTGTGTGTGACTCCTTCTGCAGGTGTGTGTTGGTGACACTTGTTCTTTTTGTGCAGTTTGAGGAATGCCAGTGCGCTGACTGCTGCCGACCTGGCCCACGCACAAGGATTCCAGGAGTGTGCAGAGATTCTGTCCAATGCCCAGAACTTCCAACAAAACATGGCCCAATCCCAAAACAGGCCTTTTGTGAACGGCACAGCCCAGAATGGGGGCCACTCTCACCCCTCGGTCCAGGGACGCAGTTTCTTGAATGGCACTCCAAACAGAAAGAGGTCATTTGAAGGCATTGAACTAAACCCAGTGAAAAAGGCTAGACCCATTGGTAGGCCGATTATTGAATTCAACATGAACACAAAACTTGCAAGTGCTGTTTATAAAGGTTTGTCAATACTTGTTTTTTAGGTCTGGACATGGCCCCAGTTTATCTAAACGGGAATGGGCCACTGGGAGGTGCTCAAGATGTTCAAATGGAAAGCACAAACATGGAGTTGTCCTTTGCTACAAGCTCAGGTGGGCCAGGATCCTTTGCATTAGAGTTAAACGGGTATGCAGCTCCAAGACAAGACGCTGCAAGCCAACCAGCCAAAGAGCTGGAAGTGATTACAGTGGCATCGATGCAGACTCACTGCCACTACACCAATTCATATGCTTACCTGTAGAGGGCTTTGTACTTTGTTGGTCTCCAGGTTACATTTAGTGTGGCTGGGCTGTGTTTATGCGTAATATGCAAACCTGTTGTTTTGGGGGTGGTGGGAGTATACATTGATAAATGTAAAGGTGTGTACTTAATGTAAGTGCATATACTTATCTGACTTCAGCTTAAGTACTGTGCTATACACTAGTCTTGCATATGTGTTTGAATTTGTAAAAGAATCACTTTGAAGAATAATTCCCTTTTTATTATTGCAATTTTATCACACCAAACATTGATAATGTCAAATTCTGCAGTCATTTTACAAATGTCAGTATTTGTCAAAATATTTGTGAACTCCTCCATATGTACAACATATGGATTTATTTAGTTACTTAATAACAGTATATTAAATCCAAAACATATCCTAAAATGAAAGTAACCGGTTTAATCTAAAGAATTGACCACTTTATTGCATTTTCATTAAATAACTTCTTAAAGTTTGAGTTGCTCAAAATACTTGAGTCTTGTTAAAGGTTGTTATTTGTTTGTGTAACTTATTTGTTGGTAGTTTTGTTCAGTTAGAAAGGGATTTTTGTGTTTTAAACCAGCACTTTGGTGTGACGCGCTCATTGAATGAGTAGCTGTTAGACTTTAGTACTTTGATATAAATAAGGCCCTGCATGAATTTGTACACATTTAAATAAGCCTTACTTATTACTTTGAGATAAACAGTGTTGATAAGCAACAGTGCAACTGTTTTTACTTCATTTTATCTACTTTTTGACTTTTGAAATCATTTTCTGTGTTGTGGCATGTACTGTTTTTTGTTTTATTTTTTTTGTAAAAGTATTAAGTTTCACATTTGAGATGCATTTTCTAGCACTTAACAATGAGAATATTCTGTTTTGCTATGGATACAATTCTTAATTAAATACAAAACATTTAACAGACTTATGATTGTGGTGGACTTTTTTGTATGTTTTTGTTCACTATTTAATCTTCACTTACTAGATTCTTACTGTACTGTGTTTCACCCTTATGCCCACAGCTCACAAATGCTGAAATACTTCTGCAAAAAACTAGGTCACTGTGTCAGGTCAGAGCCTTATTTGGAGATCTTATATTTCCAATAAGGTCTTGAACTTGTACTAGAATATAAGGCTGTGGAATGCATTTCACAATGTGTAGTTATAAATGTTAATATTGTGTTTTAAACATTGTAATATTTAGTAATAACTTAAAAACGCAAAATGCATATATTTTATAAACTTGGTATATTTTTTTCAGGGAAAGGAAGACTTAATAATATTATATATTTGTTGTTTGCAGTGACAGATGAAAGGCTCTTTACCCCAAATGGTCACAGCCAACCTCAGCCCCTGCTTGGGTGCGGCCCGGCAGCAGAAATCAGACATGCTCACAGTGATTTGCTTGAGATCCACGGTACAGCAGGCAGCCAGGTGGAGCACCAGAAGTCCGTGACTGCAGAGCAACTGTACGACCATGCATTTTACAACACCATGCTTCTTTATCATGGATCTTAAAATCGGAATTCAGAGTGGTACCACGTTTCTGCCTAATACACAGTATCATATGCCTAAGCATAAAGACAATTGGCCTTCAATTTGATTAGTTGACCAGTATTATTCAATAGGGCATTATTGTTTAAAGAAGAAATACAGTGATTTTGATTCTGTTAAAAATTCCATCTAACACTAGACAAATGTGCAATGGGGCTCAGTCATTAGTCTCCTATGTTTTGTCTTGATACAACTAGTTGTGAATTTCTGTTAAGTAATTGTGATTTTATTTAATAAAAGTGCTTAAACATGGTTATTAGTTTTGTGATTACAGCATGGGCTACCCTTTATCTTTTGCAGGCATTAAAGTCACTCTATAAAACTTTGTAAATGGGGCTATGGGGCTACCCCATCCTGTCCTCACGTGTTCGGCAACGGCTGTACATTGGTACAGTAGTACAGTGTGCTGCAGGTCACCTGTCTTCAGCCCGACCTTCACTCTGCACAAACATCACGTCACTCTAGTCACGCCCACGGACGAGCGCGTCCATCACGACAAAGGGGGGGATTAAAAGACTTTAATCTTATTAATGTTATTTAGAAACAATTCCTAACCTTAGACCAGACCTGGCTTAGACCATTGTCATTTATTATGTTTATGTATATCGTGCGTAACTTGGTAAGGTTTACATAACTGTACATAATTGGTTGTATTAGCAAAAGAGCTCCCCTGAGCATGAAGTGGTACGTCTCTGTAAACCAAACTGGGCTAACCTGAGTGCTGGGATTAACGGAGCCGACCGGGAGCTAAAGGGGAGCGGGTGGTGTCAAGTAACCTCCTCGTAAATAAGGCAAACATTTTAATAAAAAAAAAGACCTGTATACTAAACCTGGTCTTGATACGGCTAGCACATTAAAGAGTCATGTCTACACCGGCTAGAAGAAGACTTATGAGAGATTTCAAAAGGTGAGTTGTCAAAATCGACTGTGACATTAGCTTCCTACATTTTGCTAACATTAGCATAGCATCATATAATTTGTCATCATATTGTATTAAAATACAAATACACTTTAAATTGGTTAAAAATGTATATTCTTATTACATTTTTAAGTGGAACTACTTAATATAGCGTTTATTGTTTATCGGTGGCCGTGTTCATTTACAGTTTGATTAGTTGAGCCACTGCATGTTAGCAGCTCGTCTACGTCACATAAAATAGGTGCTGTTAGGTGAGACTGAAATATATATATTTTTTTCCCCACATGAGTTTATAATAAAGCCATAGTTGTGCGTACATTTCTATTTACTTAGCAAAACACTTGAAATGTGCTTGGAAGATGGGATCATATTACTTTATTACTCATATTACTCAACGGACCCGTTTCTTTTGAATGTTCAAGTAGTTGTAGTTGGGGTATTTTACATTTGGTTTCACAATTCAAACATTTGGTGTATAGGCTACAAGAGGACCCTCCAGCTGGTGTGAGTGGTGCGCCATCAGAAAACAACATTATGGTGTGGAATGCTGTCATTTTTGGGTGAGTTAGTGAAATTTAATTCATATTTCTGCAAAGCCACCTGTCATCATATCACATAATCTGATTGATGTTTTAGGCCCGAGGGGACGCCGTTTGAAGATGGTGAGAAATATATACTACATAAATTTGATGCATATTTTGTAAAAACAATTAATGTTGTTAATGCTATGCTTTCAGGTACATTTAAACTCATTGTAGAGTTCACAGAAGAATATCCCAATAAACCACCCACAGTACGATTTGTGTCGAAGATGTTTCATCCAAATGGTAAGGAGCATTTTCTTCTTCTTTTTTTTTTTTTTTTTTTAAATTGAACTCTTGAATTGAAAATGGTGAATATTTTCAACAATATATACTGTCCTCCCAGTCTATGCAGATGGAAGTATATGTTTGGACATTTTGCAAAATCGCTGGAGTCCAACTTATGATGTGTCTTCAATCCTAACATCCATTCAGGTAAAAACAAACCACTGCTATGGCTGTCAATTACAAGGCGCTCAAGTTATAATTAGTGTTTGGTGTTATTAATTGATGACTACAATAATTTTATTTTATGACACATAAGTAAATCCTGAGTATTACATTATTTCGTTATGTGCTGCTGTAGTGTTCTGACAGCAGGCAGCAGATGTAGTAATTCATCTTTGTTTTCACCTTTGTTTTTGTGTGCCTCTGTTGGCCAATGAGTACTGCTCATGAAACAGCATCCCTATGTCCAGGGAGGGGAGAGGTGGTGCTCGAGGGAATAAAAAAATGCTCTTGGTTGATGGAATCAGTCAAATAATTCATTTCAATATTTAATCAAACTGAATGACTGATGTGTAAAATATATTACATAAATATATTGAGTATACTTTTTTTTCCCCCCCTACAGTCTCTGCTCGATGAACCAAATCCCAACAGTCCAGCCAACAGTCAGGCTGCTCAGCTTTATCAGGAGAACAAGCGGGAGTATGAGAAACGTGTGTCTGCCATTGTCGAGCAAAGCTGGAGGGACAGTTGACCTGACAATCACCGTAGCTGTTTCCATTGTGTGCGCTGCAATTTTTAGTCAAGTACCTCTTATATTTGCCCTAGTCCCCCAACCACACATTTTTATTTCAAGCTTTTATGCACTTTACCTCCAATTTCCACCCTCATATAAAGTCTTTTTTAGTTGACTGCCAGGAATAATCTTTTTTTTTTTACCGTTGAAGTCCATCAGGAGAACTGTTCTGAATCTTGCCTTGTTTTTTTTTGTCAGTATGGACTAAAGGGACATTGCCTTGCTTTCTAATGTATTTCACCCAGTTTAAATCACTTCTGGATTAATTATGTTGAATCTTTGAGGGCCATGTCATGGGCTCATATTGCTGTGCCCAACTGCTCTGTTAGTGTATATTTTTACACAGCAGTTTTCAGGGTTTCTTAGTGGTATATAGGGAAGGCATTCAAGTAGCCCAAACCTCACTGGGGAAAATTATATTGGACAACTTCACATTGTCTTTGCTGTGTTGTGAACTCTGTTACATGCATGAAAAGTGTGTCATAATTTTGTTCAGTACTTGTGTAAATAAGAATCACAACTAAAACTTTATGTACAGATTTTGCACTGGTTGTTCTCATACCATTTTCAGTACTTGTAAATAAAAAAAGCAGTTTCTTCATGACATGTTAAAATAGTTTAAGGTGGATTGTTTGCCATGAAAGAGTCTATATGCTCAGAGTCTGAAAATACCTTTAATGTATAACTTGCATTAATTGCATGATGGAAACAATGTAAGTGCAGGAGTTGATGCATGCAGGTTTTAGAGAAAGGGGTACTCTGGTCAAACTTTTCATTTGCAAAAATAATTTTACAAGGGCATTCTACTGGCTGCGCAAACAGCATTAACAGTAAATACAAATAGGAAAGGTACAACATTAATACTACTGAGTCCATAGGCACAGATAGCCATGCTACCTGTTGTAAGCCCTCTCCTTCTTAGCCCTTTCTAAGGCCTTGTCCATTGTCTTCTCATTGTCTCCTCGGCACTTGGGACAGAACCATTTGCCTTTAGGCTTGTGATGTAGCCCTACACAGGAGAAGTGGAACCACTCAATGGGACATTCATCATTATCACAGCCAATCATCTCACCGTAGGACACCTGTTCACACAGACAGTATGTGGGCTCATCAGGATCAATTGGCAAATCTGGAGGAGATACTTCACGCTCGGACTTTCCTTTAGACCTTTTCTTCTTTTTAGATGATGCTTTTGCTCTTTTCTCTCGTGATGCCCCTCCTCCCACATCTTCAGAATGATCTAAACCTCCATAACTTTCACGATTTTCTCCATTTTTCTGCCGCCTCGAGCGCTTTCCTCCTGTCTTGTCTGCACCACCGGAGCTTAGGGTAACCTCATCTCGTTTTTTCTCATGATGACCAGTTTTGCCTGGTGTTATAGATGCTACTGCTGCTGCTGATGATGTGAGGGAGGCTGCAGTAGTGGTCAGTGAAGTGGCTGTTGTCACATGACTTTCTGGAACTTCTTGAGAGGACAGGAGTACTTCAGAATGCCAATCCATCTGTCGTGTTCGGTTCTCCACCAACTCCACCTACGAGTACAGCAAAATGCACAAATAATTTCCCCTTATAAAATGGTGTACATGATGCAGTAATTTTATAGACACCATGAAGCATACCATTTGACCAGCAATTTGAATCTTTTCATCTCCGAGCTCCTGACTGCGGATCAGGGCCCGCTGAATTGATATTTGAAGTTTTCGCCTTTGAACAGAGTCAGTTTCTTGGCAATATTTTTCATAAGCTTCATCAAGCTCTATCAGGACATCTGAAAAGTGCACATGTAAGTGTTAAAGGAATCACCTAATAATATTAAGCACCATTAGTAGAACCTAAATTCAACAGAATGGACCCCAAAGACAAGTGACCACTTTGTGGAAGCTAATGAGTCTCCAAATAAATATGTCAGATAAAATACCCTGATATTTGGCGTCAATTTCTTTCATGATGGACACACTTCGCTGCAAATCACAGGGCAGAGACTCCACCAGGTCCAGATATTCCTCCACGTATTTGACGACATGGCCTGGTTCGCCATTGGTTGGGTTTAACATGTCCGCTTAACACTGCGTTCAACACTGGAGAGAGACATAGTTCAATGTGTGTTTTTTAACCTACGTCAACGTAATTCTAAAAAGATTTTGACTGAAAATACTTTTACTAGCCAATTAACTCTTCAGAATAAGAACATAACTCAGAACACACAATAACGTAGTATTACAATTTTATGAGATAGCAGGTAGAGTTAGCGATCAAGAGGGGTAACGTTAATCGGAAAAGATTTAGTTATCAGCTCAAAGACAAAATGCATAACTTGCATGTACTGAATGCTGCTAAAATAACGTTACATAGTAAAATGTAACCGTAAAACATAGCACATGAATGATGGTGTTTCATGTAAGCTAGTTTGGTTAAAATGAATAGAAATGTTAACAAGTCTTGGTGTATTTGCAAACACAAGTATTATCAAATAGTAACGAAACGTATCACAAGCTCTACAGAATATACATATGTAACATAATGGCTAAGCTAACTCATAAAATCGTCAAGAGTTTTGACACCGTAAGCGCGCAAACATTTAACGTGTAACATTGTCCCATACAGCTCGAGATAACGTCAGCCAATTCAGCTTATGTTATGCGCCAAACAAGCGTTAGACAATGCTCGCAAGTGAAGACACAAGTAACCGCGTGTAGCAAATGTAGAATATATCAAAGTTAGAGGACAAACCGTGTGTTTGTTGTTGTCGTGAGCCCTGTCGATGATGTGCTAGTTCACTCAGGTTGCTGCTAGCACTGCGTCACGTGTCGTCATTCAGTAGCACGACGCATGCGCAGTGTGTAGCGTCCGGGCTCCGTTCTGTTTCCAGTTTGTGATGGAGCCACATGGATGGATCATAAAATATAACAAAATCATGTTCTAGTCTAATCATGTGTGACTTGAAAACAATCAATACCGCGAATATGTCCAATAATTGCATTTCTAGCGTTCTGTATTTCTGTATTGTTGGAGCTATAGGTGTATTTTGTTTGAGCTGGCAACCTGAATAATCACACCACCTTTACAACTGTGTATGCTTACGTTGAGTGTACAATACATGAAAATGAAACATTAAGGAATCAATGAAACCATAAAACAGAAATGTACAAAATAGATAAATGAGAACACTGCCTCTGTAGTAATAGAATAACCCAAACTTTATTTACGTTACTTTTTAACTTTCAAATAACTTTTTGAAAGCAGAGCCGATCTCCTGAATCATATCTGATGTAGTGGTAGATCTGCCATTTCTCTGAAATGCTTGATTGTTGCACTGTCTGGTAAGAGAACAAGCCCCATATGCTGCAACCACTGATGGATTCATACTAAATAAAGAAAAAAACATAATAAATATAACTTTATTTTATAACTATTGTGTTATAAATTTTGTGATAAATTACCAAAAACAATCTCACCCTCTAAAGATTTCAGCAACGGAAGCACTATGGGCCCAATGTGCCATCACTCCCATAGATCCAGAAAGAAGATCACCTTGTCCACCGCAACGCCGGCCACTTCCTTCAGTGCTGCAGGAAATAACTGAAGAACAAATTGACTTGTTATTGTTAAAAGTTTTACATCACACCTTATGTTCATGGCTGATATAGACCTTTGCTTCCATCTGTAATCAGATCATGTTCTCCTTTTAACACTACAGTGAGGTTCCCCATTGCGATGCTTAACTGTGTGACACTGAATTTGAGGTCACTGGTGTTCATAGATCCATGCACCTGCATATTCGCAAAGACAATTACTAACATAACATTAAAATATTTTGACTAGCTGTGCTAGATAACATACCAACACATCGTACAGTCTAGTAAACTCCATAATGTTCGGTGTAAGGATGCTCTTCTGATAACCTTGGATAATAGATGGCTGCTGTGTAATTAGCCACAATCCATCCTGTTGAAACAAAAATATATTTGTTAAATGTGAAAATCCCCATTAAGCCACAACATATGCATAGAAAATAAGGTACCTACTGCATCTATGACGATAGGAATGTCTCTAGTTTTTGACTTAATTATGATTTCCTAAAAATGAAAAATAAATAAGCAAATGTGTCTCTAAATCCTTATTTTGGATTTTCTACTCTTTAAAACTGCATACCTTAGCTGTTTGAAGTATATGATCATCTCTCCCAAGGCCTGGTCCCACCACAACACTGTGTAGCCTTGGAAGCCATTTTTCTATTTCTTCTAAGGCATTTGAACGGTCTCTGAATCAACATACAGCACAAATGTGAACATACATTATATAAATAGATAAATAAATCAAAAATAAAAAAATAAAAAAAACAAAATCAGTCAGATCTTTACTTACAAGACTGGGTGAACAATCAATTCAGGGCTGTATGATTTAATGACTGGTGCAGCCTCTTTAGTGCAAAACACATGGGCCAAATCAGCCCCCTGGAAACAAATCAATCAACAATATAAAACTTAATAAACCCCAAATCTAGGCTATATAATGACTTACCGCTTTCAGTGCAGAAATTGCAGCAAAATAAGGTGCTCCAGTGTACCTGAAATGACATACATCAGTATAAAAAAAAAAAGTTAAAAACAATTACAGGGAAATATTATTTGTAACATACTCTTGGCATCCTCCGATGATTCCAATCCGTCCATCTTGTCCTTTATGCTTCTTGGATGTTAGTGGAGGGATTGTTCTTTTAACCAGTGCAAGAATGTCATCATCCATTCTGTGGTGGGATTTAGAGCTTAAACTGTAGAAACGCTCAAACACTGGGAAAGAACAAGCAAAACAATATTTTTAGTTTGAAGCAACAACTAAGCTTTGGTGTATACATACAGTACAAACATGTGGTCACAATGCTGAAAAGAAATATAGATAAAAATATATATATATTTATCTCATTTATATTATATAACAATGCACAAGCACCCTTTTCGCAGGAGGGCAGTCTGTATTAGAAATAACACAATAAAAATATAAGAAGTAGTATTTTTTCCCTTTTCTTCCTTACATATTTTTCATGAGCTTACTTTTATCGTCTTCACATAAAATAAAAACAAATTCCACTTCAAGGCTTTCAGAATGGCACATAAAATACCTCCTAAATGCTGTAAATCTTGGTTTGGATTGTGCGGCCTGAAAGACTCCCCTTGTGTTGAAGTGCCTCTGATATGACTAGGCTGATTGTCTGTACATGTAGCAGGAGTGGAAGAAGAACATGGTCTGGTTGAGGAGATACTGGTAAACATCTGTCCCAACATCTGGAACATGTGCATCTCTCGGCCATGTTCAGCCTCTCTCCTGCAATCTTCTGCCTTTAAACGCTGCTCCTCCACTCGATAGAAGTTCTCCTCTGCCTGGGCACTCTGCTCCAGAAACTGTTCCAGAAGTTTCTCCAGGGGAAAGTTAGTTCGGCGTCTCCGGGGTCGCTTGGGTGTTCGAGCAGGCAAAGTGTTTCCTCTATGACTGCTAGACTGAGGATTTACAGTGGCACCTAAAATAAGAAGTGTTAATGTTAAACTCAGAGCCACAAGAGCATATATTAACCTGTGTATTGAAAACTTTCTTTTGACTTACTACTTCTGTTCACTATTACTTTAACAGGAACAGGGCTTGGTGTGCTGCCATACTCCAACTTGACTTGAGTCTCAGGAGGACAATGAGAGTCCTCAGTATTTTCAGATTCTTGAGCATCCTCTCCCTCTTCATCGAGCCCATCCCCAGCTTCCTCTTCTCCGGGTCCAAATTCTAACATGTCTGGTGGGTTTGAAGTTGGACGATTGCTCAGGATGCCTTCCATAATGTCATAGAATTTACAGATTTTGTGATACTGTCCACTGTTGCGTAAGTTGCCCTCTTTAGCCAGTAAAAATTGCCTCTTGAGGCTTTTAATCCGTACCCTGCATTGCTCCGGGGTCCTGTCAAAACCCATCGCCGCCAGTCTACACGCTACGTCGCGATAAACGAAACTGTTCCGAAAGCTCCCATCCAGCGCTGTCTGGATGTCCTGCTCCCCCCAGATGTTCAACAAGGTCCTCGTCTCCACGTCCGACCACAAGAACCCCCGCGTGGTGTTTGAGTGCATGTCTGACCCACACTAAGCTTATTTTTGATTTAGGTCAGCTTTTAGCCGCTAGCTTTAGCTATCAAATCCGCTGGTGCCCTCTGCTC